>NW_027466061.1:15377500-15767500 GCF_046127955.1 Nelusetta ayraudi | reverse complement strand
CAGGCGGACACATTTTTGAATGAGCAAACATCTGCATGCTAACCTTAAGATTTATCCAATGTGGAAAACAAGAGGAGAAGCAAAATCACGTGGAACAGATGTTGAATGCGTTGTTTTATTTTATAGGATAAAATTTAGCAAATTAGCTTGCATCATCTTAACGCAGCTGGTTGGATTAAATGACACTTTTTCACAGGGAGAATTTAATCATAAGAACATAATACATTATTAATGCAAATACATTATTATTAAGTCATAAATAATGTGGAATAATAGAACAGTATTGAAAAAGACAGGTTGTCAAAGATCTCCAGGACAGAGTTAAAACTTTACAGTATATCAACATCATTGACTTTTTCTATTGTGGCAACTCACTTTTAAATTAATCTCCCCTTTGTTTAACTCCAGTTTTATAGTGCAATACTGTCTTTATAGGTCCACAAACATGTTAGAGGCAATTAAACTGAAAGCAATAAGAGTGATATTTACATTAATAGCCAAACAAAGCATACTTTATCTTAATGTTCGCAATATTCTGCTTATCAAACTTGAGGAAAAACTAATTTTGCTATGTGCAGATCAAGCATGTAATGACACCTGGAGTAAAAAAGTGGCATATCATGCAACTTTGAGTGCCCAGCGTCCAACTTTGTTGTCCAGGATCCTGCAAACTAATCAGGGTGTCCATGTGATCGTGTTGATGCATGTGACTCCGCTGTTCTTCGCTGCCTTCAGAACCACAGTCCTCCCACTTGTGACACTGTGTCAATAAACAAGCATCAATAGCGGCAAACAAACACCGGCCAATGCCACTGATAACATGTCTTGCAAAAACGGTTCTCTAAAATGTCTTTCATAGGCCACCACAGAACAGAATAAGGTACCACGAAGGGCGTACTCTTGTTTGCAATACCATGTGCCAATTTTTGACGATGCTCACAAAATGATGAAGAATGAATAATAACAACTTTATCTCAGTATACTTTAGTGGAGCGTCAATGCTCTTTAAAGTGTAGGCTCTCGATACATGAAGAGAGCCAGTTATAAATCAAGTATGCCCCCAATGCAAGGCCTATTCTGTAAGACTTGGTGATATCCAATGGTGAGAAGGCATATTGCAAACAATATTTCCAGAAAATCCATTCACAATTTTGGGGCTTCTCAGGCAAGGCGTGTTTGAGCACAACATTGGTGGGAAAAAATATATACGTTACATACTCACGTGGCTCTCCAGAACAAAACCACTTGGCAAAACCCAGCACGAGACAATGGTATTTGGTAGGCATTGCATAATGCCAACAAAAACACACCAAACCCTAGCATACTTGAGCCGCTTGGGGGCGTCGTTTGACTCAATTGTGCCTCGTGGTTGCCAAAGCAGGAAGACCTTGGGCCGTGTCCGTAGACATGGATTTTAGTGTGGAGCCTCTGTGAACTGGAGCGACCTGCGAGTCAATGCGGCGGCAGTCGTCAAGACTTGGATCAGGCATGTGGGCTAACTGGCTGCTATCTGCCGCACATCAGGCCGGCCAACTCCTCAGATAGCATACCGTTTTTAAACAGACACGTGAGGACGCGCTGCGATAACCAGGTCGAGTTTCAATGAGCACTGCAGTTCCTAGGATTCCTTCCATTCCCCCCCCCCCCCCCCCCACACACACACACACACACCCCGACGACCTCCCCATCTCACTCCCGCCTCCCTCTTCCCCCTCCCCCTTCCCCGTGATTGGTCCGTCTCCATCTACGAGCTGTCAATCACACGCTGCCTCCAGTATATAAGCTCGGCCACCTCTGCGGTTCGGAACCGGAGAATGAGAGAAGCGACAGCGACGCATACAAGTACGAGACACTGGACCGGTCCGTCCTTTAGCTTTTATTTCAATTTTCTCGTTCGTCCAGGTAATTATTGACTCTTTTTTTTTCTCCTCACACTTCTTGTGCGTACTCGTGTCTTTCCGCCTTGTGATTGGGCCGCGGTGAATTTGAGCGACTTGAGAGTTTTCCTTGTCCTCTCAGAGCCGCGGCACTTGTTTTTCTTTCTCTCCTCCCGTTTCTTTGTCCAACTCCCCCTGCGCTTGTTTTCGAGCCCTTAAAGATCCCCGCTCCGCTTCTTTTCTATTAGTCTTTTCTCTTATACTGTGATGAAGCTCAACGAGGAAGCAGGGTGACGCAACGTTGCCTCACATCGTGCTGTGTAGCCATGGCTACACCGAATGGTAACAGGATGTACAGTCCAGACGCGCGTTTCTCACTGTTTGTAATGCGTCCTCCCCCGCTCCCCCCGCACCGTGTGCGACGGCCGTGTGCGCTGTCAAGTCAACACTCGGCCAGCGATAAGTTGCCGTGTTTTTCCTCTCACAGGCTTTGTCCGTGGCTGGGGTGGGGGGTGGGGAGAAGTGGCCGAAAAGCGTTTTTTTTTTTTTTTTTTTTCTTTCTTTCTTTCTTTTTTTTTTTCTCTTACTGAGGTCCATTTATTTTCTAGATGTTTGGAGACAATGCGCTTTTGTTTGTTTTTTGGGGTTTGTTTTACGCATGTTTTCCATCGACCAGCACCGATCGCCAACCTGTCGTTACGCAACATGTTTAATCAACACGTCGGAATATGGCGTCTCTAATCGCATGGCCCTCTTTTTTTTCCCCCCCTCATCTTCAGGTGTGTTATAGTAGTAAATTTAATGATGGCCACGTCCGCCAGTGCCACCCTGAGTAAAGCTGTGAAGCAGCAGTACATGGACCTCCCGCAAGGAGACAAAGTCCAGGCCATGTACATTTGGATTGACGGAACCGGAGAAGGGCTCCGCTGCAAAACCAGAACGCTGGATTCTGAACCGAAAAGCATCGAAGGTAAGTGGCATCCCAACGCTCTGGCACTTTTCCTGCATCCCAGCTGGTTAATAATGTCCTCTCCTCCACTGTGACCCCATAGAGCTGCCTGAGTGGAACTTTGATGGCTCCAGCACCTATCAGGCTGAAGGTTCCAACAGCGACATGTACCTGATTCCTTCTGCCATGTTCCGCGATCCATTTCGCAAAGACCCAAACAAGCTGGTTCTGTGTGAGGTGCTCAAGTACAACGGCAAAGCTGCAGGTATTGAGAGCTCTTGAGCTGTTGATGTTGACTGTGTAGTGTAGTAGAGATCATGCCGACGTGCAGTAGAGTCTTCGGCTGATGCAAGTTGTGGGCCATAGCTGCATGACGTTGTAACCAGATGCATTTGTTGCCAAAACAAACTGCATATTTAGAAACTAATCCATCTTTAAATAAACGAGCCATGCCTTCTGTGCTCCTGAACTGTAGTAAAAGATTAAATATCTGGCACCAGCATAACTGGGGCAAAGTTGCAGCAACAGGGGATCAACTAATGTCATGTGCGCAAGGCTGAGACTTGACACAGATTTTTATTTGTCTACATTATTTTCCCTGGAACTACTTGCAGATTCATGTAGCCAATAAAGGTAACGGGGTAGTCTCCTACTAAAAGCACATTCTGAATTGCTTCCTGATTACAAGCACACAGATATCCTGACACAATACATTTAGTTGAATGTGTATTTTCTTTTCTACTTTTTTTTTTAAGTTGTGTGCCTGAGTTTATACCCTGAGACCTGCACTTGTTTGGCACTGAGTAGAGGCACATGTAGTTGGAACACAAACTAGGTTAATGGGGGGGTGGGTATTGGTTTACGGCACATGGAATAAAAAATGAAATTGTATGCCACACTGCCAGGACATGGCACGATGAAGCACAATTCGCTTCTACTTGGTTGTCTCACTGGGTTTTTTTTTTTATCTCTCTTCCAGAAACCAATCTTCGAATTTCATGCAAGAAGTTGATGGAGATGGTGAAAGACCAACATCCCTGGTTTGGTATGGAGCAGGAATACACCATCCTGGGCACCGACGGTCACCCATTCGGCTGGCCTTCTAATGGCTTTCCCGGACCACAAGGTACAGATGGCTTCCAAATTCTGTTTGTGTTGCTGTTGGTTCCTATTTGATTTTCCACCTGTTGACTTCATGGTTTGTTTGGTGTGTCTCTACAGGCCCGTACTACTGCGGCGTCGGCGCTGATAAGGCCTATGGTAGAGATGTTGTGGAGGCTCACTATAGAGCCTGTCTTTATGCTGGAGTCCAGATTTGTGGCACCAATGCAGAAGTCATGCCTGCTCAGGTAACAACAGCTGCAGACTGAACCCACTTGAACCAAGTTGCAATTGAAAACACAGGTCTCAATTGATTGTTGTTGTATTCCAGTGGGAGTTCCAAGTCGGACCTTGTGAAGGGATAAACATGGGTGATCACCTGTGGGTGGCGCGCTTCCTGCTGCATCGGGTCTGTGAAGATTTTGGCGTCGTCGCCTCATTCGACCCCAAACCGATCCCCGGAAACTGGAACGGGGCCGGCTGCCACACAAACTTCAGCACGAAAGAGATGAGAGAAGACGGTGGATTGAAGTGAGAATCTCCAGACCTAATGCATCTCACTTGATGGAGGGTTGCACTTGGCACAGTGTATTCAGTTTCTCCTTTGTATGGTGTTTTCAGGGCTATTGAGGACAGCATCGAGAAGCTTGGCAAGAGGCACAGTTACCACATCCGTGCCTACGACCCCAAAGGCGGGCTGGACAACGCTCGCCGCCTCACCGGCCACCACGAGACCTCCAACATCAACGAATTCTCCGCTGGTGTGGCCAACCGTGGCGCCAGCATCCGCATTCCTCGCAACGTGGGTCAGGAGAAGAAGGGGTACTTCGAAGACCGCCGCCCGTCCGCCAACTGCGACCCATACGGCGTGACCGAGGCCTTGGTCCGCACCTGTTTGCTGAACGAAGAGGGGGATGAACCTGCGGATTATTGAATCCACCGCTCATAGACTGACTCCCACTGCCCTTTTTATCTTTTAAATTTAGTACTGTACCTCTCCTCCCACTCAGATGATTTTAACATGCATATTAATGGTCCCAAGTTGACTGGTCAACTTAAAGATGACACGGTAATGATGTCCTCGGTGGTCATGAGCTGATATTTGGCAGGATGTCTTTCCTCGTGTCGGTAGATGGATCAGCTTTTGTAACACTTTTATAGTCCATGTCATATTTCTGTCTCTTGGCAAACTAAACTAAAGCACATGGACACTGAAGAGTAGAGCTAAAGCCTGGACAGCATGTATGACTTAATAAATCTGACTAGTTATTTTATGTGGACCTGCCTTTGCAACCATCCAGTCTTGTAACTAATTCTCTGATCTTAGGAAGTGTCTATTTTTTAAATGGCAGCGTTCGTCTTCAGATTTTGGCACACTGGGTCAACTTGTATGGTACTGTTTTTGTAGATGTCTGCACCCAGACTTGTTGTTCATATGTGGTTGATATGTCCATAATGCCATTTGTAGAGTTCCTCAAGGAGTTTTATCCTTTGTTAACTGCAATTTATTGTAATGCACCTGATTTGGTAAAACATTGTTTACTGAACCTGGTGTTTTCTATTGATACAATTTAAAACTTTTATTTTTATCACAGCACAGTATCATGACTCTTCACTTGGAAACAACTTTTGGTGCTCTGCATCACAAGTGATTATCACACGGCCAGAGAAAATTAAGTTAAGCTCACATCCTGTTAGTCTGTTTTGACATTAACATAGATGGAGAATTTGCAGCTGCTGTTGCCGTCTGCTAAATGAGACCTGTAGACTGAGGTGGCCATAACTGTCAGCAGACAGAACTGCAAACAAGTTCACCAAACTACTCTCAGAAATACGTTATGGTTTTCCCACAGCGGGGAAAGCTGCATCAGGAAGAGGAAAAAATAATTCTACTCTGGAGCTCAAGCTTGACATTGAATCATGAGGCTGGGCTTTTCTTTTTTTAAACTTGAGATAGACCGCCAGGAAACTGATCGGTTTTGTATCACGTGGAATCCTCAGGACACACTTTACAAAAAAACCCAACATAATCCACAATACATCTTAACTATTCAACCAGAAAGTCAGTTGAGGGGCCTCTCTGCAATTTCAGTGAAAATACTTCCATGGGTGAAAAAGTGATGACACATCTATTTACTGTAGCTTGTAAACATACAGTGAAGGGGGTCGGTGTCCTCGACTCGGCACCCCTCAGTTCAACTCTGACCTTTGCGCTCTGTGGTATATCATTAGAAGCCATGTGCTCACGAGACTGTTATCCTGCCAGAGCAACTGCCACGTGTTCCCAGAGGTGCGGCGTCATCGAGTTTGCAGGGCTGCTGTTGCTGTGGCTACAAACATGACTTTGTGGGATTATGGCAACTACTGAATGGAAAACATCCTGAAACATTAGCACAGGTACAAATTTGACTGTAGAGCCAATGAGAAAAGATGACAAAGACGTTTCTACTTTTATATGATGACTTTAATGTGCGTGGAATAGAGTGGAGTTTCTTCCTAAACCCATATCCTTAACCTTACAATTCTGCAGCACTTCAACTTAAACCTTGTGTTTGAGTTGTAAATCCAACTTCACACATGTTTAAGAAATTCTTTGTTTTTGCGTTAACTGTGAACTGGACACGGTAATCTCACCTAACAAGAAGCACATTGCATCCGCATGTCAATGCTGTGTTCAAGCGCAGCCTTCCTGCATTGGGGGAAGGGCAGTTTGTTTTGAGACCTTTCCCCTAGTTCCCAAAATGCCTTCACAACAGGACGTGTGTGCTCTCCGATTGGCTTGGCGGGGAACAAATAAACCAATCAGATAGAGTGGAGGGAAGGTACTTTCCCTTTTTTTTAAGCATGCAGGCTGGAGTTAAGGACATGTGCACCAATGTTTTCATTTTTCTGCTGAAGCAGCAATTTCTGCACTGTGGATTCTGCTTGAGCAAAAGTTTTCAGGTCAACTTCGCAAGAGCTTTCCGAGAGTAAGAAAAGCAATTGGGTTGCCTTAACACTCTGTAGCCCCAAAAGACTTTTAATAACATTTCAACTCATGGATTTATCAGGTCAAAGGTTTGTTTTACCCGACTAAAATGGTGAGATTGAAATGCTGTCGAGTGAGGAGTTCTTGCGGATCAGTCTTTTCTTTCACATGCTGTGTATAACTCTTCTTCCAGCTTTCCGACAAGTATGCTCTGTGACACTAAATGCAAAGAGTTAGCACTGAAGTATCCTCACAAAAATGCACAAGAATTAGCTTTCCTGTCTGATCACACAGTCCACATTAGCTTGAGTTTTCATCTCTCTTTAACACTTAACAGACCAAACAGCATTCAAATTGTATGCTGTTTGTGGCTATCCCGGATCTGCTCCATCACTTATTTATGTGATGTCATTCAAGCTAAAATACCAGTTCTGTATCTGCATCAGGGATTGGATATTTTCTCCCTCTCATGTGCCACTTGATTGTTGCCATCGCCGCATGTGGGGAGGCACCTTGCTGCAAGCTGTGAAAAAGCTCCTAATGACTGTCAGTCTCAACAAGAAAGGCTTCCACTTCCTGCCTTCCAAAACTCAATTATATGGGCTTTGGATTTTGCCTGCAGAATCCCAACAACCTTCTGCCTGGGAAGCTCAGACGAAGGGGAGACACTGGACAATGGATAGACAGGGATGCTGCCCTGTTGCCATGACAACCACCAGAACGTACAGGCTGGATCGTGGTGGTTCTTGTATGGAGTGGGAGAGAAAGAAAAACATGTTATGTAAGAAAGGGGCAAAAAAACAAAACATAGAGGGGTTTCATAAATAGAGTCACACAATTAGACCCCCTGGCCAAGCAGAATGTTTAGATGCAGCTCATTTAGCTTCAGTTCACATCAGGTGGTGGAAATAGTGTCCAGGTTTCAACACATCAGATGCAATAATAAGCAGTTTTACTAATCTGTGTTGAGAAAAAACAGCACATGCATGTAGCATCCATTGTTTCCAGAGGTTGCGGCATCACTATGCCTGTATGTACAGTGAAATCTTTCGCACTTGGGCTGCGTTGTTGTGTAACACATCGTACTAGTTCAAACCAGTATCGACGCCTCATTCTAAGGAGCTCAGCAGTAGGAGGAAACTGCATTCAAACCGCTTCCCTCGCTAGGGTGAGCGAATGACGGAAGGAATCAGAAAAGCAAGTCAAACCTCGGGTCTTTGGCCAACCAACATGCACAGACTCGAGAATGTGCATGAGATGGAGAGGAAATATCAACCGAGTGACTTTGTCTTGTCTCGTGACTCATTCTTTAACAAGAAGCACACATACTCCTGTTAGGGAAAACACAGGCAGCGTGATGGGTCTGTGCATGTCTGGTGAGGCTTTGATTTTTTTTTTTTTCACCCCCATAATCATGAACTCAAATGTGGAACGCAAATTACATTCTTGTCGCCGTGCGCTGACACACTGTTGTCACGTGCACACGGCATGCTTCTTCTAACCCAGCTCTGTCTGCTGGCACTGAGCGTAAGAAGCTGTGGTACACACACACACACACACACACAGATGCCTCTCACACAGGCCGAAGCTGTGTTCTGATCTCACAAGCCTCCTGATTGGCTGAGAACCCTGGACGAGACTCACGCTACAATCCCAGCCAGTCCTGCTTACCTGCGCATGATTGGTTGCAACCATAACACATGACACAGTGACACAGATTTGGCTTTGGTGCTGCAGCGCAGTGAATCTAGTGAATCTATGAAACAAACACAGGTAACAGTTTCACACTTTCCCTGCACCGGACCAGTAAGGTTTAATTGAAAAAGATGAAGTCTGTGGAATGTGTTAATCCTACAGTTTTTGAAAGGGTATTTGGATTGAATCCTCTCTGCTCTACTTCATTTATTTTTAAACTAGAGTTATAGTCTTATCATGAGATGAAGATCAGTCCAACTGCTTGTCAGCAGCAAATTTGTGATACCAGCCAGTCACACTTTGTGCCCAAGATACATGGAACTCCTTGGATTTTTGCCCAAGCGCTTACTCTGCATGTGCATTATTGCCAAACTGGCCATTTCCTCTTGACCTAGATCGTCTCTGTTACTTTAACCGCAACTATAGCAGGGTCATCTTTTAGATTTCAGCAGCAACACATTTCTAAAACTTTGGGAAACTGGCAGAATGGAGGGTCACATGCCCGTAATCTTCCGTCCACAAACATTCAAAAGGATCCCCCCCCCCCACCCCAAAAAAAAAAAAAGACTCATTCTAACTTATCTGCAGGAGTTTTTCCTTTCTTGAGCAAAAACAAAGGATGGCCTTCGGAACCTCCTTCCATGCGCACTCTCCTGTAATTTTCCGCAACTCACGCTGAAGAAGGGGGTAGAAGAAGATGTTGTCCCAACTGAAGTTCTGTGGACAAAGAGTGAGGACACTCCGTTCCCAAGTTTGTTTTGGGAAACTGCATCAAGCATCAAGTCTAAATACACAGTAATAGAGCCAATAAATCAGAATAAATGGATCAGCATCTCATCAATAAAAGCTCAGCAATTGAAGTAAATTCAGATAAATGTATTCATGCATCCATTATGTTACACATTGTCAATCAAACCGGTTCTTTCTCAAGTTGCAAAATTGTTTTTGAAATGTTCATGCTTTCAGGACTTCCTTGCATTTTCAATAAAAAAAACATCAAAACAAAAAAAACAGGTCAAACTAATCCCTTGTAAGCAAATACAATCTGACAGGGATGGGTGGCTCCTGGAGATGTTTTGTTTAATTTGCAAAGGAACATAAGTAACTTATATTCCTTGGTGCCTTGAACAGCTGCCTCTCACGTGGCAGTTCTTAAACTCAGGCCATTTGGCTTGACCAGTGACCCACAAAGAGGTCAACGCTTTGTGCCAGCCACAACCGTGAACTCAGCAGTGTCTCCTCGTGCACACCACCCTTTAAGTGAGTCAGCCTCTAAATCTATGAACGTCAGGACCATCCTCTCTGACGCCCACTGTCTGCACTAGTCACAGCCGTGCACACCAAAACAACACCCAAGTATTAAGGTGCATCAAGGCCAATGCTGAAGCAGCGACATCTTACTCCACTCCTTCATATCCACTCAAGCAGGAACATTCAGGACAGGCACATTCTGTACCATCTGAGAAAAATGAGCACTGCAAAGAAAAAAAACATTGAAAACAATAGTGGAAAAACCTGTGTCAGCAAACTCAGCACCCATAGTATGCCACAGCACTATTGTGCTGTTGACGCTGATGGTTTAACATAGCCAAAGGAATGAACTGCTGTAATTGGATACAGCAGGGCGATTTTGTAAGCCCCATACATTTAGAAATCAGGCGTGGCAAAATTGCATGAAAAAAAGTTTATGTTCGTCTTTGGCACACAAGCAGTTGCTTGATCAAAAACTTGGGAGAGAGCTGGAGGTGAAACGTCTCTGTGGCGTAACTACTGCTATCTGAAGCACTGACACACAGGGCGTTCATCTCCAGCTTTCTGTAAGGAGTCAAGACCAAAAGAGGCAGCGGAGTGTGCTATGATTTTTCTTTAGTATTGAAGCCACGGCAGCCAACCAGGTTCTTTTTTCACTTTGACAAGCAGCTTTTGTGCTTTCATGCAGAACAAAAAAATTGGAAAACTGTTGCCCTTAAATCACTTCCTCTGTTGAAGTACAAGTCTCACAAGAATTTAATCTGACACTGGATGTGGCAGTGAGGCATCACCAGGCTTTAAAGAAAACCCTCAATGATATTTTGCACAAGGAGAGTCGGATTGGCAGATATTTATGGCTAAACTGAGGAAATATGTACACAAACGCCTTCTTTTTTAACAAGCCGTATTCACACTTTTAACGTGAGACCCGACGAGGCAACGTCCTGACAGCTGTTTGTCAGCTGTTCAGTCAATTCAAGCGACCTATCTCTTTCTTATTTCATTCTCCTCTAAGACTCTCCTCTTATTAGTTAGCACATTAAAAACATTCTTTTCATTTCTCTCTCTCTCTCTCTTTGGGGACCTTGGTATTCGATTCAGCATGTCCTTGTTTGGTCTTTGCTAGTTGGTTTATCCAGTTCACCAGTGTGATCAAATGTCAAGGAGCAATGAGTTCCGACAGTTTCTGACAGACACATGACGTCACGCAGTAGAATAGGTGGCTTACCTGTCCGATCCTGTTGTTTGGCCACATGGAAAATGACGCAACAGGGTAAAAATAAAAAGGACAAGGTGGGGCTTTTCTCACAGGAGAGAATTAGCATTGATTGTTGATGGAAATATATTAAGTAATGTTTCATTTATGTTATAAATGTTGAAATTAAATTAAATGAAATATGTGATGAAAACTTACAGCTTGTTTCTCACAGCTGAAAAGGCCTTGTGCTGCTGGAATACTGCCCCACATAGGTACAAAGAGGTACTACATGAAGATGCCAGGCAGAGGCTTGACTCAAGAGCGAATTTCAGCAGATATGGTTGTATTATTCCATTTTATTACACAACTTCTGCATCCAAATTTTTTTTTGTTTCATAAGTTAAATAATTCATCGCACCTTTAGGACAATGGCAGCAAAAAAGAGAACTGGTTTTGTTTGTAAAGTTACACAATTGCACATTAAGAAGACCATCTCTTGACAAGATCATGCTCGGAATGTTTGAACAAAGAGACAATAGAACAAGCATAGAATGAGAGGTCACAGAGAAGTGTCACACGCTAGCTCAAAGTGGAATAAATGATTAGATTACATATATCTTGAATCTGTTGCGTTTAAGCTGATATGGAGAGCCGAGTCTGCAGTGTTGGAGACAGAAGAAGAGTCCCTTCCATTGTTGCTGCTTTTGTTAATGCTTAATTCTGCTGCAAAAAGAGCACAAGGATCCCGTTATGATATTGTCTTATCGAACTGAGATGCCATAAAGTTTAGTTATTAATCAAGCTATTGTCCAAAATGACAGTTAATATGGTCCCTTATCCAGTGTCTCAACAGTGGATAACAAAATTTGATAACCACTTTTATTGTCTGTTAAACATGCCATTGTATTTGTGGAAGTGGCATGTAATTAACAGCTCATAATTGACCACATTTATCATTTATTAAATGGCTGGAGTTATTATAACCACCCAAACATCAACGCAATGCTAATAAACTTCAAAAAAATAAATAATCTGTAATCTATAATAACTCACAAAGAAAGTCACTCACTAAGGAACATTATATGGTTGATACAGGGATATATTTTTCCCACAAGTTAGACACACCCACAGCTGTGGGAAGTAAAGTATTTGCTGGAGAGCCCAACTGTGCTGTGCTGTGCTGCCATCCAACTTAAAGGCTCAATTCCATGATCCGAAAATGGAATGTTTACATATAATATTTTGTAAAGAAAACATATGTGTAAGGATGTACTCCGGGCTTTGTGTTTTTACTTTGGTACTAAAGCTGGAACAGAAGAGAAAAATAAGACGTAAGACTGAGTGCTGTGTAAACCAACACAAACAGTCACCAGCTGTTTGTGGTGAATTAACACCAACCCGATCTGCCCCAGAAGGAAACCGTAGGTGAGAGAACTTAAAATGTAACATGTCTTACAGAATGAATATATAGTCATTTATCTGTGAAGGTTCTTATTGTTCAAGGTAACAGTCTGAGAGAGTTTATTAGTAGGCAACTGGACTGAGAACTACCAACCAAGAACCAAGTCCAGTGACCTGCTACGAAACTCTTCTAAGGCTGTAGAAATCTGCTCGCTACTCAATCTTATACACAAGACCTTCATTATGAAGATCAATATACTTACACAAACTCTTTACTGACACCTCAGAGACACAATTTAGAGGGAGTTTCAGGAATTTGTAGTGCCAAAGTCAACTGGGCAAAGACTAAGACTTGAGGAGTTCAGCAAGTTGACTCTCCTCTTAGCGTGTTACAACAAAGGGAGTTACTGTATCGAGTTTTTGTGCTGCTAAACTTGGCAATAAAGGGCTCGCTGATCCTGGCACTGCGCTACACAAACAGCCGCGTTGCGTGGCGCGAGGATATTAAGACAGGGCGAAACTCTGCGCGAGGCAAACAACCTGGTTAAAGTCCACAGCTGGTTATGGTGAACAGGCCCACAGAATGGCTTTCTGTCTGTCTTTGTTCATCCATCCATGTGCTTCTGGTCCTGACCAGCTAAGACAGGAGGAGCCACACGCCCATTGAGGGCACCTCTCGCTATTGTTCACAGGTTTGACAAAGGCAGCGCGTGTTTTTCCAGGATGCAGGTGACCCGCTTTTCACCTCCCGGCGAGCATACGCACATCTGCCGCACACACGTCCCTTGAAACTTGAAACCGTGAGGGAGAGACTGCGAAAACGGCCATTATACTGACTCATTTCAAGTGCGTGGTGTCATGTGCAAGCGTGAATGGTGCTCTCGACCTGATTCCAAATGAGGAATGAAGCAGTTATTTGGAAAACAGGGTGCAACTGTTTTAATACGGCATTCTTCCCTGTTTGTTTTGGCCTGGAGATGCTGATGGGACAAACTACGCTTATGCACAATACAACCGCACGCGTGTGGGAAAGGCTGGTAGTTTGATGATGTGGTTTTGCTGTGGTGAAGAAATATAAAGACAAAAATTGAGTAAAATCTCACAGAATCTTTATTACTTTGTTCTGTCACAGACAACACATTAAAAACACACCCTCATTCTTCAGAAAATTGATCACAATCTTAAGAGGAATGCGAAACAGCTGTCGTGTCAGCAGCATCCCCACACATAAAAAAGACAAATAGCCCCAGGGTCATGATGTCTCTTTAACCATATTAACATTTGGGAAGGCTTATTTAATAATCCCGTAACATGTCATGTATGGTTGGTTACCTTGTGCGCCTAATCAACTCTTACGTAAGCGTTTTAACGTGAACATCAATTTGTTGGCAGTTGTTTGCTAAACGCCTGTATTTGTCCATGCCTGAGGCAGATGGATGGAATAATAAGTTGTATCCAAATATTCATTAGTAAGTATAATAAGTAATATTAAGAATTGGCTTGTCTCAGTTACCCACTGGCACAATTAAGTGTTGACCTAGAATACAAATGAGTCATTCCAGAATTGGAGGACATTTTGGCTTCAAAATAAACCTTCACTTTTCTGATTTTGTAGCTACATATTTATCAATAATAGGTAATAAACTACCAAAGGCTTGATTAGCTCAGCTTACAGACCAATGGTACAATTTTTTTTAAATTCTTTTTACTTTGGGTTGCAGGGTTGCAGCATTACAGGGTTGCAAATCCGTAATGTTTGCTTTCTCTCAGCAGTAACAGCTAGCTGTTTAGCTAGCTGTTACTGCTGACCAAGAGGACAACCTTACTTATATAAATAAGTTAAAAAAAACAACAACAACAAATTGTCATATTCTGATCATATGCATAACAGGGTTGCATGAGGTACAACGAGACATTCAAGCAAGGCTAACTATGTTATAAAAATATGAAAAATAGAAGAGAGGACATACCTTTGCTCTACCCATTCTTTTGGAAAACTGTTTGATGATGTTAAGTCCAGCGTATCATGTGATTCACGGTTTTCTTCTTCTTCTATTATGCTAAAAAAGGTTATGGTAACAGGGTTGCGTGCATGTTGTGGGACACACTTTCCATGAAGAATAAGTGTTATTTGAAATATTATGTTTATAAAGACAAATGTTACCGCAGTTACTGGAGACAGCATGTCCTCCAATTCTGGAATGACCCAAATGTTGAAGTTAACATCATCGACCCCTACTCCTATAGCAGCAAGTGTGTCAACTGCATTATTTGTAAGATCCTGTTCCCTCTGGGATGTTTGTTGTTGTTTTTATTACCTTGCTGAAGACGTGAAGGGAGCAGAGGAATGATAGCAATTTACAAAAAACTTTTAAAACTTTTTGTTAAAATAGACAGAACATGTTGTTCTCTGTTGTGGAAAAGAGCGAAGATGCCGATGCAGGAATGCTGGGATAATAAGTAATTTAATGAACAAACAATAAAAAATGGATCGGAGCTCCGAGGCACAAAACACAGTAAAAATGGTAGTGCGAGTGCATGTGCAAAGAGGGAAGGAGGAAGAAGGTCTTTTATACAGTGGACCGGGAGGGGAAGAGATAAGGAAAGAACAGGGAGGAGAACAGAGAGAGACAAACCAACAACTATACGATAGTTGACCGATTTCACAGCTCATATCCTGTACAGGGAGAGGATGAGCACATCCGTGGCAGGCCATAAAGGAAAGTGAAATACGATGCGTATATGTTAACCTAGGATTCTAACAGTTTGCACGTGCTACTAGTGATCATACAATATAAACCAAGATAAAGAATAACACAAGAATACTTTTCCATTATATTCTCTTTCCTCTGACAGGGCCTTAAACAGCCCTAATTTCCCCCAAACCTCAGGAAACTGCGTTGAGATGAACCGTGATTGAAAGGATTGTCTGGCTCACCTGCCTGGAGCGGTGCTGATCAAAAGGCCTTTCACCCTCACCCTGGTGACACACTTTGTAAGAAAGAACCCTGCAATCCAAGACGACCATTGTAGGCAAAAACAGCAGAACAGTGAAGACACAACTTGAGATTGTTCAGTACCAATTACACCAGGAGGCTACGAGACCAGTCAAGACATGCAGGTTTTGGTTGTTGCAGCCTGTGGGAGCACACAGTTATAGAACCTGCGTCAGTGACACATCGCTGGATTTGTGTCACAACTTGTTCACATCTGAACAGGCAGAAATGTCTTTGGGACAAGTGCGCAGACGGAAACAGCCTTTTAGGCAGGAGACTCTGAATGGCGGGTCTGTTTAGGCAGAGTGCAGAGATGGCATGCAAGTGAATGATGCCTGATTAATAGTTCTGCTTCCTTCCAGGCTTAAACATCCTGTATTTGGCAAAAATATCTCTCTGTGTCTTTTAAGCGGATTGGTTCCTGTACTGCTCTGAATGTCAGTGGTCTGGCACAGTTCTGGCAGTCAGTGCCCTTTGTGACATCGTGAAGGGCATTGACTGGTTAGAGACCACACAACCCTGACCCTCTGGGACCACCTTGTTTTTGTCCCCTTTTCAATGTGTGGAAGGATTAACAGAAAGCCTAAACTGACCATTATTGCTGCAGGCTGAAAACACAAGAGATCATTTCTGGCCCTCTGATCTGGTTAAGTTCTTGGAAA
This sequence comes from Nelusetta ayraudi, assembly GCF_046127955.1. Taxonomy (NCBI): domain Eukaryota; kingdom Metazoa; phylum Chordata; class Actinopteri; order Tetraodontiformes; family Monacanthidae; genus Nelusetta; species Nelusetta ayraudi. The sequence goes on along the minus strand of NW_027466061.1, from coordinate 15,751,402 downwards.
ATGAATGTTGCGAAGCTACTCCACCATCACGGATGATCAGAGAACTTTGCTGGAATGTAAACATAATAAAACAATATAAATCCTCTATTGAAAAAGTTATTCTGCATTAATGTGACAGTTTAAGAAATAAGAAAAACTATGATTGCAGGAACATTAAATTAAAAAATTGACTAAAATGAATGTGCACAATACTGACACCTTGCCGTATTCAACAGGTATGGTAAGGTATCATGAACGCAGCAGCACGATCAGTCTCACTGGGACTACCACGTCAAGACAAGTGTCCTGAGAGTTGTGTTGTCAGCCGGCTCAGCAGAGCCAATAGTGAACATCCCATGCAGTTGAAACTCAGAACTGCAGAGATAAACAGGAAAAAAGACGTCATTTTAGTCAATGTAGTAAAGTGCATAGTAGTGTAGTAGTATAAATCTAATCACGCTCTGCTGCACACCTGTATTTACTCATGGCCCAGCATAGCTTTAGGTGCACGTTATGTAATCTGTAGGGCATAGTAGTGCCATGTGTGCGTGTCTGTGTGCGTGTGTGAGTGCACGCACGCCGTAACATATAAGCAGATTTTATACACATAATTAGGCATCTAAAACACACTGACCCTCTGTGTAAAGCTGTAAATTCTGCACCCATTCACAGAATCTGCACGTCCCTTGAATGTTTTACATAACAGTAGAAGAAGGGGGGAAAAATCCCTCAAGCGTCCTGTAAATGTGTTACATGGCTTAAAAACATCCACATGATGGTAAGAATTTGAGATTATGTAATGATGGTAATGAGATGCAGGCGTGCTGTAGACCCTGAGCTCACTGTGAGCAGCTTTTCTCTTGCTTTTTTTCTTGGTCCATCAGTGCAGTGGTTTTTGTTGTTGTTGTAGTTTTATTGTCAAATGTACAAAGAACATCTTACTTTTTTCTAAGGAGGATTTGTGAGTTTTACTCATAAAAAAGCCTGCTTAACGTATTCCTCAGTTTATGGAAAAGGTTGCATAACGCCGCCTGTGGCTTTGGAGCAAATTAGTGACGTTTCTGAAAAAGAGACGGGCGACAGCACAACGTGCGGTGACCATGTTGCGTTGTAAACTGTCAGACAACCCCTCTACTCCAGCTTCAGCTTTTGGCTTTTCATATCTTTTTTATTTTTACAACTTTTGTGGTATCTTGTAATTTCACCATCAGCATCGTCATTAGTTCAAAGCTACAGAGCATTAATGCGTCACTGCGAAGCCTTTCTACCTTGGAGGGCATCATCAACCAGGGACATCCGCTGTGGCGAGAGTTCAACCTCCGCTGAGCAAACTAGGGTGTGACAGGGATACACACGGAATGTGATGAAATAAGTACACAACGTTGCAAGGGAGAGACCGAAAGGAGAGACTAGACAGGCGTGTCGTCGCAAGCAGGCCACCACAGTTACACAGTTCCGTACCAAACCAGTCTGGGGTGCTGTGTCAATGGATGTAGTGCCATTTTCCCCATTGGAGATCAATAAATATGATTCTGCAACTGTTATTTCACTGTATGTGAAGCCCTCAAGAAGGCCTCAACTTCCTCTGAGACTTGGTGGCAGCTGCATTTATCGTATTTGTGCCTTTGCTTTTATGCTGATTTGTCTCACTCTTTTTTCTTTTCTTTTTTTTAATTACTGTGCTAGCATATTTGCATCTTAAAGCTGTAAAGCCGCCAGTTCAGGGCGAGGTATATTTCATTTATTTCCTTTTCCTAATTTCTGATGTTGACTGTCACAGAGAAAGAGGTTGAATAATTAGCAGCAGGAGCACACAGTCGTTCTCTAAAACACAGATGTGAATGACAGTAACACTCAGATCGCTGGTGTTGCGTAACTGCCAACAGAGCAGAATGTCTGGCCAAAAGTAAGCCGTCTCGAACGGAGAAGAGCCACACCCACACGCACGCACACATACACATATGCACGTACTACAGCAAATGCAGTCTTCACGCATGCGACTTGACGGATCTTTTGTCAAATTCTTGCAATCAGCCTGCAAAACCATTGGAGATAAAGCGCTCACTGGACACTCGACGCCTGGCGCTGCCTGCCAGAGATTTAAAAATGATTACACGAAAGCAGTGCCCTCTCCAGCCCTTTGAGCTGCTCCAAGATTACGTGCTGATCACGTATCTGATGGTGCCACACCACGTTTACTACAGCCTCTAGTCTGTCGCAAAGGAATAATCCCCACAAATCCTTTATTTTCCTGAGAACACCCAACACACACACACACACACACACACACACACACACACACACAAAGACACGCACACATGGTGGCACAAGAACAAGTGGGGCAAGTGAGCGAAGGCCGAACGCAGAATGCAAACTGCTGTCTCGTCCCACCAACGTCGTGTCATTATGGTGGATCATTTTTCTTGCAATCCACGGCAAGTAATGAAAACACAGAGACAGACAGCAGACGGGGGATGACGCACTCTGCTGTAAGGTTGTGTTCTTGATGTTGCTCTGCAACCTGCTCAGTGTAATAGGATCACAGCGGCCCAGCGCCGGGGTGTCAGGGAGGTCGGGGAGTGAAGCCCAACGGGTTGCAAGTGGCCACGCAGATGCTGATGAAGAGTGATGCATGAAAATCAAAGGCTGTTGTTCATGAAGAAAGTTGTAACACAGCAGCTTTCATCGTCTTAAAAGTTTTTGTCATGTGTCCATCATGGAAGAGCCTATAGGAATTGTGTGCACAAGCGGAATCAAGATTGTTTAATTTTTTATTGAAAAAAAGATTCTGTCAGAGGGATTCGGCACACTTACAGACAAAGTCACTTAATCCACCATCCAATTCTGTTCATCTAATTCCACTGCAGGGCCATGTGTTGTTGCACCTGCTTGTTGTGTATTTGTCGGCCGCATGTCACAAGACAAACCCCCAACATAGTTTTTGGGGGGGATTCAGATACCCAGCTCTGGCCAAATACAGCTCAATACAGTTGTGCAACCTAAAAACAACAACAAACATTTACCCTTATTTTGAAGAGAAAACCCGCCTGCCTGGAGTGAGCAAACAAACACAAGAGCAAAAACACAGAGGATCACGCTGCAGGAAGTTCAGACCACCTGTTAAGTTCAGACTCCAAACAAATGTGGAAAAGTGCGTCACAAGCAGCTAGTTGGCTCATTTAGCCATCCAGACTGCATTAGGTCTCAAACCAGCATTGATTTTAAAATGGACCCCTAAGAAATGTTCCAACTTATTCTCAAATAGTGTTTGTTTAGTTTGAAATATTATTTTCTGACTTTGTTCACCCTGGGTATAAAAGCTGACTCTTGATGTGAGATTAATTCTTGTCACTATTTTAAACCACCAAATCCATTAATAATCCTTTGGAATGCAATCAATGTGCAGCTCTTGAACAGACCTCTGCTTCTGTCACCTGCTCCATGTCTGCAGTTATTTTCAGAAGAGCCGAAAAGAGCGAGAAGACACTGGTCCAAAACTGGCAGTCTGTCCCTAACAAACTAATGACAACAAAAAAAACATACACAGTAAGGTGATCAGAAACATAGCACACAAGCATCATCTGCAAAAAGAGGCGGCCTTGGTCATGTGGATTTTATTGAAGACATATGGTGGAGCATGACAGACATCAACTGTCTGAACGAGATCTAACTTGCTTTGAATAAGAAAAAAAAAAATACTCACAATGTTAGAGTGAAAACACGAGACTGAAAGCAAGTAAAGCCACAGTGAATTTGGAAGCTTGGGATTGCCCTCCAGTGGCCAACGGAGAGGAGATTTCAGGGGCGGATGTTAATTATTTGCATGTGATGTTCCCGAGCGAGGCTGAACGACAAGGCCAAGACCATTTCAGGCGACCACATCTCAGGGAAGGTGCTGTTTGAGAGCATGCGCACACAACGGCCATTTTGCTCACACGGTTTGGATCCCTAGAAAATGGTGGTTGATCCCTTTAAAGTCTCTGTGTTTGTCTCATATTCCGGTTCAAGTGCTGGCTGGGTCTGTATGGTAAATGGACTGCATTAGATACAGCACTTTTCAGCACCTTCCCAGTGTCCCAAAGCGCTTTACAAAGACTCACACTCACTCACCTATGGACGTAGCGGCCAACTAACTGTTGGATTGTGCGCCACTTCAGACTGTATTACGAAACATGATGAAATGCCATTGTTATCTGCAGGTGGTTAATGAAATTGTTTTGTCACATCCTCCTAATCGCTGGCATTTAAGAAGTTGTCCTTATATGATGGAAATGTATTATGGAATGTTGTAAATATGTTTACAACAAGTATTAGTATATTTCTCTCACTTGCTTACTTACTTGCTAACGTCAGTTGGAGCCCGTCTGTGTCTATACGGTGTTGTTGTTGTTAGCATTATTCCCAAAGTGCCTAATGGGACAAAACAAACAATGATTTGCATTAGCTGCACACACAAGAGCACACCACTTCACTGTCATAAACATGTTTGTGTTATGACATTGAGTAAAAGCTGATGACAGAAATTCTGCACCTCAGGTTTAATGTAAATAACCTATGTGGTGTTTATGCTAGTTAAAACACAGCATTGCTCCACTAGTGAACACAGAAGATCCTATTGGCCTTTTCTGTGAAGTCCAGTGGGAACCAAACATATTTTTGTGTCTGTAATCAAAGGAGGATTTTACCAGAATCCGTCTGAAAAATGTGGCGATCCGTCCAAGGGAAAGAAGCCTAATGGGAAATTTTCATCTTCGAAAAAAAAAAAAAAAGCTTGACAAACCTTAGCCTCAACACAGCATATCATATCTAATTTTATTTATCAACAGAATGCACAATGATTCACAGGTATATAACATCTTATCTTTTCGCAAACAAGCACATAAAAGGATTTCCCTCTCCGAGAAAGTAATACAGTGTAACATTATCTTTCACTCTTCATTGAGTGTCAGTTTATCATGTCCCTTGCTGCCAGATCGACGCTCAGGTAAGCGCACACTGCTACGCTCTTATGTAACAAGACAATGTGTCCCTGGTGGCTCAGGTCCACACCGTGGGAACTGCTTCTGTGGAGAGCCGTGCATTGTGGCATTTGAGTTGTCGAGGGGGACAGTGGGATAAAACAGGAATTGTCCCTCAGAATGGAGCCAATTCATTTAGTTGGCACTCAGTAGCCTCTTCATGCAACACGACCCAAACCATGTCAGGCCAGGGGGAATCCAATTCACCCTCTCTGGGGTGCAGCTCTCAATCCACCGTTATCCAACTTTTTTCACTGCAGTACAGCGCATGCACGCACAGTCATTTGGCCCAGCCACCGTAATTGAATTATCAAATCTGCTTCAGCCTCTTGTGTGATTAAACAAAGCATGTATAATGTTTTTGTTTCCACTTGAACGTACAGAGAATTTTTTTCTTTTATACCACGCAGCATAAGGTATAGTTGTGCCATTTAGAAAGAATTGACTTGGGCAAGAAATTGGAGAGACTGAAGGGATTAAGCTGTGTCTGCAGGGTGACGACTTCATTACGAAGCTGAACTGACAGCCTGCTCAATGTATTGCATATGAACGACATAGCCTTGCGTCATTTGCCAGGGCGCGCTGCTTGTCTTTGCTTGGTTTGCTCAATGAAATAAACTTGTGTTTGAAATGCTGGGAAGAACTTCCAGCCCTGACCTAGCAGTTAACTTGCTAGCTAGGCTCTCCAATGTTTTGGGGAAAGGGAGGCCTATTAAAGAAAGCAACACCCTGGAAAATGTTGGAGAAACTCAGTTTAAAAAAAAAACACACAATTCAGATATTTTTTTGAAACCAGTCAATCCAGTAGCAGCTCAAGGCTTCATCCTACTGGTGTAAGAAGTGATGTGCCACTGCCATGTGGTGAGCAGTGATGAAATGTTAAACTAAACTGCTACTGAGGTCAGTGAGGAGTAAAGCAAACGAAAACAACATCCACTCTGAGAAGCTCTCGCTGCTACTCGTTCTGGTTTCAACACAAACAAGACATCCAGCTCAGATAATACAGCAGCAGCCAGGCTGGGCGCTGCCTTCATTTCCCCCTGTTCTTCTGTGTTGTGTGTGCCGTGTGCTAACTGGCTATGTGATGTCAAGACTGGCTGAAAACACTCTCACCTGTAGGTCGACAGAGATGAATGGACCAGCCCAGCGACTCAGCGCGCAAGCTATTCTGTCTGTTAAACGTAAGAAAACAGCAGCGATTTCATCAGAGTTGGTCAACTTAAAAAGGCAAATGCAGTATCCGAAAACTAAGAACCAGTTGTTTTGCCCTTGATCAGGTTTTATCCTATTAAATTAATTTTTTGGTTTGAATCATTCCTTAGTTTAGTTTCGTCCACCTAATTTTCTCAAATTCACGGAAGGGTTATTGAGAAATTCTGCTACAGAAGTGCTACAAAATGACAGCAGTAGTATCAAGAACACAATCAATACCTTTGCTTTTGAACAACTGCATCCAACACTTCCTGGTGGGTGCAGAACAAACACATGCATGTGCTTGAACATAGCCCAGAAAACCATTCATTCATTCATCTTCTATAACCGCTTATTCCTATACAGGGTCTCGGGTGTCTGCTGGAGCCTATCCCAGCTGTCTTAGGGCGAAGGCAGGGTACACCCTGGACAAGTCGCCAGTTCATCGCAGAAAACCAATGGACACATTTTAATCCTGGATTTTAATACTGGATGAAAGACGAGCAAATCTCCCTCCCTGCAGCATCATTCACTACTTTGCGGCGGAGGCTGATGTCTCAAAATGTCCGAGGCCATCATAAGAGCCAACCCAAACCGACTCTGACACCATGAAACGCTCCTCGGAAACCCATTGTTGTTGACTGTATGATAATTAGAGTTGGCCCCGGCTGGCCGGCTGGCTTACGTAAGAGGGGCCTGTTTATTCATGGCGAGTTCAGTTTGTGCAAAAAAAGCCCCTTTGGGATTTCAATGGCTCCATTATTAGGCGACTGGTTAAAGCCTCTTTGAAAACTTCAATCGTTAGAAGCCTCCTCCTCCGGCTCAGTGGCCTGGTCATCTGCAATAACTGATACACAATCAATCTGCATGTGAAGCAATGCGCAGTGGGACGTGAAGGGCTGAACACACGAGCGCACACGTCCACCGTCATTGTGTCCCCTAAATGTTACGCAAGCTCGTCCACCGCTTGATGACGAGCGGTCTGGGAAACACCTGAGTATGCGAATCACCTGTGGCCATCCACACTGCCACCACCACACAACAACAACAGTGGACTCGCTCCACTTCCACTGACCTGCTAACAGAACTTTCCGTTACATTTCGCTGGGCAACAGCGAGGAGAACGCAGCCTGACACAGCTGGGGCATTGTTCTTCACAGGAGTGAGCAAAGCCTCATTAAGAGCCGATGCCCATAAGCCTCTTTGACTGGACCCTCTGCACCGGCAGACACTGAGCCCAGGTAGAGAACGGCAAGCACTGGCCCCGCAGTAAAACCTGGAAATACCCACTTTCACATCCTGTTTTTCAGGAAGAGGCTAAAGTGGATATCCGTAAAAACCTTTAGCACTTTACTTCCCAACCCAGGGTCAAGAAATCGGCCCGGCTTTACAGAGGCGCAAACACCTGCAGCCCCTCCTGGGAATTTTAAACTAGTTTGTTTCTTTCAAAATGAACCCACTTGCAGGTTTTTGTTTTGTTTTCTTAATCAGTGCAAGGTGAATTTGATGAATAAATGTATTTATTTATTCAGAGCGCTGTGTTGTTGGAGGAAGACCAGATGATCTGGCACTGCAATAAGAGGAGCCATTCATCGCTTCGCTGTGTGAAATCAGTGCCTCTTTATGGCCTCTTGATTACGCTGATCTCACCATAATGATGGCTGGGTCACATGGCCCGCCATATGCCAGTCACAGGGCAAGAGACACTGATACCCGGCACATTTATCCAGTGATAAATCACAAAGCCTCATAGTTGAAAGATGCCCCTTATCAGCAGACATAAGTTAAGAGGATATCTATTATGTAATTGTTACATGAGTTTGTGTAAAAACTTGTTGTTTCATGTTTCATCTCTTTTGCAGGTATTGGAAACATCTTCAGTATTGCAAAAAAAACTTAATTTTAAGATTTTATGCTTAAAATGAGCAAATCTGTTTTGTGGAAGTAAAAATCTCCTGCAAACAATGTAAGTGCAATTATCATAATCTCATTTCATTGGAATTTTTAAAGGTCGAAGGTTATGCAGAGTCCAGAGTGTTTTGCTTTCTCCACTTTTCACAAAATGTTCTCACGCAATCCGATCTGAAAATGAGCCCTGTGAGATGTCACTGAGGGAACTGTTACCAGTCGCAGATTAGTGATAGCAGCATGCAAGGCTGCCCCAGTAAAAGCTGTGTTTGACACGAGCCATACTGCTGAACCTGATTTTTTCACTTCGTTATTTCAGGATGCAAAGTGTCCCATTTCCCCTTTGCTTCCACACGCCTCACAGCACAGCGGCCACATCTGCAGCCACATAGAGCAGACAAAACGACACTGGCTGCATTTTCAGACACCAGTACACGCGAGCGTCGCGGCAGTAAACTTCTTGACGAGTCAGCGGAACAAACACCATGACTCGAGGAAAGCCGAGGAAACACCTGTTTCCATCTGTCGTCTGACTTTGACTGCACTTTTTTTTTTTTTTTTTACTGAACCAATGACCTCGTTGTTCCATTTTGGTTTTAAAGGTACGCTTGTAAAATTGTTGTCTCATGAGACTTTTGACTTTACTCTCACTATCTCACTGTCCATCGTTTTATAGGCCACACCACATCAAAAAAGCGAATGGAAACTGAATCCAAGAGCTTCATTTGATTGCGAAGAGCCATAATAATATAGTTAGTTGCATTAAATGAATGCATCTACAAAGCAAAGACTTTATGTCACTCAGGGAAGGAGATTGTGGCGATATCACCAGCGTGCATTAGCATGCACATAGAATTAGCACTGTGCTAAGGTACCCTGCAATATGCACAAGCCACACACTGCTGGCTCAGAGAGGATTTTACAACTGCAGCAGAGATTATGTTTTTATTATACATGTCACCATTGCCTGTAATCCACTTTAACAGGGATCATATACTGACGTCTTGGAACATGACACTAAAGGGTAAATGGCTGAATCAAAGTCATGGGCGTAATTAACCTTGTTAACTTATGACACCGACCCTGGTACAGAAAAGTGCAACTCTCACAGAATTATCACCGCAAAATATGTTTAGCATGCAAATCAAGGCAGACTCTCTCATTTCAAATCACCTTTTTATTAATTTATTTATTTATTTATTTTTACCCAAGGTTTGGAAAAACTTTTATTCCCCCTGAGGTTTTGTTTTGTTTTGTTTTGTTTCTAAGTCAAAACTAGAGACCTCATGGGAAGGTAGGAATGCTCTTATTTGCCCTTAAAGCAGCTCAGAAGGGTGACTTATTTTCTGGCACAGCATGACACAGGATGTGGTATTACACTTCCCACCCAGCAATCAAAAGGAAGAAACCATCAGTTTCAAATCTCTGGATGTTTATCCTGGCAACACCTTTAAATCTGAAGGTGTTTAATGTCATGCAAAACTCAATTGGCCAATGTTTTCTTGCAATATAATATAGAGCTCTAGTCAGTCAGTAAACACCTCATAAATGAGAGAAGTGCAGTTTTTACTTTGTTTGCCTGAGAAAGTGTGTGCAAAGGGACACAGGTATGCAAATCAGCAACGAAAGGTCACCTAGTTTTCTGACAGTGTCAAAGTGCAAATACTCCTGTAGATTTTCTGCACCTTTTACCTCATCTAACTATTTATTTTTCTGATGTTTTATTTTTACTTCTAACGCTATAAAACATTTTAACTTTGCATTCTAAAACCTGCCTTATTCCCATCACTGTGAGTATTGACATCAGGAACGCTGACCTCAGAATAAATGGGTTGCACTTTGTCCCCTTTATAGTCTCATCTAAGGCTTTTATCAGACGTGTGACGCAAGGGCTTTATACGTGGAACTCAAAGATGCTCAAACGCAAATGTGCTCAACTGCTGTGTGGAGGCTGGACAGAAAACACCAAATAGAGAGACACAAACATTAAGACAGACCATGTTTCTAAACACATTTTGTTGGAGTTGATTTTCAGTACATTTCAGTACATTAATTTAACTTGTTGGAATGTTTGTTTAAAAGTTATAATGATGACGCAAGGTTCCAGTAGCTCTGGCCAAGATCAATGGCAGAAACGTCAGTACTTTCTTCTACGCATTCTTTTTTTTTTTTTATTTAAAGTAAAAGTAGAATCATAAGAATAGAATTCATGCATTTTTGCATTCCAGCCAGCAACCTTTTTAGCTGTCCAGGTGTGAAAGGATTAGCTAAATTTCACAGCAACAAATCAAGTTTTTGATCTAATATCCATCAATTCTTGCTCTGTCTCTGAGCTTTGTGGTCACCCACCTGTCCGTACACCTCGTCGTTTGGAGTGGACAGCTGCAACGTCGCTAGTGCAGATTTAGGCGCTTCGCAACATAACCATGTGTTGGATCATGTGCAACAATCAGCCAGGATAAGGCACAACACTCAGGCTGTTCCCTGAAGGCCCCGCGCCACATAAAGACCTGATTATCTCCTCCTCTCTGCCCACTGTTGGCCGGCCTTGCGGAGTGGACAGACAGTGGACTCAGTATTTTCCCTTCCTCTGTTGAGCGGCGGGGACTCTCCTCTGGCCTTCGCCAGGGCGGCCGCGGCGATTTTAAAGGGCGCGCTCTTGTTTTGGAAAGCAACTGTGGGAAAGTCATTAAAGTGTAAAGCATCCGCGCTTTTATTTCCCTCTAAAGGACTCCTGGAAGAGGCGTCCACCAAGGCGCGGGATGTTAATGAGTGCTGACACAGAACGGCCACCCCCACAGTGCCGTGTGTGCCGATAGCCGCTGCCATGGTGAAGCACCCCTCAGCCGTAAAAAAAAAAAAAAAAAAGAAGAAGAAGAAGAAGAAAAAACCACAGTGACGCACAGCGTGAGAGGTTTCCTCTCCTCTGCTGGTGGCCGGCGTCCACCAGCTCTCCACTAAATCAGGCCTTTTCCTCCTCAAAGGCAACAGACTTTTAGGCAGCCGTTTGAGGATCATGGGGTCAGTCACGAGCCTCGAAGATCGTCGCAAATTGCATTCGAGACAAATGACTCTGAGTCACGCAGAGGGTCGGGCCCCACAGCAGCCGCGCCTCACGGATCCCGTCATTATGACTGCGTGTGATTTACAGTCGAGGGGTGAAGCAAAACTGCATGTCACTCTTTCACAGAGCGAGATGACCCACATGTAAACACTATGATCACGGCATTACGAAGAAACCACCAAAAAGGACACACAGAGCGCGCACCATGACAAAAGGCCCGACACACACACGCACACACACACTGTAGTAGCCCTACAGTGCGACAACTGAAATGCAAAACTGCAAAACGATGCTCTTGACTTTTTCTGCTCTGCTTCCTTGCAGACGACTCAAATGTTATCTATTTGAGAACCTGCAGACACTCGCAGACAGCTGCACAGAAACACACAAGGGCATGAGCCACCCAATGTTGAGGTTGCGTCCGTGTGTGTGTGTGTGTGCGTTGTCTGTGTTTTTTTTTTTGTTTTGTTTTTTGAGCATGACAACCCTCCACTAAATGTAGAGCAACATAAAACCGGTCTGAGGCAGTCTGCTGTGGATGGCCGTTTTCTCATCCGCTGCATTTCTCTGAAAAACGGGGGCCTCTGCTGGAAGCAAGCGGTACCACATGTTGTTTACCAACCCACCCTTGCTTCCCCGGACGTCTATGCACTCGCTGCGTTGAAACGGCTCGCTTTGTTCTATTACCGTGCTCCACATTATGACTATTAAATGTATTGTATTTAAAACACACATGCACACAAACAGCATCACGTTCACTGACATTTATCGAACGCATGAGATTGAGAACATTTCGAAGGCTGTTTGATTGTCGTTGTTGACATTGATTGAAATGTTATTAATGCAGCCAAAGCAAACAGTGTGTTATTTTGGCGTAGTTTGGCGTTTAACGTTTAACCAGTTGACAACCTTGAATAGCAGAGCACTCTATTTTCGAGCTGCCTATTGATTTTTTCTTCTTTTCCCAGTCAAACAAAAACAAAAGCTCAACATTTACAGACCACGTCAAAGACCCCGAGCCAAAGTCAAGAGATCATATCTCTGCTCAGTACGGCAAAGTCACTGAGGCCACATCAACTGTTGACAGGCTGACTGACCGATCACACTGCATCAAATCCACTCACGTTCAATACGTTGTTTTGTGTGCTCTTTTTTATTTTACCCGGGCCTTCTCTTCTCTTTACCCTAACTGTGTAAGTTCTCCTCTACCAGGCCCACGTATGGCGGGGTGAAAAGTGAAGTTACGTAACAGCTCGGCCACTTGAATGCTCTGCCATTTAAGGGCGAGTGAATGGGGGTCTTAAGGATTGCCGCAGACCCATTGTCGTGCTGTGATCGGTATTCAACGCAATACCAGTAGAGGCCTGAGCGTTTCCAATCAAAATCAGCTCCGTCTTCAAATCTTCCCCCCTCACCCTCCATCCCCGCTGTCAGGGCATCATGAGGCCCCAGACACCCACCAGTGTGCGACCCCTGGAGGACCACAAACATCCCCGTCCACGTTTAGAGCCCTGATAAATTGGCTCTGCCGTGTGATCAAATCATGAGTTCAAAGGTGCTCCAGGCCCCAATCTAGAGCAAACATGCAACACGAGGGTCTGAAATTTACTCTGCAACGAGGAAAGAAACGACCATCAGTTCACACGCAGCCGGTCGTAGCGTTTCCTCCTGCTTTCAATGGTTTGACACGATCTTTGACCTTGTTCTTGAGCGTTTGGAAAACAAATCCAACACCCTTTTCTTTGTCATCCAAAGCTGCGGAACATGCTGATATCTGTCTGCACCGGTTTATACCAGTCTAAACACAAGGCTTCGCCCCCACTTCAGTGCGTTCGCCTCGTCCCTTTCCCGCCCAGAGCGCCTTTGAAAGCGGAGTGAGCCGGGTTAGCTTTATGTAACCAGTGTCTGCTCTCATAGATCCTCAGCAGCTCGTCTTCCCCTAATCTCTTCAGCTTGATTACACCCTCCGTCCCCTGCCCCCCCTTTTGCCCCCGCCCCCTCCGCTGACTCATTCGGATGGGAACATTCTCACACACGAACACATCCATGCGGGAGAAGCGCATGAGCAAGGCGACGGGATCCGCCACGTTCTGGTTTGGAGCGGATGGGATGCTTGTGATTGCAGGTGTGTGCATGTGTGCCTTGCGTGCGTGTGTTTGTGCATCTTGTCACAATAAACACAATGGCAGTGGGTCGCTGCACCTGACATTTCAGCTGTGCCTAAACATATATATACTGTATAGATATATAAACTCTTTCTGTTTCTTCATTTCCCCTCCTCGCAACGTGGCTCTCAGCATGCATGTGCACAAAAAGTGTGCAATGCTGCAATTGATTCAATCCAACAACAAACGCAGATTCTAAAAAAGAAGAAATCTATAAAGTGCAGCGGCACGCACAGAATGTGACAGTGTGCATAGCAATAAAACAAGAGGAATGTGAGAGCTTCATTTCTGCATGGATTTAGTGTAAATGGGCTGCTGAAGATCTCAGGTGGTGATTGATGAATTTGAGATGGGAATTCTGCCTCAGTTTCAATAACGATTTCTTTTTTTCTAAATAGCTCTTTTGTGGTCATTAACTTATACCTACATGGATTTTAATCTAACCTAAACAGTGAGTTCTCCTCACTGTCACGGGAGTCCGCTTAATATGAACCATGTTCAAAAAATGTTCACAAGCATTGCTAAAGGGGGTAGAAAGTTCATGAGAAGAACATTCCTGACATCTTTCAGACTCAGCATTTTTCTCTTTAAGTGAACTATGAGGTGCATTTTAAGAGGCACCTCAGGTCAGCGAGAGAGATGGAGGTTCAAGGGGCAAAGGCCTCGCTCCTATTTTCTCTGTTTTCTGTGACAATCAAGCTCCTCTGAAGTAGTGAACAATGACCTGACCTTTGCTCACCCAAGCATAAACATGTAGATATTCTCCTGCGGCCACCGCTCACCTACAAACCTGCAGACCATGCATCCAGCATGCTCCAAATACTTAGCCTCCAGTTGTAAGATATGCCCTTATTAGGAGTCACAACCCCTTTCTGTGTTCAACATCAACTCTGTGGTTCACAATTGGCTCATATGATCTGCTTGCAATTTACTGTTGAAAAGCTGCTATGAGTCAAAAAGATGAACCCTTCCAAAAAAAAAATAAAGCACGCCAAGCAAGCGTGCTCACATTAACGTCACATAATAACACAATTACAGTGTTGAAGAACACAATTAGGAGCACAGTTGCGGAGATGGTGTGAGTTGAAAAGAAGTTTAAACACTTCCTCCCTATGGTGTCACGGTGCAGGCCTCGATAAGAGGCAGCCACACATTGCACGCTGCAGTTAAGTGACAGCCTCGGCGTCTTGGCTGACTTTCCTCGCCATGGCTCGCAGAGTAACCAGCCCTGACACACCATCTGCTGCTTCAAACTCTCCCTCGCAGTGTTTTAGCTCCCTGGTCCTGTTAACATATGAGAAACGTGTCAGGAGGCAGCAGCACAGAGAAGAGGGCTCGGGTATGAGCTCCATCATTTTTTAACCATATCTTTGATTTCCAAATCATTTATTGAACCATAGCTTTGGAGATATGTTCAGCTGTGAGTTTGCTCATCTGCTCAGTTCATTTGTATGAGCTTCAGTGATAGAGGGGCTAAAAATGGGAAGGAGAGGAGGGGGAGCGAGCTCCATTTTGTCACAAGTGTGCTGCCACCGAAAGTAGGCCATCATATATCTGCTTTTCAAAATCGCACAAGAGGGCTCTATCAGCACTGGAAGAAACACATTTTGAAAACACTATCTCATATTTGTCAGACTGATTGAGAGTCTGACGAGGCATAGAATTCAGATAGATTTCTCCCTGTAATTTGAATTGATTTTTTTTTTTTTTAAATTAAAAAAAGATTTTTGTTTTTGTCTCCATCAACCAGGCTTCAAGTCCCCACTTTCTGCTGAACATAATCTGCTTTCCCATTCGTTCTGCTGCAGCCCAGAACACGTTTTTTTTGTGATCTACTGACATCTACTGGCTCGATCTACCACACATTTTGCGTAACCTCAGTGATGAACAGATGGGGCTTTGATGACCTCTAGTGGGCATTTCCAACAACTGTAAGCATTTGACGTATGTATGTATGTATGTATGTATGTATGTATGTTTGTATGTATGCATGTATGTATGTATGTATGTATTTTTGAGAGCCTTAGATTATCAGAGCAGCAATAACTTGTAACAAATGAATCTTCAAGCTTAAGCACAAGCATGCACCTGCATGCACTACTATATACAGACTCATGTTCATTATACCTACATCTACATATCTGTTAATTTAACGAAAAACATTCTTTAATAAAAATAATAACTCCAAAATAATAATTCCCTCTTATATATACAAATTAATAACTGATTTTCCATCCATCCATTTTCAATACCCGCTTCATCCTGAGCTCAGGGTCATGAGAGTCTGCTGGAGCCTCTCCCAGCTGTCGAAGGCAGGGGGACACCCTGGACAAGTCACCAGTTCATCGCAGGGCTAGATGACTGATTTTATACAATTTAATTTTTGGTTGCTGCCATGTATTGCCATTAGAGGACACATGATAATGACGTTATAAATGCAAAATTGAGTTTGTATCTTTTCCATGCAATATGTGACAAAATGCAGTGAGGAGACATTTTCATGGCACCTTCGACCTGACACTGCAAGGCATGTTTTGTCAGCAGCAGCTGGTAGCTTCAAAATTGGAACAGGTTGCTATTGTGGCTGGCTAGCATTAAACATGGCCTAGCTAGACACATGGGGGACAAATCATGAGCACATAGATTTTGCCATGCCTTCGGAACCAGGTAATAATATGGAAAGGACATTGACAAGATCTGTATGATAGCTATATGCAGCGATGATGCATGAGTTTGTTTCCACAAGACTTCAAGGCATTTTCTCCCGAGACTAAAAGTGTTTGGAGTGGAAGAGAAATTTAAGTTGTTATCATGCAGCCATGGAGAAGATTTTGAGACGAAACATTGCAGCCTGACGGAAATCTCTAAGGCTGTGTGTTATATAGACAACAGCAATTAAAGTCACTCACAGCAAGAAGGTCGTGGGTTCGATTCCGGGGCCTGGACCTGAGAACTTTCTGTGTGGATTTTGAGGCTTCCTCCCACACTCCAAAAAAATGCATGTGAGGTCAATTGAACACTCTAAATTGTCCGTAGGTGTGCATGTGCATGTGAGTGTGAATGGTTGTCTGTTTCTATGTGGCCCTGCGATGAACTGGCGACTTGTCCAGGGTGTCACCCTGCCTTCGCCCAGCAGACCCCCGTGACCCTGACCTCGGGACTAAGCGGGTATGGAAAATGGATGGATGGATGGAAGAATTCCTACCATTCTGGAGATTCATAGCCTGCTGATGCAAGATGCAAAAATGTGTTAAACGTGTATATATGTTTTTCTCTGTATATTTATTCCTCTTTCCTCTATCCTATCCTCCTCTTCCACTCCTGCTTTTCCTTCTCCTCTTCTTTGCTCATTTTCTTTTTTCACGTAAACAAATGTAATACGTACAAATAAATCACATATATATTTTTTTTAAAAAGACTTAAAATAAATTTAAAATAACTTAACACATAATGCTTTTAATGTTTGAGTTGTTTTTGGAGACCCAGTGGCTCCAACAGCTAAGGGGGAAAAGAAGAGGCAAAAATGATGGCAAACTGGCTTCACCTGGAAGAGGCGCTGGCAAGAAATAGACAAACAACAGAACTCCAGCTGACAGATGTGGAGCTCCAGACAAACAAAAGCACTTTTGTTCAAATATTTTTTATGTTTTGCAATGATGTCAAGGAAGTAAAGAGGCCTGTCATGACAAAAGAACATTTTATTTTTACCTCTTAAACGTTTCCCATATTTTACTTTTAAAATAAACAAGTCTTCCCAAAAAATACCTTTTTCATCCATTTTACATTTTTTTCTACTCAGTTGTATATGTGCAACACAATGTAGAACACAGACAACAGGTCACATTTTCACAACAGGTTGTTTTTTGGCATTCTCATGTGTCAAATGTCCAAACATGCAAAATAAGACGAGTCTGACAGGAAAATTGGCCCTTTAAGGTGCTGTTTAACCAATAGTTCACTCTTGCCATGATTTGTACAACATGGTCACTATCCTGCATCATAGAAAGTCATTTTACATGCATTTTATTTTACATAAACAGCCACATATGACACTTTTCACAACAGTGAGCGGAATGCAAATTCTGATGGAAACAAATATATTTTGATGGGGGGCGGAACGCAATTGTGCACTTGGGTTATAGCCCTCATTAGTCGATCCTGATATCTTAGTGTAAGGCAACTTTCCTTGCAAAGGAAATCAGGGTTTCATTGTCTCACACAGACATCACAGTGATGTGGCAGATACTGATTTTAAATATAATCTGTATTAATTCACTCTGTCATGCTCCTTGGCTTGTCCATGTTTCATATAATCCTTAAAATTACAAACCTAGATCATTTCCTGCATTGTGTATTTAATTTTCTACAAATTAAGTGGAGAAAAAACTGGTACCCATCTTTAATCGCAATAGAAATTGGCAAAACAACAGGAACATTTCCTCCTTTTATGAGCACCATCTAAGAAAATCTTCATAACTGCCAATGTGTTGGCCGCTGGAGCATTGTGCAACTAATGGGGTAAATTACAAGAGTATAACATTGAATAACAGAATATATTGTGCCAGTGTCCCAGCTCCACTGTGACAGATTTATTTTACACACCCAAAGTAAAGTCAGCATGCACGATAAAACACAAAATGCCAAATGTCACAACAAGTGTATAGTTCACAAATGACCTTTCACATCTCAACTTGAAGCTCTGAGGACAAGTCACATTGTTTGGATAAGCCCTCTAAAATCCCTGCCGACAGCTGAGGTTTCTTTCTACCACAGTGTCAGGGCAGGAGAAATAATGTCCAAGCGAACACTCTCCATGATGCCCCTTTCTGGGGAAACAGCACAGAAGAGGTAGGAATTTGGATTCCAAAACTCTGAAACACCTTGATGTTTTCTTAACATTGCATGCTAATGACCTGTTGGCAACACAGGGACAAGGTAAACCGGGGGCACAATTGCACAACGCGAGAGCCCTCCGCTGCCCAGACAGACAGACAGGGATTTACACTGACAGTGCTGCAGCCTTGGGAGAGTTTGTGTGCTGC
This sequence comes from Nelusetta ayraudi, assembly GCF_046127955.1. Classification (NCBI taxonomy): domain Eukaryota; kingdom Metazoa; phylum Chordata; class Actinopteri; order Tetraodontiformes; family Monacanthidae; genus Nelusetta; species Nelusetta ayraudi. The sequence continues at coordinate 15,733,035 of NW_027466061.1, read as the reverse complement.
TAGGTGACCACCTCCTCACGTGGCAGGTTGAGCCTTACCTCTCCTCCAGCGGCAGCGGAGGCTGAGTAGACTGCGGTATTGGGCACAGAAGAAGCGCCGTTGGCCCCCATCATGGTGAACAGTCTCCCAGGCTCATCCACAGGTGGAGGCTCCTTCTCGGGGCTGGACACCCGGGAGGACCCCGGCGAGGACGTGGGGCTGAGCTGCACGGCCGTGGTGTCCTGTAGCGTGTGCTCGCTGGTCTCTATTTCAAACGCAGCCCCGCCGGCCAGCCCGCCACGTCCCATCAGCCCCCCGCCCTGCCGTCCCACCTTTGACCTGTGCGAGCTGTGGGGAGGGGGCAGGCGGCTGCACACGCAGCAGGCTCCGAAAAAGGAAAAGGCCACCAGCAGGAGGACGGGACCCAAGATGATCGGGGGATTGGCAGAAGGCACGAACGAGGTGAAGGCAAAGGCTCCCACCAGGGTGATGTTAAGTCCAGCCAGCATGATGCACAGGCCGCAGGCGCAGCAGAGCGCCGGAGAGGGGAGACCGTGCGGGCGGGACCTCCTCCTCGGCTTCTTCTGTTGCTCCTTTTTCGGCAGCGGCGTGCCGGTGCTTCTATCAGTGATGACCATGGCTGACACTCTCCCTTCCACTGCGATCAGATCCTCCCACGCGTCAGTTTAAACTTTCCCCCTCAGCGACGATGGAATCAGTGCACAGGCAGGAAACATCTTTGTCTGTTAATGTGAAAACACAGCAGCTGTGAGACCAAATAAACAGAATCTGCACTTGAAGCCTGTCACTGCATCCTGAAAGGTCCCTGCAAAACATATTCATTTTTTTGTTTGTTTTTTTGTAAAAATCACTCGCTTTCATCAACAACTTGCAAATGGCTTGCAGTGTTGTGGAATAAAACAGCTCATGCCACCCAGAATGAACTGGAGTGAACTCACTGCTTCCATCAGCACAGGTTAAAAAAAAATAATATACATGCATATAGTTGCTTCACACACTGCAATGAACCAGTGTGAAGAAAAAAAATAGCTGTTTTGGTGTGCATCAATATAAATTAAGGTTATAAGGTCATAAAGAGATGTAATACTGTCTATATTTTATTAGATGTCTATAAATGTTATAATGTGTTATTCGTACCAACAAGCCCCTGGAGACAGGGGTCAGTATGTGGTTGCAATCCAATTTCATGAGGGGATATTGTGAATCAAATAGCAATAAATGAAAATGAAAAGAAAATGCGTTGAAAGAAAAAATCATCTACCACCATTGACGTGAACTCGGATAAGAGAACGTTGCACCGGTGTGACGCATTCCTCCCTGCATTTCTTTTGAGTCAAATCTTACCCTCCATGTCAATGCCGGGGCTGTTCCCTTGATCTTGAGATGCTCTTTCTGATGCTCCCAGCCTGATCAGTCGGTGAGCGGTTTGGAAGAAGCTCCCTGAACGCCTACTGGGGGATTCCGGTCCGGAGGGCACAAGTCATGACCGCCGTTCAACCGGCTGCTGCACAAACGTGCCGGCCGCTGGCAACATCGCTCAGAAGGAGAGATGGTGGCATCTCTTTGACGAGCCGGGGCGCAGTAATGCTCCTCACCTCGCACCGGGACGCGCGGCAGCTGCAGCGGTGGCGGCGGCGGCACCACCTGACGGGTCGCTCCGCAACGGAAACTGGAAGAAGGGAGGCGCTAATATGAAGGGGGCGTCTCCCCGGCAGGGGGCGCGAAGTCCTCTCTCATCATTTCTCTTATCGTCTGATTTACGTCGAGTACACGCGTCCCTCCTTTGAGGAGCGTGCGTGTGCGCCTTGCTTAAAGGCCCACTAGGTCACCTCTATTTGCTTGTTGCTATTTTTCTCCCTCTCCAATGATAAAACCAATCTCCTTGTCTGCGTTTTTTCCGCCGGAAGCTCAAAGCCCCTGGTGTTTGTACTTCATTTTTGCTTTCCCTCGTTATTGCATTTCCAGCTCCGAACACAGAAGTGAATAATATAGGGCCATCCTTGAGGAAAGTGGCCAGGGACAGGGCAGAAACAGGCGTAAAAAAAAAAAAAAAAATCAAATCCATAGGAAATGTGTGGGATGAAAATGGCAAGCAGTCGCTGAAAGGACCTGACAGACGTGATAATAAAATGCTTATCTGTGGGAGATGATGAAGGTGGGAATGAAAGGTCAGAAACCACAGGGAGGCTCCAGTGCAGCTGTTCAGACAGGGACAATGTGACGTGGCTCTTGTTCCACATGCAGCAGAATTGAATGAATTCTTTTCTTTGTGACAAAGGTAGGATGCAACTACCATTACAATGAAATGCAGGAAGTCACTTCAGGCCAATGCTAATGCTATGAATTAGCGTTGCATTAGCTGCAGACTTATGACTGAGGACCATTGCACTTGCAATCATTTTCCATTTTGTTTTTTGCCTTGCCAAAGGTCAAATATTTTTATGACTAAGTGGCGATTAAAGTCATGAACTGCCATTTTGTATAAAAAACCTTAATATATATTTTGTAAATTTAAAGAATGCTTGAAATTGTTGTAAGAATTAAGTTTCTCTCAGGACGCAGGGGCAATTGAGCCCAACCAGTGTGCGATTATTCCCCCGCAGTCACAAAGCAACCATAATAATCTCTTAATCGACGATTGAGAACATTGTGCAACTTATGAGATGAGCTGCACACAAGTGGGAAATCTGAACTTAATTTGCTTCACTTCATGTCAGGGACTATTAGCAAGGTCCTCCAATAATAATGCTGAAACCTTCAGAGGTTTTTATTGGTGGGAACAACAGCGGGTGGATGACACAGGAAGGTTCAAAACAGCCTCTTTGTTCCACATTGGACAATAACAATGAGCTGGGATGAGCTGGGAACCATTGCCTGGCACAGTCATGGCAGGTCATGATCAGAAGGTGATGGCTTGGGGTTCCTTCGGGACAAGACGTCGGGCATGTCTGCAGACGTCCTGAACAAAACACAAAGAAGTATCGAGTGAGGAAGCTGTGTTTTGCTGCTTCTTTCTCCCCTCTGCATCACTTCACACTGATGTCATACCCCTCCTCTGGGTTGGCCTCAGCCTTGGGTCCTCCCTCCATGAAGGTTCCCATTCTGCTCTTGGAACGTTCCAGGTTCAGTTGAGTCCCTGCAAAGACGCAAAGGGGAGACACTGATGGGTTAGCCTATGAGGAACTGACACTTGTTGAAAAAACTGGAGCACCACATTGAAAGAATCAAACGGCACAATTTCTCAGCAAAGGCATAATTTGTACTCCTTTGTCCCTTTTATGGTCAACAGCTACTTGTTACCTGTCTGACTGCCTTGACACTTACCCTAGAAAACATTCAATAAAGCCCCTCCCATTATCCTTCACTCCTACAGGCATTACTCATATTGTTTAACAACAGGAAGTGTGTTTCACTCTCCTACCTTCCCTTCTCAAAGTCTCAGCAGGTTGATCTGGAGCGGGACTGGCTGGGTTAGGGTGCACCCTGAAGTTTCCTGGGAAGATTTCATATTTTTCACTGCAGGAGGTTTTTTTTTTTTTTTTTTTTTTTTTTCTTTTTTTTTTTTTTTTTTAATAAATGAACAAGCATGTGTTACTTACCAAAGACTGGAAGGATGTGATTGATGTTCAGCCAGGCTTTTATGAAGGGGTAGATAGAGATGAGTAGGCCTGAGAAATAATAGCACACTAATATGAAATAGTGTTAGTTATCACTCCCTTGTCATATTTAAACTCTGAAAACTCATCATCTGTTGCAATTGTTCAAAACAAAATCAAAATTCTATCCAATTATGTTTCACTTCCAATGACACAAGGAGCCCACAGGTGCCACCAAAACAAACCTCTCTGACAAAACAGCTTGGTTGGATTATTTTTAGCGTCCCAGATATTGTGTGGGGTCTCTTCCTGTTCAGCTCCAGGTTTAAAGTAATATGTGCGCACTGTGCTTGTGTTCATCTCAGTGGTGCTCGGCTTTAATTCAGCCGTTATTGATTTCCCTTACAAGCAAACAGAGCTCAAATCAAAACTCCAGCATCTCCTGGGGGAGAGACTGACGCATGCATGTTCTTAAAATGTCATGCAACTGAAAAAAAAAAAAGCAGTGAAGAGGACATTCTGTTTATACCTATTAGTCAGCCAATGTGTCAAGAGGAAGCTTCGAAGCAGAGATGGCAGCGAGGTGCATGGCTGCAGCCACAAAGGATCTATGAACATGCTGCAGTTTGGACTTGTACACTACTTGGAACCTTGCGCAGCAGCTGCATCGCAGAGATTGCAAAGCTGAAACATCATGTATGGAATTGAATTGAATTGCTTTATGAGTGATTTCCTTCGGTGCATACAGTAAATTAAATGAATAAGCTAAACAAACCAGTAAAACATAACTAATAACTAGTAAACCTAAAAAATAGTAATACGTTTTACTAAACATATTAGTAAAACATTACTAATGTTTTACTATATTAGTAAAACATAACTGATATAGTATCTGTCTTGCCAACCTCCCGATCCTGTTATTCCAAACCAATTACTTTAGTTACTATGCTGCCCGTAAGAGCCAAACTAAGATTAAAAATGTTGAAATGAAAAAAAACAACGAATGCCTCCTGGAAGCCTCCAGCTGCTGCTGTCTCATTCAACAACAGCCCCACCCTTTCGATACAAAATATGACAGATGAGGAAATGTTCCATCCAAGATGCCAAGTTAAGATATAAGAAGGATAGATTACCAATTAAAAGGTGATCAAATGATCAGTGAGACGTTGGCCATTAACAATGCATGCTTTCTCCATGAGATAAAAAGCTACGATCTTTGCTCTCTCTCTCTCTCTCTCGCTTAGTAGAAACATTTTATCTTGACGGCACAACTTGTTGATCTGTCGATTAGCTTTAACATGGGTATCAAAGTGTCTGTTGACCTTCAAATGCCAAGGCAGGTTTTTAAGTTATTACAGAGAGGAAGCAAACACAGAGGTTATGCACTTATGTTCAAATAGCCACATCAACATTCTGTGACCATTCTGTCACACGAGGAAAACCGAATGGTTCAAAAAACTTTCCTGCCAAACTGGATCAGTAGGTTCCTGCAATGTTTTCCACATACTCACCAAGGCCCCCGGCTCCGAGGAAGATGCCTCCCACCGCATCAGCATCACATTCCCTGGAAACCCCGATAATGATGCAGCCTGCGACAATGCTGAGCAGAGCGGAGCCCACCCGTAGGCCATGGTACTCCCCGACGCTGACCGGATTCATTCAGCAGGTGGAGACCCCCCACCTGGCCCTCACAGTGCCCAGCCACTGCGCCTCTTTCCTTTGCTTCACTGCCTCCCGCAACTGTACCTTCATCTGAAGTTTTCCCTTCACTCTCCCTGCCACAGAAACACTTTCTCTAGCGGCGCTCCTCATCTCCATGGCTTAAGATGTCTCATGCATCTTTAAAGAAGAAGCTTGGGTTTCTATTGCTGTTGAAAATTAGAAAGCTTGAGGTGCTGACTCTAATTTCAAGAGCGTGCATACTACAAATCTGATCACGGTGCCAGCGTCCAGTATCTCATCGCTGCGAATGCCTACAGTTACATTTTCTGGCCCTCGTGTACTTTTGCAGAGCACAGCGGGCTGAACAATTGATCACAACATTATGACTTTGGTGCACCTCAGCACAGGCATGCAAAAAAAAAAAAAATGGAGTGTCCCTTAAGTAAATATGAGGGGTCAAATCAAGACAGAGGTGGACTGTGTTCTGCTGGTGTGATTTGTCAGTGAGCTTGAAGGGAATGGGTAAAGAAAGGTTCAGACAGTCCTCTGCAGTGGAGCATGAGGCCATCCATAAAGACCTCCAGTTGCCATAGGAATAGCATATCCATGGCAACAGAGGGTAAAAGAGGGTAGCAAAGATGAACATGGGTGAATAGGACAACATATGAAGTTAAGAGATACATGGCCATTGGCACTGGAGCTACTTGGCTCTGTATGTAATGTTTAACAAAGGTCTGTAATATGTTATGTATGTGTAAAAGTGTCCATAAATCTATTAATATGGATGAATATAAAAATGTAGACATACATTATCTTGAGAGGGAGTTTTTTTTCTGGTTGGTAAACCCTAATTAAATAGGCAACAACTCAGAGCTCTATCTGTCCATCATGTTACCAGCATACGCATTTAAAAAAAAAAAAAATCTAACTAATAAAAACCCTATTTTACTTGACAAAATACGATACACCAATAGGTGTCTTGTCAAAAAGACCTTTTAAAGTGAGCAAAAATTACTGCGTTGGCCGGGAATCGAACCCGGGTCAACTGCTTGGAAGGCAGCTATGCTAACCACTATACCACCAACGCCGTGTCATTTCTTCCACTGCTTTTGAGTTATGACATGTACGCTGCCTGCATCGGTTCTGAATAAACATTTGATTTAAATGTGACTGTTAACGTTTGCCTGCGTTTATATCTGGGACTGTAGCGGGTTCGCTCAGGAGGAACAGGCTATAGCCCCGGAACAGTGAAGTTACGCTCCAAGAAGGATAGGACGTGTGATGACGGTGACGATGTAAACTGATGTAAAGAAAAAATGGCAAGTTATATGGTGATAGTGAGGATGTAAGTCTGTAGCTAAGCATTTAAAAAAAGATAGTGGCCCGTACGGGGATCGAACCCGCGACCTTGGCGTTATTAGCACCACGCTCTAACCAACTGAGCTAACCGGCCTGATGACATTGAAGTGGCCCGTAAATGATTTTTGGACAACTGGCTAAAACTGCCAATGTCATTTGAAACAAGAATGTAACGTCAACGCAAACTGCTATTGTTATTTTTGTTGTAATGTTGCTAATAATGCTCTTATCAGACCAGCTCACTTTTGCGTAGTACATTTTTATCCATTGCATTTGACTCCATACGACACAAAGAGATACTAATCTCAAGTATTCAAAAATGCAAATAACACATTTACAGATACGAAAATAAAAGGGGTAGATATATCAGCGTAGGTCTTCCTATATATATTGTGTTTTGTCTACAATATTTCACGACCTCGTGGCGCAACGGTAGCGCGTCTGACTCCAGATCAGAAGGTTGCGTGTTCAAATCACGTCGGGGTCAGTTTTTTTTTTTTGTTTTGTTTTTTTCTCTCTTCCTGAAGGGAAAGCACACTACATTATTTTGCTCATCTTACGAAAAAAGATAAACTGAATGACTGTAACATGAAATACGCTCTCTCTTATCACCTCAGAAAGATATGGTGTTTAATCTCACTGACTTCCTTGCGGCTTCCTCGTTGGCACTTTCAAAGGAAAACTCGGCAATGACGCAACCAAATATGAACTCCTGATTTACAAATTTGACTCATCGGATCAAAAAATAAAAATGTGGGCTCGTCCGGGATTTGAACCCGGGACCTCTCGCACCCTAAGCGAGAATCATACCCCTAGACCAACGAGCCAGCTACACAACCAACGGAAAGATCGACTCACAAACAATAGCCAAGTGAACCTAAACACCATTAAATAAGATGCATCCAACCGTTCCAACTGTTTTGAAACGTCTTAGAACTGCAGTACGTTAACGGATGTTTTATTTAACAAATACCCGAAACTCTTTACCCCACGTCCAAAGGTGTACGTGAAGAACGTTAACGGTTAAGGAAGTCATTAGGAACGATTGAGAATTCTGAGATAAAAGTCAGAATAACATTAAGGTCGAGAGGTTGCCACAATTGGCGGAGGGGGGAGGGGGGTTGGAAGTGAAGTTGGGAAGAGTTGTTAAAAACAAGTTCGTGATGCATGAATGTTGGAGGACGAATGGATATTGAGGATGGCCGTAATGCAGTACATGGGTGGCAGGGTTCCTTTAAACTTCAGAAAAAAACAAAAACATGTGGCTTTATTTGTTTTCAACGAGATAGACATATTGCATAATGCACGCAGAGAACAGAGCGGAGGACTCCCCTTACCATTCACTAGTGTCTTTCAGGTGAGGTGTTCATGCTCCATTATCTTATCTATAGCACCCATTTTCCAAAACACGTCTTACAAGATCCATGCCAACTATTTGTCGTAGCATAACATTGTGGGACATTTGCGTGCACGGTGAACCTGCTTCATCAAGCGAAACCCTTGGTGAAAACGTCGGATGACTGAGTATTGGCTACTCAAGCAAATCTGACCGCGACATACGGGGCTTTTCATCTGATGTCATGTGACCTACACCCAGCCATCTTGTGGAAAACGGAGAGAGAGAGAGAGACTAGAGGGAGAGAGAGAGCCACACAACTCGCATACAAATCTTGTGTTGTCAGAACTAGCTGAGGTAAGACAGCAAAAGTTTAATACACTGGCCGAGAATAATGCGTACATTATGTAACGTCTCGTGTCAGAGATCCACACTGTGGCGATCTGAAGCCGCCTGTGGCTGTCTTTTTAAGCCTGCATGTTCGCTTGGCCTCGCAGCACCGGGCTGCAGTACCTCGGTGTGCTTGCCTGGGCCGCAGAGGGTGCGGGCTGGATTAATGAGGAAATGTTGTTGTGGTTCTTCGCTGCCAGGAGGCCTCGTGTTGCTAGTTAGCCAACCTGTTAGCTTTCTGGCTACAAGTGTTTAAAAACTGGCATTAACTCACAACTGAGCGCTGTCACGGGTCGTCTATAGAACATTTCAGACTACGTCTGTTTCCGGTTGAAGTCATGTGCCAGTGTCTGCGTGACAACGTTCTTGCGTATGATAAACATACATTCGCTATGCTGATATGAAATGCTACAAGCTATCAACCGAAGCTAGTACACCAGCTAGCTAGCTAGCTGGCTAATACACTACTGTTGGTTTTCGCTTGTCGAACGTGAGCGTACAGTAAAAACTAAAGCGTGTAGCAAGTGGTGCTTGAATAGCCCAACTTGCAACATCGCTGCTACCTTTCATCTCGTGTGTGATTCTTTGGTGAACCAGTAACAATTACATTAACGTGTTCGCTAATACCAGGTTCTTACTTGCTGTGATTATCATGAATCAGAACGGCGATTGTTGGTAGCAATTCAACCAACCTGACCAACCATTTAGCTTGCCACGTTAGCTGACGTAGCGCTTAATGCTGACAACAGTATCTAATGTGCACTTAACCTTCCCGAGTGACAATCACCATTCGTAGTAGTAAGTACATGACATGTGCGGTACATACCCGCTATGAATTACTTATTGCGTATACCAACATCTGATCAGTCACTCTCGCCAAGTCTGTAGTTTTAGAGTTTTGACATCGAAGATGAATTCGCGATAGCGTTGCTCCATAATCTAAACGCCCTTTGGGGATAAAGACTAATCATGTTCGTTCCCGAGGTTAAAAAAAAAAACTTTCTGCCTCGTCTGATAAGTTAGTTCGAACGGTTCCTCCTTATCTATCGCCCACCTCGGACAGGACTATGTGAGAGTCGCTTAGCACCTCGTCGTAATAGAGTTATGTCAGGTCTAATGTGGTTGTAAAACCGAGCGGGTTCTTCGCTCTTTCTTCGCGTTTTGTGCTTGGTTGGGATGTGAACAGAACCGAATGCAAGTGCCACAGTTGAAATACTGAGCTGCTCAGGTCGTTGTCAACCATCGAGTTACACGTGGCCGAGTCTCCCATATGGTCAGTGTCATTGGAAGTCCACTGCACCCCACCCCCATTGCCCCCTCGTGTGTCGGGGAGTTTGCCTGCCTTTCTGTTGTCGAGCGACACACTGCGGGGACCGCTTGGTTGCAGAGACACGGCCGACCTCAGTTTACTCTGTTGGACATGTTGTCATTACTTTCTTAAGGTTAAAAAAGGCGAGTTGTCATTCACAGGTGTCTGACGTCTCTGCCTTGCCTGCTGGGAGTCCGCCCAAAATAGCTTTTGGCATATTGAAATGGTACACTGCTGGTGGGATGGGCCACATGTGAAGGCCAGTTGGAAGAGATCTGAGCAAGTGACAGAACCTTAAGTGTTTTTACACATCAGCTGCACTTGGTAAATGGTTGGCTGCAGTAAGCCAGCGTAAGTTCAAACGTGTTTGGATCGCTTAGACTTCAAACGCAGAGTCTTTGGATTTCATTTTGGATTCTTTACTATCTTATTGCTCCGTTGCAACTTACCTGGGTGACAGACTCATTTTTTGATACTAGTCAAACAAACAAACAAAATCTATTATAAGTACACCACAAGAAAGTGCAGTAATTAAAGCTTTATGAGCAGTGATGTCACCAGTGTGTAACTTGAACCTTAACAGCATGGGGGGGGCAGAAGAGTTTACAGAATTATACACCACTTTGTTGTGTAGAAGATACAAGCGTATCAAACATTAAAAAAAAAAAAACACTATTGACTGACACGGTGCTACAGTTACATTGTGCTAATGCTCGCTGCTTTTCACCTTTGCAGAACTTGGAAGAATGACTGAAACTCAGACACTAAACTTTGGACCTGAATGGTAAGAGAGGCAACACAAATAGTCCGGAGGGGTGCAGGAGGCATTGTTCTGGGGTTGTGACCTGCTTGGCTTTTTTTTACTGCCACGTCCAGTCATTCTCTATACACGTTTAGGCACGACAGGTGCTTTCTACGCTTCATTGTTGTCACCCTTTTACAGTCCCCCTTTGTCCGATTCTACCTGTCGCAGGCTCCGTGCGCTGTCTGGAGGTGGTGGCAGTGGAGGCAGCGGTGGTGGAAGCAGCTGTGCTGTTGCGTCGCCACCACTCTCACCTGTGTTGCCAAAGTATAAACTTGCAGACTTTCGCTACGGGAGAGAAGAAATGTTAGCACTTTATGTAAAGGACAACAAGGTGGGTCGCGCCGTCGTGTCTGGATTGCAAGTTGTCAGGGATGCCACAATCCTCGAGACACACGTCATATTCTCACATCCGTGTTCGCGTCTGTCCCTCAGATCCCCATAGACCTACACGACAAGGAGTTCCTGCCAATCTTGCAAGAGGAGCCCTTGCCACCTCTGGCACTCGTGTCTTTTACGGAGGAAGAACAGGTAGGAGCTGTCTTCGTGGCACCAGAGAAAAATACAGAGGCAACCTGTGACTTTGCGACCCGAGAAAGACGGCGATCCGGGCCTCGGCCCGGGCGGCCCTCTTGGAGTTCACCAGTACCTTTTGTTAGTGAGGCTATCAAACAAAAAGCAAGTAGGACGAATAATCAGCGCGTCCTCTCTTCTTCCACCCTGCCCTCTCCCATTGTGTTTGCAGAGAAATTTTTCCATGTCTGTAAACAGTGCTGCTGTAATGCGGCTGACAGGGCGAGGAGGTGGGCCAATTGCCGGGGGGGCACCGAGAGGCCGAAGTACCTCAAGAGGTAGAGGTAAGAAAGTGAACCATTTCAATAACGCCGTTGGAGAATCTTCTGTATGGAAGCCTCTGTTTTGTCCTCCGTGTAGAAACATTGATGTCAGCTGCTGAATGTTTGTGCATGATTGTTGTTAGGCCGTGGTAGAGGAGAAGGAGGGTTTTACCAAAGAAGTTTCGATGATGTGGAAGGTTTTGGTCGTGGAGGAAGAGAAATGCACCGTTCCCAAAGCTGGGAAGAGAGGTATTTAAAAAGAGCGTGAATGTAAAACATTTGCTTGCATGTCTGTGGAAATATGTTCACGGTTTTTGCTTGGCACAATTTACCAATGTTTGCTCTCTGATGAAAGCGTCTTGGGTTTTGTCTCACCAGGGGTGACAGACGGTTTGAAAAGCCCGGTCGGAAAGACCCAGGTCGGTGCCCAACTTTGCTCTTCAATCAAACCCTACAGTGTGGACTTAGATAATCCCTCACGTTCTTGTTACTTCTCCCTGTTGGTCTTGTAGATGCTGCTCCAGGACATTTTCAAATCAATCATAGTAAGTGCGTTGGCTCAGGCTCGGCCGGCTGCCACAAAGTTCCTACTGTATTTGGCAGGTAAATTAAACCTTCATTTCTGCACACAACAGTGCGGGGCAACTACGAGGACGCTGCGCCGGCCCCACCCAGGAAGCATGACTTCACGCGTGCAGGGAGTGAGAATTGGCGTTCCACTCGAGATGATCAAAATGGTGAGGATGAGGAGGGGGGCTGGCGTCTGGCGGGTTCCCGACGCGATGGGGACCGGTGGTGCCCTCCGAGCCCAGGTCGGGAAAGCGCAACGTACGCTCGTAAACTGGTCTGATGTGGCTTTTAGAGTCCAGCCATTTTTTCCCTCACCACCCAGACGGTCCTCGATCAGCAGGCTGGCGAGAATACCCAGATCAGCGCCGCCGTTTCCCCTTCGACGCGAGGGAAGACGAGAGGAGCTACAGGAGGCCGCGGTCAGGCAGCGGCAGCCTTGAGGACGAGAGGGACAGTCTGCCCGAGTGGTGCCTGGAGGATGCCGACGAGGAAGCGGGGACCTTCGATTCATCGGGGGCCTTCCTGTCTCTCAAGGTGAGACGACACCCGGGGAAGATTTCTCTTAAGAGCCCAGTATCGATTAGCACTTATCTAGTTTGAATTAGTATGTCGATTTCTTGTCCATCCAGAAAGCCTCCAAGGAGCCGATCCTGGAGGAGGCGGAGCTCGACTTTAAACCTCTTGAGGAGTACGAAGAGGGATTGGAGGAAGAAAGGCAGCTTAAAGAGACCAAAGAAACAGAGATGGAGGTCAAAAGTGAACGGAAAGGTCAGGCACTGTCTTGTGGTGTTGTATAGCAAACGGGCATGGAGGTTTTTGTTCAAGTTGTTAATTTATTTTGAGAAAAGCACCAATTGAATTTCTATCTTTGATCAAATTACACGATTGTCATCGTTGTAGGTTTGCTGTTGGAAAATGTCACTTTTGAAGCATGAGTTGTTTTCAGGTCTTTGTCTTCCTCCCCTTCAGTCTGTCTGCTTTCCCTGATCAAAGCGTGTTGTATTTTTATGCTGCTTTCAAGCCATTTGTGATGTTAGCAACAAGTATGCAATCACTTGACGCCATAATATTTTAAACGCTACCATCAATTCCCAACTCACATAATGTTTATTAATTGAAGCTCTGCTGCTGCAGGTGGTGACAGGTGCGTCCCGTCCTCTTATTTTTAACTTTGTTTTCCTCTTTTAGACATGCCGAGGTTGCCAGAGGAAGCGCCACCTGTTGCCCAACCCGTTGCTCCCACACTTCCAGAGCCCCAGACTGCTGCCCTGTCTCTGTCCCACAGCCAGCCCAGTAGGACAGAAGAATCCCTGAGGCCGGTGGAACAGCAGCCTCTTGTGGAGCCTCCACCAGAAGCCTCTAAAGTCCCCCTGCATGTCCCCAAGTCCAGCTGCATGCTTGAGTCCCTTCCCATGAACCACATCTCAACAGCACTCACAGGTGGGATTTCACGGCTAAGTAGAAATTTGGCCACTTGGTTTCAACTACAAAGGAATGCCTGTCTGTTTTACGTTGGATTTTTTTTTTTTTTTCTTTCTCTCTTGCCGCAGAAGTATCGGCTTCGGCACCTTCGCTGCAGCTACCACAGCAAAAGCCCATGGAGGTTCCCAAGGCAGTAGCAAACCCGTTGCCGTTCCCTACGAGCATGTTGGCACCTATTAGCAGGCCGGCCGCCATGTTGCATGACACGGATGAAGATGAGGGACTGAAACACTTTGAGCAGGTAACCTGGTGTGCTGAGCAATCCTACAAAGCACAAGCAACACTTTCAGAGAGAAGAGTTGTTAATGGGATTATGTATCACCATACATCTCACGAAAATGCATTTTCCCATCAGGAGGCTGAGAAGATGGTAGCGTATCTACAGGATGGCGCAGCGGATGATGACAGACTCCCTGCGAAGGCCCCAGAGAAGCCCAAACCTGCAGGACTGCCGCTCACCCATGAGGCTGCTCTCAAGTGGTTCTACAAAGACCCGCAAGGGGAGATACAGGGTGAGATTCAAAACGGCATCATGAAATGGAGGCTAGAAAATGAAATCTTGCGTCGTCTTTGTTTGTTTTTCTCTAGCTATTTGTTAACAGGCCAGCTCGACCACACATTCATGTTGAATCTGTCCGTCTCTTCAAACCAATTCCTTCTTTTCTCCCAGGTCCTTTCAGTAACCAGGAGATGGCAGAGTGGTTCCAGGCTGGTTATTTCACTATGTCCCTTTTAGTGAAAAGAGGATGTGATGAAGTATTTCAAGCCCTCGGGGAGATCATCAAGATATGGGGCAGGGTTCCGTTCACGCCGGGCCCGGCCCCTCCACCTTTACAGGTCAGCACTTTTTCTAGCTTTGTTTTTGTTTTTTTTGTTTTTTTTTAAACTCTTCACCGATGTTCTATCAGCAGTCATACCAAACATGGCCTCTAGGTGGTATTATATACCACTCATCTGTGTTTGGTCTTCCTCCACTCAGCACTTTCCTTTCTCATTTTGTCTTTCCTGTACATAGCTGTACAGTGGTTAGTGGTGGTGTTGAGCTCCCTCCTTCTTTGTGATGCATCTATGCAGGGTGATGGTGATCAAGAGAGACTGAAGAGGCAGCAGGAACTCACTTCTGTTAACCTTTACCAGTATCAGCAGCTTCAATACCAGTACCTCCTCAGGTACAGTCACTCAACCGGTTTCTCTGGTACTGCTGCACTACATCCAACAGTCACTCCTTTAACTTTGGCATTTAAACATTTGTTCACATTGGGTGTGGTAAATCTGCTGCATTGCCCCACGAAAATGGTATAATCTCAACACTAAACACATTTTGTAAATGTATGCATGCTCGCATCCACTATGTGCTGTGCCTTCTAAATTCACAAAGTGTTTGTATTAATGCCTGTTCTATTTTGCTGTTTTCCAGGCAGCAGTACGCTCAGGCTCTGGCCCAGCAGAAAGCTGCGGCCCTCAACTCGGCTCCCGTGCAGCAGCAACAGCAGCACCAACAGCAGATCAACGTGCTACTACAGCAATACCAGGCGCTCAAGATGAGAGCCTCCGAGAACCTCTTACCTCCCGTCACTCGCGCCCTGTCTGTGCCAGATTCAGCTTCTGTGTGGGAAATGCAGAAGCCGTCCTCTCAGGCGCCCTGCACACCAAACCTTCAACAAACCGCTCCCAGTAGTGAGTATACCTGTCAGTAATGCTCCGCCGCTCGGTCCTGACTCTGAAAAGAATGTCTCGATACGATGCTGGAGATGGCGTCAAGTATTTGCTCTGTCTCGGTTGCCAGCGTGGGATGGCAGCAGCGTGTGGGACTTACCCATTGACTCGGTGGCGCAGGCTCCAACCATCGAGCAGATGCAACAGTACGAAAAGGCAAAGTCTGCAAAGGTAGAACACATTCACTTCAGTCACTGTGGATGACATTTGAATTGTACTTTGTCTAGTGTCAAACAGCAGTTGTGTGCATGTTTTGTGTTTTGATAGGTTTAAAATCAAGATTCCCCTCCTCTTGTCCTCTTGTCTTTGTTTCATATCAAATCGTCATCCTCACCTCACACTGTTCGTTCATTTTGTCTTTGCTTGACAGTTGGAGCTGGAGATGCATGAAGTGGAAATGAGAGCCAAAAGAGAGGAGGAGGAGAGGAAGCGTCTGGAGGAGGCCCTCAGAGCTCGGCAGGAGGAGGAACACAAGCGCTTGGAGGAGGAGGAACTGGCGCGGCAGAAGCAGGTGCAGGATTTTGACAGGTTTCTGAGTCGGCTGTCTCCGGCTGAACTGAAACTGATGCAGGGCTGTGAATTTAAGGAGGAGGCGTTAAGGCGGCAACGCGAGCTGGAAGAGGCACAGCGTCGGCAAAAGGAGGAAGAGGAGCGGCTGGCACAAGAGGAAGCTCTGCGGCGATTAGAAGAGAGGCGGAGGGAGGAGGAGGAGAGGAAGAAACGTGAAGAGTTCCTTCGCAAACAGGTGGACTAGCTAAGGCTCAGTGCCCGGGCTTGCTGCCGTCTGGTCTAAATGCCTTTATAAATCCCAAACCTGCCTCTTCCCACCACCCCCCAAACAGGAAGAGGAGCGCAGGAAGCTGGAGGAGCTTGAAGCCCTGAGGAGGAGAGAGGAGGAGAAGCGAGCGGAGGAGGAGGCGGCAGCGGCCGCGGCCGCAGCTTCGGCCGCGGCGGCGGCTCTGGCGCAGCAACAAGAGGAGGAGCAGCGGAGGAGAGAGCAGGAGGCCCAAAGACAGCAGGAGCTGCAGCGGCAGAGGCAGCAGCAACAGGAGGCCCTCAGGAGGCTCCAGCAGCAGCAGCAGCAACAGCAGCTCGCACAAATGAAGGTGATTCCTCACGTGACGCTTCTGCAAAATAAAGGCCTTGAAATGCATTTCCAGGCTTCCCACAGTCATGGAAAACCTGGAAAAGTCAGGGAATTTTGCATATATGTCAAATTCCGTGAAGCGCCTCTAGTCTCCTACAATGCTGCGGTCACCAAACTAGGCTAAGTCAACTAGCGCCAGCTATGTAGTTTAGTCTCATTGATCACCTACAGATTCAACCTTCAGTTATCTTTGTTTTAGACGTAAAGAGGGGTTTTATGGTTTGCGGTAACGTCATGGAAAATGTTGCCTGTGAAAATGAGTCCCTGTACTCAAGTCTGACGGATGTCCTGCTTCTCAGCTTCCATCGTCCTCAAAGTGGGGCCAGCAGTCAGCCGGCACTGTCAGCCAGAACCAGAACGCGCTGTCGCTGGCTGAGATCCAAAAACTAGAAGAGGAGAGGGAACGGCAAATGCGTGAGGAGGTGAGTTCAGCAAGCGGCAGGAGCTGTTTTTTTTTTCTTCTCAGTGTCGTCATGCTGCGTCGTCGTCCTCCAAGCTAACTGGCGTGATCCTCTCTGCCTTGTCCTTGAAGCAGCGGCGCCAGCAGCAAGAGTTCCTGAAGCTGCAGCAGCAGCAGGCCTTACAAATGGCCCTGCAGCCCCAGGCCAAGCTGCCTGGTTGGGGAGGTGTGGCCAAGCAGCCAGCCACCAAGTCTTTGCTGGAGATCCAAAGGGAAGAAGCCCAGCAGATGAAGCAGCGCAAAGAGCAGCAGCCTCAGCAGCATCCCACTGTGACTCAGCAGACCCGCCCCCAGACCAGAACCGTACGCATATTTTGATGTTACTTGAGCCAGTATACCTGTTAAAGACTTCTTATTTTTCATTTTAGACTGACTTTTCAAATCAACAAGTAGTCTATTTTATCAAAACGCTCTCTCGTGTGTCTGTGACGTAACAACAAGGATGAAGAGCAAAGAACCAACAACTGGCTAAAAGTCCATAATTTCTCATTTTAAGCTTTAAATTATTATTTTTTTCTTCAAAAAAAGAATTTTTGATTTGACTCGCAAAGAAATAGTTAATGTTGAAGCTAACAGTGAAATTTTGTACGTTCCTCCTTTCATTATTTTTTTTGTCTTTTTTTATTATTTTTTTTACCTTATGTAAGCCAAAATTTCACACTCTGGCGTGACAGTTGCATTATCTTCCCCTTTGTGCAGCCGTCTCTGAGCAGCTCTGCGTGGGGATCCGTGAGCACCAACCCCTGCGCCAACTGGGGCTCGGACTCCAGCAGCATTTGGAGCGACGCCCACAACTCCAACATGGGATTCTGGGATGAGGCGGTTAAAGAGGCCGCCCAGCCGCCTCCGCAGCCCAGAAAAAGCAACGCGCAGAAGAACAGCAAAGGCAACGCAAACCTCAGGTATCTCTTTTGAAACATCTCGACAGGAAAAAATGCAAGACCTCCATCAGACGGACGGAGCAATGACACTCTGCGCGCTTCCTCTTGTTCAATACTTTGATGTAGCAACTCGACAAGTGGGCGGGCCAATAAGAAAGTGGAGGAGGAAGAGAAGCTGCTCAAGTTGTTCCAAGGGATGAGTAAGAGCCATCAGGACACCTTCATGCAGTGGTGTGAGCAAACTCTGCACACCCTCAACACGGCCAACAATTTGGATGGTAAAAATCACGTTGTTTGTTTTTATTTTGTTTTTCAACGATGCGCCACTTTGTCCGTTCAATCCAAGCTCACGTGTGCCCGCCGTGTCTCTCCGCTCAGTCCCGACGTTTGCATCCTTCTTGAAAGAAGTGGAATCTCCGTACGAGGTGCACGACTATGTCAGGGCCTACCTGGGGGACACTCCCGAGGCCAAAGACTTTGCCAAGCAGTTTCTGGAACGTCGTGCCAAACAAAACGCTAACCAACAGAAACCAGCGCAACAGAACCAACAGCAAGCACTCAAGCAGCAACAGGTGAGCGGTGCCGAGGTGGAGCCACCTGTCAGTCACTGCAGGACCTCGGTTCTTGTCAACAGCCTCGTGAGTCCTGTTATGTGACCAGATGGGAAGACTTTCTGTCCCTTTGTGCGGCCCAGAAATGATGGCGACTCTGGGGCATTTCTGCCCGTCAGAGCGATGAGGCCTGACTGCTGCTCCTATTTACCCTCCTTATAAGATTCATCTTTTGCGTCACGATGTCGGATTAGCCTCAAAGGATTTCATTGCCCCTTCTGTTTACTGGCATTTGTGGTGGAAATGAAGACGAGGTCTGTAAAAACTGGTCAGGATTATTAATGCAGCACCATACAGACTTAAAATTATTATTTTTAAGAGACGAGAAACACAAGAAACATTTATCTTGTAATTATCTGGTGTCTGTTTTCTTTGTTGGTTGCTTGAGCTTGCTTTATTGTTTCAGTTTCTTTCCCCTTGTTTTTCGTCTCTTTTTCCGATTATTGTTGACATGTTCGAAAAAAATCAAATCAAACCATTTTTTAAAATGTAGCAAGGTAAAGCTACCAAAGCAGGCTCAGATGATTGTGTCACAATATGAGACTGTTGTATCCTCTTACTTAATAACATTGTTAAAAACACCTCTCTAATTGTTGGACAGGACTCTGTATGGGGTGGAACAGAATCATCGTTGCTCTACCAGTCGAACCACTCGGGAAGCCAGCAGCAGCAGCAGCAGCATCGCTTTGAAACGGTCACCTCAGGGAAGAAGAAGAAGAAGCAGAAGATGGTCCGCGCAGACCCCAGTCTTTTAGGTGAGAAGGCAAACAGCGTTCGAGCTGAGTCTTGTCTGACCTGCTTGCTAATTGAACGCTCTCTCTGTGGCGGTGTGTTTCAGGTTTTTCTGTGAACGCATCATCTGAGAGACTGAATATGGGAGAGATTGAAACTCCGGAGGACCCTTAAGCGGCAGAGGACGAGCGACCCCCCCCCCCGCCCCCGCCCCCCCCCCCTCCTCCGAATGACTGTATCCCATTTGAACAGCAGCTGTGTCACCTGGAACCTTGTTGTGGCCGCCTCCACAACGCTCACTTTGATTTTGAGTTCCCCGTCGCCCAGACGTGCACCGCTAATCCCTCTGGAGTCCCTCACTGTGAGCGGAAGCCTCCATGGCAGTGCGTAGTTTTTGTTTTTTGTTTTTATGACTGCGGCCTCAGACCTCTAATCTGACAAAAGCAAGGAAAAGAGAGGAAAGGAACTCTCAGATAAATGCAGCAGAGCAGGCCAGTGAGACAACCAACCAACCAGCCGGGATGGCAACTATAAGGAAGCTCCAGAGCGGCTCCAGCGTCTGTTGGGCATCAGCTGCTTCTTTCCTGAAGCATTTCCAGTCATAGACATTCTCAAGGGTTGAAATTGATCTCCATCGCACAGGATGTTTTTTCGTTTTTTTTTGGTTCTTTTTAAGTTTCTAAATACAAATTTAATTTTGGGGGGTATTATTGAAAGGGTTTGAGATATATCCATTGATTATTTTTATTTTATGTTTTGCTTTATTTATTGAGTTTTCCCCTCACAATTCAATCATCCCCTCTCCCCCTTCCTGTGTACAGCTGAGTGTTCATGGATAAGGACTGCAGAGTAGAACCCAAGGATTCGTTCCCACTTATGTCCTGTTTTAAGGACATGTTCAAAAAGTTCCAAGTAGTTATCTATTTCTTGTAATATACTAGGCTGTTTAAAGAAAAAAAAGGCAAACTTTCAATTCTGCATCTGTATTATAATATATGAAAATGAACTGCTGGAGTCATACTTTTTTATTGCAGTATCAAATAATAAAAACAGTCTAAAGTGTGGGCCGTTCACACCTGTGTCTAAAACCCACTAATGTGCAGGATTTGTTTGATCCACTTGCTCTCACACCTATGAGTCACGTGAACTGTGTAAAGCGAATCACTTTGTTCAGGCACCATTTCTAGAAGTCAGACTCAGAGTTTGCTGCACTGACAAGCAAAAGGCACATTGAAACACTGGTGAAGTGAATATTATGGGATCTTTTGGATAAGACCAGGCCTTCAACATGGTAATTAATATTTTTCACCGAGAGAAAAATATAGAATATAAAAACATTTTAGCACTTAAACTTGTTTGCAAAGTGTGGGGGAAGAGGGGGGGGGGGTTAGCTAGAGAGTGCTCAGGGGTCAGCTGAATGTTTACCCCTCACACCAAAAACTATGTGGCCACAGAGGCAGGGAATGGGAGTGGGTGTGGCCCCGTGATGATGTGCTCACAAAGTCCACAGTGTCCAGACGGTCCCGAGCACACCTTGTCCCAGACACACACACTTTTCGCCTTACGCCGTCCTACCTCCTGCCGCTCCTCCGCACTCTGGTCCCGCTCCTCTCCCCGGGGTCCTCCGCTCACCTCAAGTCCGCTGTCGGAGGAGAAGACGACCACCGCCATGGCTCACAGCGTCTGCAGGCTCGTCCTCCTGGTGCTCGTAGGCCTCCTGGTAGCCTTCGTACACGCAGGTAAACGCTGCTGCTTCTGTGCCCTGCAGCCCAGATGCTCGGACACTGCTGAAGCATTGGTTTGCCTTTTATCTGCCCTGAAGGTTTTGTGGTGCTTCCCGTTTCTGTTGAAAAGGGAAATTAGGTGTTAATGAATTGCTGTTTCTAGTGGTTGACAGTGGCAGATGTTCCATTTGGTGCATGTCTGAAATGAAAGGCGTGTGTTTTGATGCCACGTTACACCTAAAGATGCACATGCACAGATGTGCCCGTGCCGATCAGAGAGTGATTGAATCACTGTGGCACAGGAACTCTCAGGGAGACTGTCATAACTGGTGACAAGACAATACTGAGGAATTGAAACAAAGTGCGAACTATCTATTGCTTCTGTCTGTTCTTTGCTCTTTTTCTTTGCAAAGCAGTTTCCCCACAAACCTCTGTGCGCAGTTGAAAGGATTTCTGCCCCAGAGGGCACAGTACAGGTCTTGCAGGGGAGCAGTGTGTGAGAAAACACAAATATTTTCACCTTTCATTTTATGTTTAAAAAACAGTAGCTGTCGAGATGCAGTTGGATGTTGAGGTGGATGGGGAGCTAGCTTTGAAAAAAAAAAAAATGATGAGCTATGCAGAATATTTTAGTTTTGCATGCCAGGTTTACTGTACTGAGGACTGTGTTGTACTGTACTGACACCTGCCTTGCACTCTGACTCACCTCCTATCTGTTTTTGTTATGCATGTGGGCGATCCAATGTTTTTGAGTAGTGCCACCCATCCTGACCACAAAACCGACCAACCCAGTGACTGATCCGGCGTGACTTGCGGCCCCAACAGTTGACTCAGCGCCGCTGGCGAGGCTAGGCGCGAACCGAGAGGCTTAAGCAACACAGTGTGACTGTGACTCATTCACTCTTTCTTTCATTTTCCTCAAAATTGCCATTTTCTTTTTCGTAATTGACGGATTTAAACTTTAAAATAAATGAAGCAGTTGCAGCGATCTGATCCAGGCTGGGTCTGAATTTTCAAGTTGTAACATTGGTTGTTTGTCAAGTATGTCGGTGGAGTTTGAGGTTAAGAGGTTGCACAGGGGACACAACCAAAGTTGTTTTCGGGCTGTGTTGTTGCGCTTTCAGTTGTTGGCCAGGTTGCTTTTTCACACACACCTGCTTGCATGCTCTGTCCTCTCTCTGGCTTGTGTGAAAACCTGAACCAAGAGGCCAAAATGCCAACAAATGGCCTTCTGTGTGCGTGTTGGCATCCTCAGTGCGCCTAATAATGTGATTTTTAGGCCTTCCTGCAGCCCCAAAATTTTCAAAGACACATGAACTGAACCAGGAGTTGTTGTTTTTTTGTTTTTTTGTTTTTTTGTTTTTTGTTTTTGTTGGTTTGATTGATTTAGAAAAGGCACAATGTGGAAAAGTGATTTGCTTCGGTGTGAGTTTGGTTTTCAGATGACAAAGTCATAATTCTGTAGTTTGTTAGTCCAAGGCATTCATGATGTATTCTCAGTAGATCTTGTTCTGCGCCAGGGGTTGCAAAACATTTTTGAGGCATTTTGTTTGAGGTTTTTTTGGTTTTGACCTTCAAAATCTTGTGTATGGAGTCAGTTGGAGATAATATAATTACTCTGTGGAATGAAAATGTTACTAAACCGTCAAAGCAAGTTGGTGTCAACTGGAAGTCTTCCATCATTGCTGGGTAGGTGTAGTAAATATTTGCTGTATCATCACTTTAAGACGGTTAAGGTGACTAGAGTACGTGGAAGGAAGTGGCTGGTTCAGAATAGGGCATTTTATGTCACTCCAACTAAGAAAGTAATGAGTTTGAACATGGCAGATGGTCTTGATGTTTGTTAGAAAGAATAAATCAAAGGGAGGATAGTCAGCAGCCACAGCTGTCCTTTAAGAAGACTTCCAGTGTATCTACCCCATATGGTTCAGTCATGCAGAAGACCCTTCAAGCAGAAACCTCCAACTGAAGCACAAACTCCTCCTGAATGGAAACAAACCCAACAGAAAACATCGTGTTATTATTTTTGTCTTCCCATTAAATCAGGCTGTCCAGAATGTGAGACTGTATACACACACACACACACACACACACACACACACACACACACACACACACACACACACACACACACACAGAAACACGGGGACTATTTAATAAACAAGTTTGTTTTACATCGAGGGCCTCGCCAGTGGCGGCTTTGGGCCTGACCGGTTGTTACTGGTTGCAGCTCACTGCCCTCTGCGACCGCACAAGCTGCCTTTTGTGCAGCGGGCTGAAGGCCTCATTGATGGCTGTGCTGGCCTCGGGCCGGGGCCTCCGACCGTCCAGCTTGCGGCGCGACAGGAAGCTGCAACGCGACCCCCGAAAGTCAACATGGCGGCATCAAAACACCCGTATCACAGATCAGCAGAGAAAGTTGCTGATTTCAAAGATATGGGACCGCAAGATGAGGTGGGGGGTTTTTTCGTGCAGAGGCAGACTGATGAGTCTGTTTGGTGCAGACACAGAGGAGACAGCGGAGGGCAGATGATGAAAGGCAAGGCAGAGGAGTTCATTAAGGGCGTCAGCCGGCCTAAAGTAAATATGCAGCGTTAAATGGGCCGAGTGTATATATGTTTGATTTACGGTCGGCTGGAATGTGCTGCGTTGAGGACGGAAGAAGTGCATCATTGAGTGGGTGGGCTCATTTATGAACGGTTTTAGTTGGACTGCGTTGTTGTTTTTTTGTGTGTTTGTTTTTTAATTGATGGAAGGAATTCAAAGACAACGGCTGAGAACTTTACAAGGGTCTCCGCAGACCCTGAAGGATGTGTCAGCGAGGAGAAATGTGCCTGATAGAGACGCTTTGTTCCGCCTCCTGTAGAGGTGTGAAAAGTCTCAGGGCTGTCTCGTGCTCAGACGGGAGGAATGTCAGGGGACAATTTGGGATGGAAAGCGGAGGGACAGGAGACTGACTGGCACGAGGCAAGACTCATCCTCCTTGTACATTTCTACAAAAAAAATGTATCCTAATTTTGGAAAATTAACCTCCATTGGGAAAACTGGAGGCAGGGGGAAATGTAAAGAGTCCACTTTCAGTCCAAATGGATAAAATGTCCATTCTCCACAAAGACATCCTTATGACCGGGCCGCAGCCGTTGAGCTGCTGACATAGAGGGTCGCTGTTCAAATCTTTCCAGAGGAGTCTGTGGGCGCTGCTCTACAACACAGAGGCCTCGGAGTCAAGTCAAACACGGCCTGTGAAAACGGCTTTTAAGAAAAAAGGGGACGAGAAAACAAAGCAACGGCTGCCAGTCCTTGTAAGCAGCGGCTCATGCCTCTCACTCCTGCCTGCAGACACCGTCCCCGACCACCAGGACACCATGTCTGGGGAGCCGCCCGGCGACGCCACCACCAAGTCCCCCTTTCAGCAGGTGACGGAGCAGCCGTTCACCTTCGACTACGACGACGCCACCTACTCCCAGGGCATAGAGGAGGAAGGAGGTAAAAGAACTTTTCACAAGGTCGCGCCATGGTGGCGATGATGATGATGATGTTGACAACGTTGAAGATGATGTTGACAAAGATGATGATGATGAAGTTGACGGTGACGATAACAATGATGAAGATGATGACGATGATGATGATGATGATGCTGGCTCAGCAGTGAGCGTGCTAACGCTGTGTCTCTCCCTGTGGGGTCAGTGGGGCTGCTGGGGCCGGGGGCCATCACAGCCATCGTGATAGCCGTGTTCCTGGGAGCCTCCGTCCTCCTGGCCCTCATCGTCATCACCCTCAGGAAGTTCACCGCCTCCTAGAGTCCACGCATGCCATCCTTTGAGTGTGTATGTGAGTGAGTGCGTGTGTTTTTAAGCCTCGAGGGTGTACGTGTGTCCACGTTGCTGTTTGACCTCACTGAAGGTTTACTGTTAGAAACTGGCTGGCTCTTCCAGTGTGAACCCCACAAAGTCTGTGTTGTTTGTTTCCGCTTATTCTGCCTGTGTCATTTGAAGATTTTTTTCCCTTGCTCACTTTTAAGGCATAGTTCACTCAGTATTGAATGCTCACCCGCTTGCTACTGACTGAAGGGTCTCCCAGACACATATAGATGACCCAAGCTGACACCACAGAGACCATTTTCTTCTTGTCTTTATTTCCCTTTTTAACTTGGCCACAATATGCATCTACTGGGTTGAATTGTTTCCCTTCATGAATGGCTGTGTGGATTAGAGAATGTCATCAGAGCCTCCATCAGCGTGGCGGTGAGCAAACAATAGTGGAAACTCGTGACATTTCTTTGTGAACTATCCTTTTAAAAACCGTCCTGCATGTACCCTGTTTGATTTTGTTAAATAATGTTATATACACTGTGTGTGTTTGTGCCCACGCGCACTCTTCACCCTATTTTGGAAGATATTTGAAGCAAATGTTTTTGTGTGTTAGGTTTTATTTTTGTAGACAAAATACACAGTATTTTCCCCTTCAGAGTGCGTGTTGAAACGTTTCATAAACATTTGAAGAGTCAAAGTGAGAAGAAAATGTTCCTCAGAGTTTGGCCGGGATTGTTGGTCATACGCGCTGAGCAAATATTAACTCAGAGTTGGATGAATGTCTGCAGTGAGGTGACAAATTGTTTGTTGTTGCTTTTTCCTTTTCACAATTTCTCTCCAACTGTCTCCAGGTTGTCAGTAATCCCCACTGAATTTTATCACTGTGACATCACAGCCAGTTTCCTGTGTTTGACTAAATAAATACAGACGACATGACCAAGGTGTGGGTTTTTTTTTTCCTTTTTCTTTTCACACACACGATTCACCAAAGTTTTGCCAGCAAAGAATTTCTGTCAGTCGGGGCGACACAGTCATGCAGTGGCTACAACTGCTCTCACAGCAAGAAGGTCCAGGGTCAATCCAGGGTTCTCCTGTGTGGAGAACAGAAGTGCGAACGGTTTTGGTGATGTACTTGATTAGGGCTTTAATTCTGCCCTCACCCTAAAACAGCTGGGATAGATGCCAACAGCCAGGCAACCCCAAATGCAGGAGAATTGGTGATAGAAGGATGTGTAAAGCCATTGCTATTATTAATGGAGGGATGAATGCATGTTAGTTAATTAGTAGTTAGTTAATTAGTAGTTAGTCGTTAGATTGAAACTGAGCCTTAAACTTATTTTAAAGACAAAGGCTGTCAAGTCACATGAGGTTTGAGTTACACACGTGGCGTTGCATGTGTGTGGTAAGCCACATATCATCCATCAGCAACATAATCTCAAATTGCCTTTCAAAGTCAGGTCTAAAGTTAGAAGAAAAATACTTTATTTATCTCACACTGGTGAAAGTGGCCTAATTACAGCAGCATCATTAAAGTATAAAAAAAAAGACAAAATTGACATTTATATCAACATACAAGTCATTTACTATATATTTACCAAAGAAAAGAAAAATGTAAGAAATGTCTTATTGCACAGTGAAGAGCATGTGCAGGGTGCAGTTGTGCAGCCTATTGGCTGCAGGTGGAAGGACGTGCGTTGGTGGCACTCCTTGCACTGGGGTGCAGTGGTCTGTAACTGAAGCAGCTGCTCTGGGTCTCCACAGTGTAGTGCAGGGGGTGGGAGGTGTTGTCCATGATGGATGTCAGCCTGGCCAACATCCTTCTGTCCGCCACCTCCAGGACAGAGCTGCCAGTGGACA
This sequence comes from Nelusetta ayraudi, assembly GCF_046127955.1. Taxonomy (NCBI): domain Eukaryota; kingdom Metazoa; phylum Chordata; class Actinopteri; order Tetraodontiformes; family Monacanthidae; genus Nelusetta; species Nelusetta ayraudi. Next base: position 15,706,753 of record NW_027466061.1, on the reverse strand, counting down.
GTCCAGGACAGAGCTGACTCTCTTCCTGTCTACCCTGCCAGTGACTCCACTACCCAGCACGCCATGGCTTCAGCCATCAGGCTGTATAACTGCACTCAATTGAATGCATCTTCTTAACAGCTTTACATTTTCTCTCAAAGGTGCAATAAAGTCTTATTTATTGTCATGTACATAGCTGTACATTCAACTGTCCATAAGATGTACATGTCTTGTTTTATTTTCCGTTTATAATATTTTATTTTTATTTTTATTTCTTTAATTCATATAATTCTCAATCTTTTGCACTGTGCCAGGGGTGTCAAACATACGGCCCACGGGCCGGATCAGGCCCACGAACTGGGGTTTTCCGGCCCGCGAGATGATTTTGTATTAAAAACTACAATTTTTCAATGAAAGAAACTGCTGTTCTAAATGTGTCCACCTGATGTCGCAATATCGTTTCTGCTTCGCAAACAAACTTAACGTTGGGACTGAGTAAATCGGCACAAGTACAGCCACTCATGTCTCCTATTGGGTACCCTCATTGCCTCAGCATGTCTCCTATTGGCTACCCTCATTGCCCCCGAATATCTCTGTCGAAACAGACAAAGTTGTTACAGAGCAGTGTCGCGCCTTTCTCGCTAAATCTGGCGACTCTCCAACTCCCCATGGCGACTTCTGTCAGCGAGCAGCGGGTCAGGAGGGGAACAGGGAGGAGACCCTCAGAAGAGACCCTCAGCACCCTGCGCCCAGGCAGCAAATGAGTCGCTGAACCCGCCCTTTCTTACAGAGCGGGATGTAAATGTAAAGGTTTATTCATTGTTACATTAAAATAAATCACTGCATTTGACTCACACAGCCTCAGTCACTTACTAACCCTTAATTCTAAGAATTTAGAGTCCATCAACAATCCTCTTAAATTACGTGGTTAAAACTAAAAGCTAAAGACATGTGACACTCATCAAAGCAGCAGTGAGGCTCTGACCAGCCAAACCTCTTCACTAATTAACAAGCCAACGACACTGCGCATTGAAACACAACTGAACCTCTTTTAGACACAATTCCAGAAAATGTCAATCATATTAAACAATACAATGTTTATTATCATAATATGGGGTAGATTGTGGTAAATATATTTAATATAATTAAAAATATATTTATATAATATAAAAAAAAAATACCTAAAACATAATTCCTCCAACAGCATCCATTGCGATCAAATGCAAATTGTCAGTTATGCAAATTCGACCTCTAGCGACTTTCAGGACAGCCAAAAGCGACTTTCCTTACTGAGGAGTTGGCAACACTGACGCAGAGTGCTCAAAGAACACGAACAAAGTCAAACAAAGAAAACAATTGGAAGTTGTTGTTATTTTTACAATATTATTACCATGCCATGATTTTACCGGTCCGGCCCACTTGGGAATAGATTTTCCTCTATGTGGCCTGCAAACTAAAATGAGAACTGGGACTGAGCAAGTCGGCACAAGTACACCCCTGCACTATGCAGTTTTGCTGCTGTAATTATGCAAATTTCCCACTGTGATCAATAAAGTTCTTCTTCTTCTTCTTCTTCTTCTTCTTCTTCTTCTTCTTCTTCTTCTTCTTCTTGACTGAATCAAAAATTTAGTTCAATACGCAGTTTTGTGCATCTCTCTCAAACTCCACCACCAGTTACTATGTGTTAAATGTGTGTCATGCTCAAGAAGGAAACTTGCAAACTCAAATGCAGTGTGTTTTCAAAAAGAAAGACGTCTCACTCCCATCACGCAGGGACTTCGACCATGTCTCGATTTTATGTTGAAGTACGGCCGCATAGGAAAACACTGGGTCTGCTTCAGTCACAGCAGGTGGCGGAGAAGCCTCGCGGAAGAAAAATACCTAGCAGAGCTCTAAATCTTTACTGGTTCATGAACGTTCTAAATCGTGTCTGAGCTCCACAAGGTCTCCCGAACTGAGTGGCAGAAACGTTCTCACACTTTGTGCACACAGTCATCTTAGCACCCGAAAGCAGGAAACGCTGAGCCGAAATCTCAGTCCAAATCTTCTGCTGTAGCCTCTCATGCGTCTGTGAGGTGAAGGCTTTGAAGGTTTCGCCGCTCATGTTTCTCTCAGGAGGGCGGAGGGCAAAACTTCAGAGATTCAAACTGAAACGCGTGACTTTGTTACAAAGAAAAGGGCAGAAAGCGCTCACCACAAGAGAGTCACATGAACATTTGTGCTAAAATGAAGAACATAGAACCACTGAATCAGGTTGTAAAACAAATAAATAAATAAATAATAAAAAAAAAAGCATTTCCCCATCAAAACACAAAGTGAAGGAATGTGCCACGTTCACAAGATGCAGTGAACACGGCAACCTGTGTGACTTAATTTCATGCAATAATGGAAATTCCACTTCTGGGGGAACATGACACTACTGTCATCAACAGAAATGTCTATTAGTGCGTCTGTTTCCTCAATTTTGAATGATTTCCTCATATTTGTTTTGTTGTGTATGTTTGGCTTGTTAGTCATGCAGCTGAAATGTGACGTCTCGTATCCCATCTGCTAGCTCGGCCTGTTGCCAGAAACTGATGGATAATCATTTCAATAACTATTTTTCTATATTTACGTATATTGAGATCTTTTTGTTTTTTCTTTTTTAGACATTTGTGATCCTGTGTTGATTAAGCACTGCCCTTAGGCAGTGCTTAATGTTGTGGTAATGTGGTTGGTTTTAATTTAATTGTAACTGTTCTATTGCTGCACTTTTGTATTGTAGAGAAGAACGCACAACCTATATGCTGTTGTTCAAATGTCGAGCACTTTCCCCTTTGCTTTAAGAGGCCGGCTTGTACTTTTCAACCACACAAGCTGTGTGTGGCATGACTCAGGAAGTGGCGATGAAACAATAAATCAAGAGAAAGCAGAAGTGTGTCTGGCACTTGTCTAGCAGTGTCAGACACTCAACATTCACGCTGGCATCCAGAAGGTAAGAACACAAGACTTCTTTTTTTCGCCGACAGTTGACTTTGTAATGCAAATGTTCTCAGCCTGGCAGTGATTTTGAAAAGATTTTCAAGGGAAACATATTTTTAGCGGAGGGGGCTAAACATCGACGCACTCATTTTTTTTAGCCGCTGCTAATCTTTCTGATTTAACTGACTGCTCTAAATAAATGGAGTCATTGTGAGGATTTTGGTAGCTTCCGTTTGTATGTAGAGCCAAAACACTCTACAAGGTCTAGATGGAGGTCGCCACCACGCAGATGTTTTTCTGTGAGCTGAGGGAATTCAAACTTCCCTTTGAATTCACCACCGACACTGTGTGTTTCAAACCCAATCAATGTGCCGTCCCCTGCAGCATCGGCAGTGGAATCATGTCAGCTAACTGCTCCTTTGAGAACGTAGACCATCTGATGAAGTACTTCGAGCTGGTTATCTACATCCCCATCTTCGTGTTGGGCATGATCCTCAACGCCATGGCGCTGTTCGTGTTCTGCGTCTTCCTCCGCAAATGGACCGAGTCGACCATCTACATGAGCAGCTTGGCCCTGATGGACGTGCTCCTCCTCCTGCCGCTGCCCTTCAAGATGCACGCCACCAACAACCGGTGGCCCGCCTCCCTCCAGCCGCTCTGCTCGGTCTTGGAAAGCTTGTACTTTGTGGGGATATACGGCAGCATCTACACCATCATGTGCATAGCCACGGACCGCTGGGTGGCCATCTGTCACCCTTTCAGAGCCAAGCAGCTGCGTTCGCCTGCCATGGCCCTGGGGGTCTGCGCAGCCGTGTGGGCGCTAGTGCTGTCCGTCATCTTCCCGGTCATCTACCAGTTCAGGGAGGGGGGAATGGAGGACTTCCACTGCTTCCACCGCTTCTCGCAGAATGGTTGGAGTCGTCCAGTGATCATCTGCCTGCAGGTGTTTGGCTTCCTCGGACCGGCGCTGGTGGTCATCTTCTGCTCAGTCCAGACCATCTGGGCGCTGAAGAAGTCCGGCCAGCACAGCCCGCGGAGCCGAGCCTGCGTGAGCATCATCTACAGCAGCCTGAGTGCTTTCTTGGTGCCCTTCACCCCGAGTCACCTGGGCATCTTCCTGCAGTTCCTGGTGAGACCCACTGCCAAGTTATTGCCATAAATTCAGTTTTAAAGATAAATGTTTTGTTTGGCTGCACTCAGTTTTTTTTTAAATTCAAGAGGTTCAATTCACACTTTTTGGTCAGAGCGTCTTTTTTATTGTACATTGTTTGCGAGTGGGATTCCGTTGTCTCGTCATGCTGCTCAATCACACTGTCTGCGTTTCTCACTTGGTCCGACTGTTTCATAAGTAAGGTCCCAAGTGGAGAGCAAATCTCCTTAAACACATATCCAGGACGATTTTATTTTATAATAATAATAATAATAATAATAATAATAATAATAATAATAATAATATATTTTAACAGTCAAAGATAAAATTGGAAAAAGCTCCCGCACACTGCTCGACTCTCTTCCTTTTTACCATTATTATAATTGTTATTATTATTATTATTATTATTATTATTATTATTATTATTATTAGAAGCGTTTTCCAGGTTTCAAAACGAAACTGACCAGTGACCACAACCCTCTGCTATTGATCCACCGCATGCGATGTACTACTGTCCTTAGACTACACAGCCAACGTACGTGTGTGTGAGACTCAACCCTGATATATTTGATAAGCTTGTAAGTTCAGCTTTCAGAGGGTACATTTGTTTTTCGATTTCACCAAGAAACTGGCTTGTTTACAGCATTGTTTCTGCCCCGAACACACAGAGAAATTATGCTACGCTAACATAGTGTCATACAGTCATTTCAGTAAGTTTCGGGCTGACTGAGGTATTTTCTCTTTTTTATTATCCCACTTTTCATTTTTCGGACATGTTGCGATTTTGCATTCAATCACTTTGTCTCATGCTGAACCATTAGAAACCTGGTACAAGCATTTGCTTGTGAGGTTTTAAAATGAAGCTAACTGCAAGCCTCCGCTATTTATCCAATGAGGAGACATAGCACAGCTGCTGCAGGTCCTCCTTGCAATATACACATAAATGATTCCCATTGCCTATAGGAATGTCCCATCAAACAAAAACTTATGTGTTTGTCTGATCAAGGCCTACAATTCACACATGACAACCTTCACTGAAAACAAACAGGAAGTGCACAATTTGTGTAATTGTAAGACCTCTTTCAGTACGTATTCTACCCACTAAACATGTTTTGAAATCTTTAAATTTGCCACATACGTTCAGACTGGTGAAACATTTACAAACATGAGGAATGAACACAATAGGCTCTACAGCGCCACCTACAAAAACAAAAGCAGCCACCCAGATCCATGTGACTGTTTTCCAGCAATGCAAAGACAAATCACTTGTTTGTCTCATCGGGGCCTGTGACTCTGACAGTCACACCGCAGAAAGCTGATTGAGGGGGTTCATACTGACAATGGCAGTGACATTGACGGAATGCGTGGGTAGTGGTTGGTAGGTGTCAGCAGGCGTCAGTAGGGGTTGGCAGGTGTCGGCAGACGTCATTGGGGTTTGCGGGCGTCGAGGGGCCACGGTGGGCCACAGCCGACTCAGTCCCTTGAACGATGCTTTCAGCAACAATTTAAAATTACGCTCTTACCATTCATTTATTTCTAATATATTTTTTATGTATCTACGTATGGCTCATCATTACGCACGACACCAATTGAACAGTATTTGAACTTTTTTAATCTGTGAGAAGATTTTATGATTGCTTTTAATTACTTGCTTTTTACTCCATTTGATTTGTTTGGTATTTTAACATCCACAAGTAGATATTTTGATTATAAAAGACTTAAACACAGTTTTGAAAAATATCCCATCAATTTTTATTTTGAAAAAAAGATAGATTTTCTTTTTTCAATTTACTAAAGCACAATAGAATGATGAGTTTTTTTAGTCTTGACATTTTAATTGTGGGGATAAATTATATATAAATATTTTCTTTCCAAACTGAATCCAGTTTCACCCAGAAAAAATCTTTTACTGCAGAATCAGTCAGACGCTGCAACAAAGACATTTTTTCTATGCTTCACCCATGCAGTCAGTCAGTGTATGAATATGGAAATTCTTTTTGAGGATTGCGCTGAGTAGTTTCTCTGTCGTCACCTTCAGGTGCACCAAGGAGTGATTGAGGACTGCGGCTCGAAGGCTGGCATCAGCCTGTTCATACAGGTCACCATGTGTTTGTCCAACATTACCTGCTGCCTGGATGCCGTGTGCTACTACTTCATCGCACACGAGGTGAGGAGCAGCAAAAAAACCTTCCGGCTGTCCAGGATAAGCCAGAGAAAAAACACTTGTAGCACCTCAGAGGTCTGAACCATCTTACAGACACAATTTGAACACACTTTGTACTCGGAAGGCTGCTCAAGATTTGAGTGGAATGCAGGAAATGCCCAGAGGGTTGATGCTGGTTTCAGAATGAGGCCACTGTGAAAAGTGAGGTCTGGCAAAGAAGCAGGTCAGATGCGAATCTTAATGAATTGCACAATTAAAATATCGAGAACTGCAGACTGCTGGCAGCTTTGGCCCAATGAAAGGAAGACGGTTGGCACTTTCAAAACCTCAAAGATTTGTGACTTTCAAATGTTAAATAAATGAAGAAAAAATTGAAGTTTTCAAGTGCCACCCGAGAGACAATAGAAATAGAAGGTGTAACTTGTTTTATCATGAGGAAACTAAATAGAGGTGTTAGTCCTGAACTCAAATCAGAGAAATGTTTGTAGGAAGTGGGAGAGATATTTTGGGCTGTTTTATGCAGCATTAAACCTCATCAACAAACAAAAAACCTTATAAGCGATACAATGTAAAATGTGAATGTATTATGTTTGTCTTACATAACAATAATAATTGTAGATATTTTTTTTTATCATAAATTACTTTTTAAAAAAAACAACAACACCATCACAGGCTTTTATTTATGGTGACATTTAATAGGTGAGACAGCAGATTCACATGCAATGTCTAACTTGAATTAAATTGTGGTGACTATTTAAAACTGTACATTACTAAAAAAAAATAATAACTGAACTGAACAATAGTAGCTCTGTAAGTATTAATGATTTTATTATTTTGAGTAATTATTATTAGAATTTGCTTGAAAGACGTGTTTGTTTGTTTGTTTGAGTAAATAGATATATAATTAGTCAGTTTATTTTATTTTTATTGTTACAATTTGCAACTTCAAATCCACGGAAAACATCAATATATTGAACTCAGATCGGATTTGATTTTTGTTTAAAATGTTAAATGACTGCTCGCATTACTTGTTTCAATTTGCACTCTGTTAAGGTAATTTTAATTCACATTAAAGATTCCTTTAAAAAAAAAAATCCTATTCTGTCAATTCCAAGTCTTGCTATTTTTATGCTAAACTTGTGTATTACAATGTTTTTATCCCTTCAACCTTTTCGGAAGGAGTGAAGTGAGATTGTGATTTTCTCTCTCATTCAAAATGAAATCCTCCTTGTAGCGCACGCTCCAGTCGACACGAGGCTGCAGTTTCGTGCTCAGCCTTAACAGCCAACCGCAGACACTGAGGCAGCTCTTTGATCAACATATGGAGATTGAACTGATAGCAGCTACATTTAAGCTGTAAAGTTTGAGAGGAAGTCAACCGAGATTTGAAGTCTTGTTTCCTTTTTTAAAAAATCCAGGTTAAAAAAAGGACAGGCCACTATTTCATTGTTATTACTATTTTATCATTCTATAGTTTGCATATTACTACAGGTTTGACTGAAATGGATCTATGCGAAAATGACACATAAGGAGCAAAAAGTTGTTTTGATTATTTATTGTTAAAGCAGCAAGATATTACATGAAAAAAAATCAACAGTATAAGTTAATGCGATGTCAGATTTTCACAGGTCTCTCATGAGAGACTTATTTGCTCCAGTTTGAAACTTAAGAGACTTTTTCCTTTAAAAGTTATGACACATCAACATTGTAGAACTTTTAGTGACAAGATAGAAAAGAGCCACAGACAACAGGGAACTCCATGTGATGGAAGTATGAGATAAAAGGATAAGGTGTACAGCAATATTCTTTCATTATCCACAAGCCTAGCATCCCCGCAGCAACTAACTTTGGTTCCATCCCAGCTCTCTGCAACACTGCTACTGGTTACAGTCTAAAGCCATTTTATCTGAGGATAAGGAAATGGGAGACACCACAGGAACCAAAAGAGACAATTCATCAATAAATGGCTGTTCGCAAAGTCAATTTTAGATAAAAAACCTATGCATGTAACAACAGATTTACAGAATATATTGCTTAAGAACAATTAGAATTCTTTACACCATTCATTTATGAAAGAAACCAGCAAAGAAACTACATGAGGTATGTTTTGCAATTTTCCTGGTATCTTAAAAAAAAAAATAAGAAAAACAAAAGAAAACAAAAATAATAATAAAAAAATAAAGTACTGCCACTCGCAGTAAAATAAAAAAGGCGTAAACCAACCTTAAGTCTGCAGGAGAGCCTGCAGACTTAAAGTTGCAAGACTTTTCCAGTCTTACAAAGAAGTGGACGAGCTACAGATATATCCATTTGGAACATCATTAAAACAAATAGACTAAATTAATTTAAAAAAAAAGACACAGGAACATAGAAAGAGCATTTTCAAAAGTCAGACTAAAAGAGAAACGGACATTCAGACGGTAACAAACGCTTTGCTCTTTAAAGTGCAGTTGAAAGCCTAAAGAATTCAAGAGGTATGGTTTGAAATTGGCTCTAGAGTTTTGGGCGGCTTCAGATTTAGACTCTGTCGCAGATCCTGGTTTCCACCACAAATGTGTTCTCGAAGTGACGAATGCTGCTGCACTTCTTCGTCTCTCGCCTCTCAACACCTGGAAGGAAACACAAAATAAAGGAAACCCGATTTAAAGCAAAGGTGACTGGAGCCTGAGCTGTCAAGTCACAATCCAACGGGCCGCCTATGACGCTTCCCCGGAAGATCAGCTGAGACGATGCTATCCTTATATGTACTGGGGGAAGTTTGTTGCATCATCTCTGGTGTTCTCGCTGCTATCAAAGGCAGCAGCAGTAGCGCAGTTATCACTCATGAGCATCACTGCCTCCTACGTGGTGTGTGTGTGTGTGTGTGGACGTTTCTACTGATCTACCAGTGACTCATGCTGACAGGAAGCTCCCCAGCTTCACCCACACACACACACACACGGGTGGGCGCGTGCGCGCAAACGCACGTACGCTCATTACACACAGCAACACAATAAGACGGTAAAGCTGGCAGAGGAACTTTTTTTCAGCGCAGAAACGGCGTCTGAGGTGTTTGCTCAGAGGCCAGATTGGTCTGTTGCTCACTGAAGGAATTCTCTCCTGTGGGTGCAGGGTGATCACTGACTTGCTCTAAAATCACACCAGCCATGAAATGACTGCACGCTGTGCACTACACACAACACACACACAAAATTGACAATAGGGTGAGTTCGATAGCATCAACATCATTGTTGCTGCCCAATCAGAATTTGCCAATCCACTGCTGCATGCGTTGTTTCAAAAAGCATATATAAAAACAATATATTTCCATGTGTTTCTGTGTTTGAAAACCCCCCTCATTCAATTCAATGTTGCTAACATTTACATTTACACATATGTATATACACACATATATACATATATATATATATTTTACTTGCTACATTTCTTGACACCACTTCCAGTGGCACTATCCAGCCTGAGCTTCCTGCTGACATCTAACACAGCGTGGAAACTGTCTACTCACGGTGCTGCTTGCGACGTCTGAGGCGGTAGGTTTCTTTGCCGAAGCACAGCCTGTGGATAAAGGGACCCAGCTGCCTCATGTTCTTCACCCTCCCTGTCACCACCATGTCCTCCTGGACGATGTAGGTCTGAGGAAGGTAAGTCCCTCTCTGTCGAGGAGGCACACAAATGGATGAGTCACCCAAACCATCCGTGGGCTGGGAACTGGCTGTTCCTCGCAGTCAGCCCTCCCAGACAATGGCTTTGGCAATGGTGACAGCCAAGTCGGCGGGTGGCTTACCTTGACGTTGATGAGCAGCTCCCACAGGTTCCTCGGGGGCATCACCATAGTCGTGTTCAGCTCTGTGACGTAGCACTTGTCCAAAGCAATGTCATAGTAAGCTGTAAGGCCCTGCAATAGAGATTTGATTGTTTTAACACATGGAATCAAGCAAAAATGATGCCAGACCGCGGAGCGAAAAGCCACTGATATCACCTACCCTATGAAAGTCATGGATGATGTCGGCAGGGTCGCTGCCTCCAAAGTGCGGCACAGGCACGCTGATCTGCTCGTAGTTGTCGTCGAAGTAGATGCCAACGTTCTCCTCAAGCTCCTGTTGCCGTCCCCTCAGAGGATTGTACATAGAATCCTCGTAGACAACCCGGCAGTGGAAGAGGCTGTCTTCAGGAGCCTGCTGCTGGAAGGCAAAGCAACACAGCTGTGTTAGCTTCAGACCTTCACTTTGGTTGCTGACTGTGTGCTATTGTGGTAAAAGACAATGATTGTACTGACTCTGAGAGCGGACAGGTGGCGATAGCTGAAGATGCCGGTTATGACCAAAGTGAGTGTCACGGCCGCCAGAATGAGAAGGGGAATGCAATAGCGATTGGTTGGAACCGGCTGTGCCTGTAACAAAAGGAAAAGCACATTTGTTAGAGCCTTGTGTCTGCATTGTTGCACCGTTTAATGCAACTCCCAGCGAAAAGGTTGCACCCGTCTAGAACAAAAATCACAACTAGTCCCACGAGTGGACTTCACGTTCCTCCTGCTCCGACAAAATGAAATCGTAACAGATTCGAGTGTGGCTAGAGGCGGCTGCCAAGTGGTCCGTCTAAGGAGGAGATCTGGCAGATGCAGAACGGAGACAAATGAGACATACCAGATGCCCACCCACAGTCTCTCAGTCAACCTGCCGCTGTTGCCATGGAGAGCGGAAGCAGGGAGGACAGACTGTGTCAAGCTGTGACGCTCGTGCTGGCACGCGTCCGTCTGACTCTATTCTGGGAGGCCTATTTCCACGTTCCATATTTGTGAAGCGGGCCTCTTGGAGGGTGTCGGGGATGCGAGATTGCGTTGAACAGGAGTCTCTCTGCACATGCGGATGTATTAATAGTTCTACGCACACCGGCTCGCATGCAGAGTCAATCTAAATCCGGACGGCCTGTAACGCAATTTGTAAGCCTCGTCTTGACGTAGCAAATAAGTGAAAAGAGTTTACAGAGGCAAAGAGCAGATGTATGTGCCATTAATAATGTTAATAATAATGTTTAATAATGTTTAACCAATTTTGCATTTTATTCTTGTTTCTTATTTTTATTCACACATTTGCTGTATTTTAACAGTTTTATTAGTAATTGTTTTTATTTGTTTAACTCTGGAAAGCACCTTGTGCACCAGTTGGCTGTTGGAAGTTGTTATATAAATAAAATTTGATTGATTGATTGATTGATTGATTGTGCCAGACATCTAACGACATGAACTTCAGGGAAGTGGTGGATAGATAAATATATATGTTTAAATATATATATACATATAAATATATATATATATATATATATATATATATATATATATATATATATATATATATATATACATATATATATACATATATATATATATATATATATATATATATATATACATATATATACATATATATATACATATATATATATATATATATATATATATATATATATATATATATATATATATATATATATATATACATACATAGGCAAATTTTGCTGGCATAAATTTGACCTCCAGAGGCAGGATTGCTCGCTAATTCAATGGCAAAGACAATGCTCCTTTCCTACACAGACAACTATTGATTTCTGCCAGTCAGATGGGTTTCTTTCACATTAAATGAATGCACCAGATGAGAACCTATACGCGCCCTTGAGAGCCTAACACAAGCACACAGCGATGCCCATCTGCTTCTGTGTGAGGCTACCTGCAGAACACAAGTGCCACCTCCCCAACCCCGCCTCCACCCGGCGATGATGTCACAGCCTGGTGCAGCCGCTGATGTCCTCACATCTCGGGAACAACAGTTGCCTTTGCATGCTGACAGTGCTGAGCAAAGTCATTAGAGATTTTTCTTTCCCCACCACTAAGTATTACAAACTAGCAAATGATCATACATTGTCATCAGCCCGGCACCGGCAGTCATCTGCAGCGTCCTGTGTGTCCTTAAGGTGGTTGAGCGAGGTGACGTAATGTCAACATAGTCGGGGACCTGCGGCCTACAGAGGTCGGCCCAGTCTTTGTTGTTCAAGACGTGGGGCATACACGTGAAATTATTACTTTATCTAAAACAAACACTTAGCCCCGAATATAATGGTAAGCATTGTTTAACCTCACAAATACACTTGTAAGTGCAAAGCCCTCTTTTGATGACACGGGTGACTGTTTAATTGCACGCAGCATTCCCAGAATAGAGCAAGCCCCGAGGGACACACATCTAACAGCAATAAACAATGCAGAACTTTGCAAATAATTTAAGACTGAGGAGGCGGTAAAATAACGAAATCCAAAACTGAACCATTAAGAACAAAAGTGTGCAAACTCACGTGAGCCTGAGGTATAGCGATCTTCTCTTCATCGTTCTCCTTGTCGGGCTTCTGCGCCGACACTGGCTTTAAGGAGATCTTCACCATGTTTGCAAGTTGGGTACTTGACCGCCTGGTGTGCTGTCTTGTTCAGTGAGCTGCCTTCCTACACCGGCCGGGACAGTTTTATAGCAGAGATGCGGTGTCGCCCCCGGGACTCAGTGACATCAGAGGAGCGTCTTCTCTGACGAACAAGCCTTGTGTGGGTCTGAAGGAAAAGCCGCCTCGCTGCTGTCAAAATAAGACACGGCGCCCGAGTGAACAGCAAAGTTTCAGTACTAAACACACAACCGGCGGATTGTTCGCTGAGAATTAGACGCCTTAACTCATCCTGAACCAGTTCATGACGGAACACGAACGATACTCTTCCGTTTGCTGAAAAAAACCATGAAGTCGTGAATTTATTTTGAAATCGAGTGCCCGATATGGTTGTGCTTTCCGTATTTTATTTAAAGCTGCATCTTCTTTTCAGTCCTGTTCTCGACACCATCATCATCATCATCATCATCATCATCAAACCGGAAATGTATGGATGTTGCGAACTTCAGCCTGAAAAAAGTTAGCTCTTGTAAATAATAATAATAATAATAATAATAATAATAATAATAATAATAATAATAATAATAATAGCGTATGTGCAACGTGGCTATATATCAGTACACGAGTTCCTACATTTTTAATTACGGGGTTACATACTAAAGGCAATTTTTTTTATATTCATTTTGCGTATGGAAATTTATTTCGTCCAAGACCTACAGCCACCATCATGTCCCGTCACCCAGCAGCAAACCAATCCATCACGTCCTTAACAAATGCTAATTTCAGCACACATGCAAATTTGCACAGCCATGAACACACAGCCCTCGTCAGCAGGCATGGTTGGCGCATCACTACTGTTGGCGCATCAATACTGACTTATACTTGCAGATTTTGAGACTTTGAAACATTGAGTTAATTGTACGACACAACGTTTAAGAGGTTTTCTACCCGAATAAGTCATTAAAATGCAGCCGTGAGACATAACGGGGAGCAATGCAACTTCGCATTACAAAGGAATGTCAATCGTTTATTTACTTCCTTACTTCCTGTTACTTGTAAAGTATGTGGAGGTTCGTGCTGAAACACGAACGATCAAAAATGAACGACTAACAAATAAATGCACTTGGTTTCTCTAATTCTATTAATCTATTATTGACGCTACATAAACACTTGGTTTGATCATATTGAAAACGCCAGGCGCTAATTGGTGAGATGATTAAGATTTATGCAGTGAAAGGCCTTTATCTTATATTAAGACACCGTCTTCACAGGCAAATACTTTAATGAGAACCAAGTGGATTGTTGTGACTCAACGATCGAAACGATGGGGGGAATGAACCTGACAGTCAAGCAAACATCAGAGGACTGCATTTTATTGTATGAATGAACTGTATGAATGGCAGTCGTATTAATTTACTATGTCCTGCCGTACTTTCGGCACTTGTTTACGTTACCTTGGAAACCAGTGGAACTAAAAGCAGCTCCGCCAACCCATGGTGGGCGGTTACGAGGGTTGCGCGTCTTGGCCATCCCTTGCCCTTGTAGTCCCCCACCACCAATTGACATGTAAATGAAGCGACATATAAACCAACCCTGAGCCCCCTCTGAGCGTCACTGAGGAGCTGCAAGCTTTGTTGGCCGCTGGGATTGGCCGGCCATCTGTCCCACCATCAATTCCTAACGGCTCTTTTTTTGGGGGGTCCAACCTCCAGTCAGTCAGCAGCCGGGTTCAACTCCCGACAACATGGCCCCCATCCGCAACAACACAAGCGGGATGGATCAAGATGATGACTATACCGGGATGAAGCCAGACAGAAAGGTAAGGAACGGCCCTCCGCGAGTGATTAGTACTATATCCGCGTTCTTCTCGTGATTGTCTAAGTTGATTGTATTGTGCTTCTGGTCTCGGTAGATCAGGAAACCTCTGGTGGAGAAGAAAAGACGAGCTCGCATCAATGAAAGTTTGCAAGAACTCAGACTTCTAATCGCGGATGCGGAGGTAAGATTGCAAGTTCAATATTGGGAGTGTCTCCTAGTAGTTACAGTGGTAGTGTACGCGCTGGTGAAGCGGTGCCTGCTTCCAGCTACCTCATGCGACGTGTTCTCCAACTTAACGTCTTTATGTCACCGGCTACAGCTGCAATCAAAGATGGAGAACGCCGAAGTGCTGGAGATGACAGTGAAACGTGTGGAGAGCATCTTGCAAACACGGGCTCAAGGTAAAACGGTACACAACACGCCACACAATACTAGCTAGGAAGCTGCAAAGAGCGCCCACTGTCAGCTAGCCGTCAGTCGCATTACGTTGTTTGCGTGTCGTCCTCCTTTCGCCGAAGGGCACGCACTACTTATCCATGAATTATCTACCGGCGCATTAATATCGAAACCGACTGTGCCACGGCTACAGGTGCGCGCGTGCATCGTCGGGCCAGCCAATCAGCGACCACTTTGAATGGCAACCGTTGCAGCGCTAGCTCGAGATGTTAACCGTGGCGTGCTTCCGTCTGCCTTCCTCCCTCCCCCCCAGAAGTGGACGTCGTAACCCGGGAGGCTTGCGAACGTTTCGCCGCCGGCTACATCCAGTGTATGCACGACGTGCACACTTTTGTGTCCACTTGTCCCGGATTTGACCCAACGGTGGCCGCGGAGTTGCTGAACCACCTTTTGGAGAGTATGCCCCTGCGCGACGAGGACCGACTGCGGGTCATGCTACCGGACAGTTCAACAGATAGCACCTGCAACAGCTGCAACAGCGACCATTGGCCGCAGCCGGAGAGCACCGACACGCCCCGGGTGTCCCCGGCCCTGTCCACCGTCTCCGCAGACGAGCTTTGCTCCGACTTTGACGAGACAGAGTCGGAGCAGAGTCACGTTTCCTCCTCGGAGGATTCTGACAGCCATGATGTGCTGAACTTTTCCTCAATTGCCCACAAATCAATGTGGAGGCCATGGTAGATTGATTGATTGATTGATTTTAAGTTTATTTTAAACATAAAGAAAGAAAACAAAAAATAAAAAACCTAAAAAAGAATTTAAAAAAAAAAAAAAAAAAGCACAGATGGAACGGAATAAGCACACTTTGCAATAGAATATCCTGTGGTCAGGTCACATCAGAGAAGCTCTTTAATAGTAATAATAATAATAATAATAATAATGATAATAAAAAAGTATTCAGTGTAAATTAATATGTAATTAATTACAGGCATTTATTGTGCAGTGCTCTGAGAAATAGGGTGTTTGTTTTTTAGTGTTTTGTATAGACCTGAGTGGATCAATGTGTGTAAATATTTAGAACATATATATATTGAATATAGTGTTGTGGTATATGTGTTGTGTGTAAATTATTGTGTTTTGTTTTAATTAGGATTTTTTTTTTCCACCTGATATTTATAATGGTCAATTTCTCTTTAGCAGGCTACCTCACCAAATCATTTTTAAATAAATATCTTTTGTGACAAGTCAGTCCTTTCATGTCTCGTCTGTGTTTCAGTGACTCCCAAAGAGACACATTTCACACACACAGTTCAACGCTATCCACCCACTCACTGCTGTATCCAAGATATTGGTTATTACTCTGCAATTGTGGACTCCCTCTCTCGAAGATCCTTTGCGAGTCGTAGGCACTTGTGAGGTGTGAAATGAGTAATCTGCACGCTCCATATATAGGCTTATAGTTGGGGACTCGGCAAATGAGTTTTATAACTGGACTGAGCAGTTTTCGTGTAGCCATTTTTAAAATAACTTGAGAACAAATACCCTGATTACTCATTATATTGTTCTCCTGACAAAGCTGCCACCAGTGATGTGATCTGCCTATCAACCCGTCAGTTGTGCTGTGTTTTGTAACACGCATGAAGGAACTTGCCCGGAAGCTTGGAGGGAACTGAGAAAATGTTGGCTGATAGCAAATAAAATAAAATGTACGTTTAGTAGCCGATGTTGGAGCTGAAGAGTCCCATTGTAATTCAGAGACTTGGCCGGGAGCTTGGCCTGCATTTCTGCTGTCCTGATGAGAGGAAGAGACACTGTTCTGCCCCTCTCCACTGTGAGGGAATTGAATAAGAAAGGACAGCAAGTCCTGGGCCTTCTCCAGCAAAATGTCTCCTCTGGTGTTCCTGTGATGTCCATTCGAAAGTGTTGCTCCTGACACTGTCCCACTATCACAAGATCCATATTGAGAGGGGTCTTCTTCACATAAGGAACATTATGACCAGAGCGAGAGAGAGGGAGAGAGCGAGAGGGAGAGAGAGAGAGGGAGAGAGAGAGGGGGGGGGGGGAGAGAGAGAGGGAGAGAGAGAGAGAGAGAGAGAGAGAGAGAGAGCGAGAGGGAGAGAGAGAGAGCGAGAGAGAGGGAGAGAGCGAGAGGGAGAGAGAGAGAGGGAGAGAGAGAGGGGGGGGGGGAGAGAGAGAGGGAGAGAGAGAGAGAGAGAGAGAGAGAGAGAGAGCGAGAGGGAGAGAGAGAGAGGAGAGAGAGAGAGAGAGAGAGAGAGGGAGAGAGAGAGAGAGAGAGAGAGAGAGAGCGAGAGGGAGAGAGAGAGAAGGAGAGAGAGAGAGAGAGGGAGAGAGAGAGAAGGAGAGAGAGAGAGAGAGAGAGAGAGAGAGAGAGAGAGAGATTTCCCCACTAAGAATGTTTTAATTTTGCTCTTACTCCTAAATCTGGTAGAACAGTAAGTATTTCGGTTTACTGCAGTTATCACTAGTAAACGTCACTCCTGTATGCTTTATGGACTGAAACGAATTCCAAGATGAAGCTCCTCGTTAAAGACCCCCCAGATCCCTGGGTGTCTGCAGATCCAGACCGGATTTGCGGCTCCCCATGAGGTGCAAATGAGCGCCACAGGAGAACAGTTTGTTACTTTGGTCCAGGTGTGAACAGAGGAGGGGGACGAGGCTCGCTTTGATCGAGCCCCCCTAGCAGACATTCAGACCACAGGGTCTGAATGTCTGCTAGGGGGGCATCGAAGCATTGTTCCGGCAGCGAGACCGGAGACACATCCGCTCCTACCGTGAAGGTGAATGTCACGACTTTGATGTCAAGCGAGCCATAGATTATTTCATATAGGGGATCGAAAGATACATTTTTTAATTGTTGTTGTTTTTTTGTTTTTTTGAAATCCCCACTCCGTGTACTTGCGTCATTTCAACACGATCGACGTTCACGGATGGACAGCAAGTGAAGGTCGTAAATGGCCCATTAGCACTTGTGTATTTGTCCGATTTAAGCTAATACAGCGAAGATGAGTCAACAAACACTTAACGGCACATTAAGAGTTCATTGGAAACCAGGTAACGGTTTAATCAAAGACAAAAAAAACAAAAACAAAACATAAGACAATGAAAATAGAACATTTGCCATTCAGAGTGAGAATCCACCAGACAGAAGACACGAACATAGAAGGTGCGTCGGTGTCGCCGTCCGTTCCAATAGCGGTGAACGGACAGTCAGGAAATGTTCAAGTTTGCTTGGAATTCAGTCACAGCTAAGCTTCAAAGTGATCAGATCTGCGCAATCACTTGGCATCTGTCCACTTCTTCACACCCGTGCAATAACCCTAAACTCTGACCTGTGAAGTGGCCACATGTACACCCCTCCCCCCCCCCCCCCCCCCACACACACACACACACTCCCCAGCAGCAATGAGCTTCAGCTACTTCCCCAGGATGCTCCTTATCCATATTTATGAGGACCAACATTTCAAGTGTGACATGGCACACTTTCTAGCTAGAAGGGGAACACATCACTGCAACCAGGCCACCATAAACAACGTGCCATTAAAGGTCTCATATTATACCCAACCACATAATTAGCCCTATGTTTACAGCAAATGTGATGCTTTGTTGTACTGTCCACACGTTTGGAAGGGGACAAAAACAAGGAGGCGGTCCAAGAGGGCAGGACGAACACATGCCGTCACTAAACTGCAAGTAAGTGTATTCACCACTGTTGGCGTCGTCACAAGGGGATAGATCTTTTAGGTATAAAATTTCTTAAAATAGAATGGACTTCTTTTTTTTTTTAATTTCCCAAGAGCTCACAGACAGGCTAGCAGTACGAAGGCTGTCAAAACATCAGGAATGTGGAGGGAGGTGCATGAGACTTAGTCTTGTTTTCCAGTCAATAGTGGGAAATATCCCTGTGCTGACTGCATAACTCACTTTTTTAAATATGTAAAAAAAAAAGAATCTGGCCCGTTTTCCCTCCAGTTCCCTCCATATAATGGATTGTCTTTTGTAAGTGAAATACTTTGCAGTATGCAGGAGCAATACCTATTAGATTAAAGGAAAAATGCTTAGAACTCAGGACAAATATTCACACAAGCATCAAAATGCAATAAATTAAGCAAAACAAGACTTAGCTTAGGAGCCGATCAAGCAAGAATGGCAACTTAATAACAGACTATCAGACATGATGCGACACGGTGGGCTGTGGAGTAAATGTAGCTTATGTGTCACACTTGCATCAGTCTCTCAGTGCAGTCTCTAACAGAGCAGAGATGAGCCCAAAACTTTCCAATATACTGCAGTCAGTGTGAATTCATATTTTGTCCCGTGCGAAAAGCATTTTTTAAACCAGAGAAGATTTATGGAACTCTAGGTGACATTCTTGCAGTAGAAATGACAAAATGCACTTCGGGTGACTTATTGGCAGCTTTTAACATCAAACTACATGTTAAAAGCTGCTGTAGCCGTTGCGTCACACAATGCATTAAAATGTTATAGGCAAAGGTTAGAACACCAAAGCAGGAAGTCTCTGGTTGGTTTATCTCTCTGGTGCTGCATTGTGGTATTTCCCTTGTTGGTCTCTTATTTTTTCGGTGCAGTGCATTACATGCTACACAGAAACAAATGAATAAGTACATAGTGAATGTCATCTCTGCGTCCAGTGCTACCTACCGACACCAAGCAAAATGTAGAGCTTATGAGCATATTAAAATAACATTTCACATTCTACACTTCACCATATAAGCTATTTTTTTTCTTTCTTGGCATCCAAACAGGTTGATTAAAAAAACAAAAAACAAAACAAAAAAACAAAACAAAACAGTGAGACAGTAATAAAAAGTTTATAAAGAGGACCTGTACCAGAGTAAAGAAGGTCCCTTTTTCAGTGAAAAGTAACAAAGTTGTCTCTTGAGTCCATTCATTGTCTGGACTGCTGTGTCTGTGAGCTAGGGCCGGGAGAAGCACGGTGGCAAGAAACAACGCCAGCGTTGGTAGATTCCTCTCTGGGCCGACACTGGCAGACGGTGTCCCCCGTCTCCGTCTCACCCATGTTCAGGTCCGGCTCATTCTCCGCTTCCTCTGCTGTGGCTGCCTCTGTGGTGCCGTTGCAGTAGAAACACACCTAGATGACGCACAGCCAAAAGAGAGGGTGAGAAGTGCAATGGATGGATGTAACTAAATCACATCTGTCACTTTGTGTCAGACATAAAACACAGTGGGCTAAAATGCTTCAATGTCCATGACTGACACACATAACTGAAAAAAGAAACTGCCACACTACCTTGATGTCGACCGCCTTGGGTAGACCTCCCTTCTTGATCCATGGATGGACTTCCATCAGCTCCTTCTTCTGTTCTTCTGAGAAGCGAGGCTGGTTCTTCTGCAGGAGCCTCAGCTTCTCCCTGTCCTCTCTGAGCACGCTCTGGATGTCACTGCAGACAAAGCACATCCATGTTGAAAAGTTGAAACCCCACTATTGAGTGAAACACATCACTCTGAGATTTGTATTTACTCCTGTGAGTAACATGATCTTTGAGTAGCTTCGTCAAAGTGTGCCACCTGCGTTGCTCCAAATATGCAGGTTGTAAATGGACATTTTCAATCTCTGATTGCTGGCAATAAGCACATGGTTGCCATCTAGTGGTCAACCGGCTGCACCATTTGAGGCATTCATTGCGGGAGACCGGTTAAAGAGTGCATGAGCTCGTACATACAAGCACAATGCACGGTGCATAACAGTGACACCTAGCGGCTATTTTAACTGCTTGCTGCAATTTATTTATTGGACTGCTATGCCTGAGGGCAAATGTAATTAGTTAATCAAATCTTATCTTTATTTATACAAGGTGGCATTTTACAGACAATTTTGATCTTATGTTAAATAAAATAATTGAGTTATTTCAGTGCTGTAAGTACACAATAAAGACGAGGAGTATTGATGTGACTAGATGATGAAATGTGTTGAGCCAGTCTTATGAAACAGGGGTAAAGACTTACTGAGCTTTTATCTTATATTTAGCGTTGCTGCAAGACGTCAGACACCCAAGCACTAATAGAATGACAGTTGTTTCATCACATTAATGCTGCCCACTGACAGGCTTCACTTTGAGATTTGTGCGCGTGTGCGCAGCCAGGGGGCAGAAAACACACCGGAAACAGTGAAGGGCGGGTGAGGGGGCTTCATATTCTTCCAGCACAAAGGACAGAATTACATGCAATCTAGTGGTTTCAGAATATTCCACAGCCCAACAGGACAAATATAGTCTTCTTTTTTTATACTATGCATACATGGAGTGAGGATTTTCTTTTAAATATAAAACTAAAACCCTGTGGATTACATTATTACATTGCAGACAACACAGCTGACAAAGATAACCTCATGTTACTGATGCACCTTTGTCACTGACTCAACTTTTTGTCCCATGGCTTTTGAAAGAGATCTGAAGTATCAAACTGTGTCTGGGGAATTTCTAAAATCATAAATCCGAGAAACTGAATCTGAAGAATAAGGCATAAAGGATCTGAGTATCTTTGGACCTTATTAAGGCAAAGTGTAGGGTTAACTACCACTGGAACCACTGTAGACCATAGAACTACATTTAACATCAGCTCCAAACAGATCCATCCACTATGCACAAACTGTCACTGTTGTGCCATTAGCACTTTTTTCCACACAAAAAACGCTTTCAAAAGTCTTGTTTTGAATTGTTCCAAGATATCATGGTACTGGGCGATTTTGCTTGTGTTATGTCCTTCAAGTCTAAATCATTTTAATTGATGATTTCGAGTACTTACATTCTGTTACAAAAGAGGTATTTGTGTTGTACAGCAATATATGTTTTGTGTCCAATGGCTGCACACAGATGCAAATAGCCGTAATAGAATTTTGCCCTGTTGCCAATTTACCCTCAGTCTTCCTCACTTCCATCACAAACAGAACACTGACAAACGACCAAACTACTCTCAAGTGCCACTAAGGGTGTGTTTACAGTGCCTCGCCTCGCCACGGTACGGTGTTAGGGTGTTTGCACTGGCCGCTATACGTTCGTAGGGGGCGCCATTTTGGTACCTCTATCAGGGGCCAAGCGAGTAGAAGTGAGTTTAGTGGTGACGTAGCGACGAGCAGGGCACTGATTGGCTCAGTGTCCTCGTCGTCGTCCCCTGGCGGAGCCGACATCGACGCCAACTCCTTCTTCGCAGCGCTGCGTGTCAGTTACATTTGACCGTGAATACAAGTAGCTACTATTGATGTTGTACGAATACATTTATATGTGTATACATTTTTTTGAAAGCAGCTATTTCAATACGTTTTTTGTCTTTTGGGGAGGGGCAGGCGAACCGGGAATGCCCTCGACGTCGCCGGCGTGTTCAACCATATTCGCGCAACGCTCGGAACAAATCGAGTTGCACCTGCGTGAGGCGCGGCAAGCTAGGGAATCTGAGGAGGCCTTGAGGCGAGAGGAAATACGGATTTGTCGAGAGGACGTGGCTCTTCGCCGCGAGGAAGCCTCGAACACCGCGGCATTTAACAAGGCCTTTCTTGGCTCGCTAGGGCAGCTCATACAGGCTATTTCAAATAAGTAGGGGGCTCTATTTTGGGCGTGTTTACAGTCTGTTTTTCTATTGTTCTTTAATAAATGCTATTTCCCCCATTATATCTGTCTCGTCTTTACTTTTGCTGAAAATATAAAGGTTGAACTACACATTTGCTCTCCTAGAAAACGAAACATTAAATTAATAATGTTGCCTGCATAAATTATTAACTGTGGCTTCAGTGAGGAAAACTGTTCTTTCTTTAACAGAAAAGCAACCACAGACCGAGCAGCAGGTACGAAACAACCTCTACTTTGTCCATTGCTGCGCTGTTGTGTGTCGTACAGAAATGATGCTGACTAAAACATTGTCCCGATTTACCGCGTCGACTGCGCCCACGGTCTCGTGATCACAGAGCCAATGAAAACACAATCGTACCGAGGCGCACCGTGGCGAGGCGAGGCGAGGCACTGTAAACACCCTAATACATCCGTCACACACACAACACCTTCTGTCCTACTCACCGTGAGGGAAGTTGGTAGGTCATCATGACCTTCTCGTCTGTGTTGGACGCCAGCAGACGCACCGGGTCCTGCAGCACATATTTGATGAAATGATCGCCCTGCTCCATTTCCACAGGTCCCCCGTCGTTGCTGCTCAAGTGGCCCTTGACCTTTTGGCTGTTCTGGGATGAGTCCACGCTGCCAAAGTAATTGCTACTGTTGTTGCTTCCTGAGGAAATAGAAAACAGTACAGTGCGATACTTCTTTAGTATTCACCCTGTACTTCCCAGCAATTAGTATTCCATCCTTCTTATACCTGATGCAACACAAATTTTCTAGAAATGAGCATACTTTGTGACATCACAAAGGGGCCCTGAGCCAGGAGTGTGCTCTCTAAGACCACCTAATAAATGTGTTTGTCCTCTTCCAAATCTGGGAGGAATTACAAACCATATTAGCAAGAAGCTAAAGCAATTCTGGTAGCAAACAGTGGGCTAAATGTGTTGTTTTCTGGAGAAGTACAATGTGTTTTGGATGACTGATTGTGAGAAGTTGCTCCACTGGGGTCAGGATAAAGGAAAAAGGCACCTTTAATATGAAAGCAAATTTTCTTCACTTTTTAATGATGTTTTTCTGCTGATTCTGTACTCTTGATTTCACAATGATGAAACAGACCTGTTCCACTCCCAGAGGTTCCACTGGCTGAAGTCCTGCTCTTAGATGTTCCACTATTAGACGTCCCACTTGCCGAAGTCCCACAGCCATTGGACCCTGAGCCCATGGACCCCGAGGTGGCTGAACCCGTGCCAGAGCAGGAGTCTTCATGGAAAATAATATCCAGCATGTCACTGGACGAAGAGTTGATGTCACTGTTGTTGCCGTCGACGCGTGAACCCGCCTGCAAAAACAAGAAGAACAAAGGGAAGTCTGAATTAAAGACAAAGCTTTAAAATGCAGGGCATCAGACTGGTTTTTGTCCCCATTTGCAGTGTGTTCGCCTGCATCCCTAGCAAAAATACAGTTTTTTAAAAGACAAAATTAACTTGCCCCCTCGCTGTTTGATCTCTTTTGCTTCTTTCTCAAATGTATTAGATCCACACATTACTTCAAGTATAATGACACCAAGAGGAAACACTAAACCCTTTACTTGCCAATCCGCTGAGTGAAGGGTGCAGTGGTATCTTACATGGCCAGTGCACTTAGAAAAAGGGTCCATATTAAATTTAAAATTCCAGTGCAAACAGTAGGAAGAGAAATGAAATAGAACAAAAAACAGGAGGGGGGGACAAATCCTTTTCAACAACACTCATCTTTTCTTTTACATACAACTGGGATAAACTGGGAGAACGGAAGCTATCCAGCACGCGAGTCAGTGTGGCCTTTTCATTCTCTCCAATCACCATCATTACACGACATGAAGGGTAGGAAGGGTTAACAGAAACGGAACAGTGATCCTTATTCTTCAGCGGCTGACTTAAAGGAGGGAAAACAATGATGTGCAAAATCAAAGTGTATATTGTATTTGTTCATACACTTATACGTGACAACTGGGTGCAACAAAAAACTTTTAGGTTCGGATACTTCAAAAGTAACTTATTGCATCGCTTGTTTTTTTCAAGTGTGCATTTTAAACCATTGTTATTCTTGGCCAGAGACCTGCAAGAATAAAATAATGCAAAAAGCAGATCATAAGCCACAGAAAGGAAAATTAGAAGGAAGTTTTTTTTTTGCAGATACAGCTGATATGGAATTGGGGAAGTGTGGAGGTTTTCTGACGATTCGCCTACCTCTTTGCTGCAAGCCCACAGCCTAGAGAACACTTTATCCCAAGACAAACGCTCACAGACACAGGACGTGCCCTCGCAATACAAGGGTCCAGGTGGACCAAGGAGACTGAGAGATGGCTATAGGGTGTAAGGGATAATAACATCATGTGTTAACACCCGGGGCCACATTTTCACTTGAGGTGTCTTGACTGATCTGAGTTTATACAATGCAGAGAAATACAGTGGCACAGAATTGCTGCAGTTCAATACAGTGAATAATGCTGACAACGCACTGTGCCAATGGCATTACATCCTGAAAGGGTGAGAGACACGTGGGAGCGTGTCTCGGAGGATGGTACAACAACCCTACCGGGGGTCGTTCAAACAGCTCGACATACTCATACTGGCCGACGCACTGACATTTTAACATTTGTAGAAGCTTACACGTGGCTAACAATTGGAGGCATTTATGTGCTCGCAGGAGGGAAAAGGTGAGGAAAGGACGAGGAGAAATCAAACAAAGCCAAACTCCTTTTCTCCTGGGTTACCTGCTTCAGTTCCCTCTCCTTGGCCTGGGTGGCACCCGTGCTCTTCTCCCACTCTGCCATGCTATTCCCTTGTCCTCCAGATGGGAGCACTGTGCTGTCCTGCCTGTCCACCGACAGCTCCAGCTCCACCAGATTCAGTGGGGAGCTGCAGCGGGACTGGAACAAGGGCGGCGACGCAGGGCCTCCACATCCTGCGGACTGCGGCGTCGAGGAGCGGGACTGGGCCTCAGCGGCGGCCTTGGGCGTCTCCGGAGACGAGGAGCAGTAGACGGACGGCGCTGGGTGTCTTGCTTGAGGAGTGAACTGGTTGTTCGGGGGGTTGAAGTAGGAAGGCGACAAGAAGGGCACCTGGTTCGAGGGAGGGACCACACAGTAATTCTGGGAGGGGAAGCCTTGCGTTTCTCTGTGGTACATCGGCTGCGGCTGCGGCAGTCCAGCAGCGATGGGGGGGTACACATAGTTGGGCAGCAGTAACGCAACAATCGGCGTGACCATGGGGGCGGTGTAAGTGGCGGCCTGGATGGGTGAGGGGCAGTGAGCGGCCTGTCTGCCCTGGTCGTCCCTGCAGTCTTGAAGAGGGCCAGTTGTGGGCAGAACCACGGAGCCAGCCCGGGGATAAACCTGGAGCGGGAAGCCTGGAATGATGGGCGGGTAGGTCATGGGGAACGCAGACTGAGAGGTCTCGGAGGGAGACCACGAGGTGGGGTTCAGGCCGTGGTTCAGGAGAGGAGGCCGCAGCTGCTGCTGCCTGTGAGGGGACACCGTGCTGTCCGACGACGCGATGTGCTTCGTCCGCTTGGACTTGGTCTTCTTGATCCGGGTTCCACGCCGGGCAGCGGGCCTGGCACCGGCCTCGGCACTGGGCTTGCAGGAGCGGTGGGCGGGAGCCGCTAGGATGAAAGATCAATTACATTTTATTCAATGTGACTTTTCTGATATTTAAGTCAACCCACTGGCTTTTCCCCTCAGTTATAACATAGAAATGAAGAAATGAAGTTCTTCCAATTCTGTTTTAAAATAATTAATTATTATGTTTTTATAGGAACTAATTCACATATTTTGCTTTACGTTTAACGTTTGTAAGAGCTACTCTGGCATACATCAAAATAGAAAATATAAGCAAGACAATCAAAAAGTCAAGAAAAATTCAACCGAAAGCTGCTGTGTTTGTGGCACTTTCTTTCTACAGTAGGTCAAATTTACACAAGAAAAATGTTTTGAGGGTGATGCAGAAGTCGCTTTCGTCCTGCAAGTGTGAAAGCACGATGTTACACATAACAAATAAACAGCAGCTCAAACAGTTGGTCATGAAGTTAATGTGCAGATTGCTGCTTGGTGGGACTGTCGGTCTCTGTGTTGGAAGTACCGTCGGTGGTGAGCTGCTCTCTCTGGCGCTCAAGGTACTGGGAGCAGTTGGCCTTGAGAGCCGTCAGTCCCCGCAGCTCCTTAAAACGATAGAGGAACGCCTGCTCCTCCTTCTGTGTGTGGGCTGCCAAAACCTGCTTGGTCAAGCCCAGTTTCTTGTAGGACTCCCTCTCCTGGCTGGGAGGCGACACAACAGACGAAACAGTGCCGGGGTTCTGGCTGGAGTCAGCCATCTCTCCGGTGCAGGGAATGTCCTCTATGATCTCTGTGTCGATGACAGCGGCAAAAACACTTCAACACATGGCGGCTCAGTAAGAGGTGGAGTTCAGTGGTAAAGACATTCACTATTTCAATTAAAAACAAAAAGCACAGGTCACAGGTCACAACTAAATTATGTTCAGTCTAGTTCGTACTGTTGTCTCATAAACTTAGAATCAGAATACTTTATTACAGTACAGTACATTTAGCATAGAATCAATGACTCAGTCACTGATTAATACAGCTATTGGATTTCTATACTCAGCACTTTTTGTTTTAAATGTGCTATATTAGAAATACTTAAATTGGAACTTGTTGAAAAATTGCAGAAAAAAGGTGGAAGAGCGAGTTGTTTTTTTTATGTCACTTTTAGAGCAACGTTAGCAAATTACTCAAAGATACAGCTGCCGCAACTGCAGCTGTTTCTTCAGCTTGGCAGAGAATGCGTTTTCACAGCATTAGTACCTGACTCTGGCTGAGGTTTCTTGTCCCCAACATGCACTATAGTGCTGCTGTAGCTACACTGGCTGGTTATGGACACCACACTTTCCGGTTTGTTAGGCACGGGAAGGGGAAGCGAGGTGCCCACGACTGCTGTGGCTGCATCACTGGACTTTTTGTCTGGGACATCCAAAGGAGAGAGAACGGACTGATCCTTCGACAAGACCGGCTCTGTCCAGGAAGAACAGAGACCATGAGATTGTGACATTTTTGGAGATGGAGAGTTGAAACGCCACGGGACGTACCTTCTGACACCTGCATGCTGCTGGGCCCTTTCTGCTCGCCATCGTCAGAGTTGGAGGAAGTGGTGTTAGATGATGACTGACACTTCCTCTTCATGGTGATGGGAACACTGCAGCTCTCCAAGTACCTACAGGCGTCATAACAAGAAAGCCATCAGCCTCTCATCTGTTATTATAACTCTTTTGTCTATTTATACCAAGTCGGACGCTTGGAACTTGGAACAACCTCGTCACAATGGCTTCCTTCCCTACATGAGCGTACCTCACAACGCTGTCCAGGCAGCTGATCTGCTGATACGAGTAGACTGTCTGATCGTTGAAGTCCATCTCCTCCTGAAAAGGGGACCTGCTCTCCTCCACGGCCGATCCTGTCTCCATTAGGTTGAGGAGAGCCAGAGTGTCTTTGGGCCGCACCACTGCAGGGCTCCTCTGAACAGATTCTAGTGGAGGGAAGCCAAGAATCAGACACCACTTCGCTAGAGTGTCAAGGCTGAAGTTCAGTACTCCTCCTCCTACTACTACTACTAGTACACTACTAGGTTGCTATCAATTGAGCTTTACCGCCATTGCTCTTCTTGTTGTCTGCTTTGGTGGTCTGCTGCTCTTGGTTCCTCTGCAGGTGTATTCCCTTGCAGATTTCCTGAAAGGTTCGCTATTCAAAGTAAAGAAATGAAAGAAAATTTTAAAATAAAACATGTTTAACTTGAGACATTTTTAATTCAAATTTATTTTCACAACATAAATAACATTATCTATGTAAGTATACAGTGGACATTTAAGATATGCATCAACTAGATTCTGGATGTATTTAGTATATGCATTCTAGAATTATATATTTTTGTGAAATGTGTTACTGTTTTTTCAAGACTAGTATGAGCAGGTGGTGACAGGGAGGCTGAAAAACATTGTTCTGAACTGTGACTACGTTGGTTCACTCACAGGTCTGGCTTTGCCACTGATTTCCTCCTCAACTTCTAGCATCTTGCTCTCTTTGCAGTTTTCCAGACTCTCGCTAGAAGAGGTTGTGCTAACCAGATGGCCGTTTCTGTTCATGCTGCTGTAGCTGCTGGATCCGCTGTTGTGCACAGGCTGAACAAACAAAGAAAAGTAGATTGAAAACAAAACAAGTAGCTGTTTATTGATCCATTTTTCTTTTATTTGTAATTCTTTTCTGAAGCCCTAACAATTTTAATTTTCCTCTCTTGTTGTCCCCTTTGCTTTATTATTAATTCAAATTTGAATTCATTCTCTCACCTGCAGCAGCAGTCGATGGATCTGCTCAGTCAGCTCCTGGATGTCAGAGTCCATGGTCTTCATCTCGGCAACGTTGGATGGCGGAGCCACAAAAACATCCTCATTTACTGGGGCCCTGATCAACAGCAGACCAGCAGCTCAGCTACCACCTCATGAATGCTTTGTAAATTCATCCACTCTAAGAAAGCTCCCAGGTGAGAGAGAGCTACGACACCTCACATATCATAAGACAGTAAAACTCACATGCGCACTTTGTGTCTCCCGATCACGAAAGAGACCTTGCGGCTCCAGGGATTGACAAAACTGGACCAGCTGGTGTCAAGGATGATGTATTCTCCGTTTCGTGCACGGAATCGGACTGATGAGTGGTCGAATGGTTGCCCTGCATACTGAAGAACTGTAAAGAAACATGGAACAATGTAGCCGGTGTATGATGGGGAGGTTTTCTGATACGGCGCACATTCTTTTAGTTGATTTAATGCTGTGGACTCACTTTTTCTGTGAATTCCCAACATAATTGGACGGTCATTTGGGTGCAGGTGAAGGAGGACCGGTGTTCCAATAAGATCCTGGGGAAGGTACCCGAGCAGAGGAAGCGCTCTAAGCGACGCAAAAATAAAAACATGTAAAATGCAAAATCCAGTAGTTGGTTCATGATATCAGAATATTGAAAAACATAAACATTAGAAGAAAAAACAAACATGCAGCCACACATACCTCTCGTCAACATCCTGAAATACACAGCTTGGAGTGTGTGTGGTGGTGAAGACACGTTTGTCTGTTGGAATTCTGGGAGCTTGAAGAAAAAGGAAGAATTCAAGTGAGGCCTGAATCCTTAAATGTACCCATAAGAATCATACAGAAACATTCTCAGTGCTTCTTCTGCTCCTCAAAGAAAGACAAAGTGTAAACTTTTCTGAAACAATATAAGAGGGTTTTTCAGTATATCCGGAATGCCTTGCAGGTTCTCACCTTCGTAACCAGAGTGAACCCGTTCGGCCAGCAGGAGACAGCAGAACTGGTCTTCAGCATGTACAGTGTCTTGGACCTTCATCAGGTACGGTGTCATGCGAAAAGGATAGTACTGCAGATCGCCCTCGCACGCCTTACCCCCGCTGGAAATAAAACCAGATCAAAGAGAGAGTCTTAACAAGCAGAAACAATCTGATCTGCGGATGTAGAAATTCCAACTGACGGACACAAGAGGGCCCGATTGAGCCACAAGAAACAACAGAGGAACCAATCTGTTGCTGGGCTAGAGACCTTTCCGCAAAGCACCCAAGAAAATGTGGCTCTCATATTAAAGTTTTAATTGTGTTTTAAAAACTTCACTGCTTTAATAACAGTGACGTGAGGTGTTTGAGTGTGAGTGTGTGCATGAGTGTGTATGCATCTGCCTAAACATATCATGTTGACCTGGAAAAAGCATCTGATTATGGTTGACAAGCGTGTGATGTCACAAACTCATTGAAAAACATCTAGAGTGGGAAGGAGAAATGAATAAAAGGCAGAAACATGGTACGAGCAGCAGATGGCCGGACGCCACGTCTGACCCAACACCCACCTGATGCGGCAGAAGAAGGACTTCTCCTGCATGCAGTCTGACGGCGATGACTCTGAAATGGCAAAATAAATAAATCAACCTTCTAATTCAACAGCAACCGGATCCCTCCGAATGGCGAACACCACCAAATAAACATCATCCCTGAATTTTAACAAGGTTCGATAGCAACTCAATTCCTTGCCCAAAATATGGGAGCAATCTGATGCAGCTGATAACTTCATTTTAAAGAATGAACGACGGCGACAAAAGACGGCAAATGCTGCTAGGACTCAGCGGAGGAAACATGCTCTCTGAACTGGCTGGAGGAAAAAAATGAAAATTTACTTTTATTTAACCTCCATTTATATAGGTAGTCTTTGTGAGACGCGAGGGCTCATTTTCCACAGGGACATGTTGGAGATGGATGCATTTTGGCTTCTTTATGGTTGTCGTTTGGCAGAGCTTCCTGTTTCTTGTAGAGCTCAATGGGTTAAGAGCAGCAATTTTATGAATGACCGCTGCCAGGACAACTTGAACTCACCACCCCATTGTGGCAGCAGATAGACTCTACACAGGGATCTTGTTCGTACTCTGTTTCTCCATTGGGCATTTTTATTTTTAGAAGCATGCACTTAACTGCAAAGACTACTTCATTCATAATAGCCATTACATGGTAATAGTCCCATTGCATTCATCAAACACTTGAATGTTCATATATATTGTGTTGAGACACCAGCTTCCTGAAATGGACCGAAATCACAGAAACGCCCGGAAGAACAGAGAAACTATCAGAATCAACAGATGTGTGTGGTGTGTGAGTCCACACAGGCGTGTACCTGCTCCGGTGCACATGCTCCAGGACGGCAGGCGGTACGGCGTGGTGAAGCTGTAGAAGACGCTGACGTCCTGCGGTGTCAGGAACTCCACGAACTTGGTGTTCTTGAAGACGTCCCGTTTGCAGTTCAGGATGCAGGCGGCCTGGTCGGAAATGTAGACAATCCTGCCCGTGTTGAGAGACACTGCTACTGCAAAGATGTCCTGGAAATAAGTTTTTTAAAAAAAATTAGCTATACGCTGACACCGACACACTGAGGAAGTGAATGAGGAAGAGTTGTGGGTTTTTTCTCCCCGAGTAAAATTATTTAAAGCCTCACATTGTTTTTGAGGGTGTATTCGGAGGTGATGCTGTCTATCTCTTCAATGGTATAAGAGGAAACATCCAGGCCAGAAGGCTGGCTGTCATTGATCATCAGTAGCTGGTAATATTCCTCATTGGCTGCAAGACACAATAATAGTAAGACTACAAGGAAGCACAAGAGGCAGAGGAAAAGAAAAGTTATTATTATTAAAAGTGAACCTCTTTACCTTCCACTTGTTTGACGCAGCGCAGAGCGTACTTCAGGGTGTTCAATGTGGTAGACTTGTTATTGTGCCTCTTCTCAGGGGGCAGGTGACGCTTGAGCTCTTTCAGGGTTTTAATTACCTCCTTCTGCGTCTTGGCTTTGGCAGACTCTTGACTGCTACAGTGGCACAACCGCAAACATGCACAGCAGCAAGTCAGATATTGCACAACCATTATTTAAGGCAAAAATGAAGAACACACAGAACACAACATTGTTGTAAATTTAAGAGGGTCTTGAATTTCCTCTCATTTTGCTAGTTCAATATTTACAGCATATACAGGACACAACCAAATCAAAGACCAGATTAGCTACCATTCACCAAGAGAGCTGCGTGGTAGCAGCAGGGATGTAATGTCAGCCACAAAGACACCGACTTCTAGTTTCATACAGTGTGAATGTGGAGCAACACCATTATCTCCCCTGGTGCATCATGTTACACAGCAGCTAGTAGTTGCCAAGTAATCTGATTGGAATGGAGGTGCTGAGATTTGGAGAGCACAGTAGTAACATGACGTGTAACCCATGCGCCAGGTGCCCCTCGTAACTGTCAATTACATAAAAAGTCGGTCACTATTAGAGGCGGGCCTCTCCCCCGTAGGGGGCGACATGTATCTGGAACACATAGGTGATGGAGAATACACTTCTGCGTGGAGAACATGAGAGTATGATTTGGTTATTTCACTTAATAAAATATATTTAGCAAAACCTCATCACCACTCCTATTAAATGATTAATTCAGAAAACTGCAGAAACAGAAAATAAGTGATATAATATCTGAAGCTGCTGATGACTGATGTACACAAATCTTGCACATTTTTGAAGAAGAAAGGAGCTTGTTGTGCAAAGTCAAAAAGTCTTCACGGAAGCCAAAGTTAATTCATGAACAAGCGTAAGGTTTCTGCTTTGTCTCAGTGTGTCACAGTGTACCAACCTGCAACCGCTGGTCGACGGGTTGTCCTGCTCGGAACTCAGCAGGCTGAAGGCGTTGGAGCTGCTGGGAGGAGACGAACTGTGGGAGTTTGAGCTGAAAGACAGAAATATATTAACAGACATTTGATCAATTTTAAGAGCAAAAGTTAACAACAGATGTGTGTTTCAGAGCCACCACACTGACAGGCTATTGCACAGAGACATAGAGACAAAAGTGGAACACATACAAAACTGAACACACGTCAGGAATGATACAATGAATCCGAGTGTGGTTGATTGTACGGCAAGAACAAACCAGAATCTTTGAAAAAATGTAATTAGTCTGATTTCAAAAAGAAACTCAGGCGCTCCTGTGCTCCCCGGGCATTGATAGGAAGGCAGTCAAGACGCGTCAGTATATATTTATATAATTTAAAAAAAATTGTTTTACATATTTTACAGTTACAGCCACCTGAGTGCGATTTGTACAGTGGCTGATCTGATCGAGTAAGTGCAGGTTTAAGTGTAAGCGAACTTGTAACTTATCAATGTTTTGTGTTCTTAATAAATAAATAAATAAATAAATATATATATATATATTTTATATAGAATAAGGTGTGTGTGTGTGTGTGTGTGATATTTTTCTACATACACACACCTCATTCATCAGAGCTGGAAACACTTTGGCAGACTGAAACTGCGCCTGGTTTTGGCTGGTGTTGTTTACGTCTGTCAAATTACTTGTGGACGTGAGTGCAAATTCTTTGTGGATCCGGCGCTAGTTCCAATGAGGCATATTTGCATAGAAGGGGGTGTCATTTTGTGGAAAATTACTAGTTTAAATACATTCAAATGAGTCCGGCACAGCCCTGCCACTACCTGCGTGTCAGCACATTTTGCGCCGCTTTTCACCTTTACGTCCGCTCTGTGGATAGGACGCACTGTTTTTGGTGCTATTTGCACGCATTTTTTGGCATAAAAGCCGGGCAATTTCTTTTGCATAAAATCCGGGCAGTAAGAGTTATTTTAAGCACAAAGCTTCCTCTCCAACTGAGACACTTGAGTTGCCATGGTGCCATGGTTAGGGTAAAAATCACTGTGTGTCCATTACTCAGAGGCCAGTCTGAGTCTGTCCCCATGCCAGCAGTTGATTAGAGCAACTGTTTCAGGTCAAATAATGACAGAAACTGTCTAATGACGAGGGGATTTTATGATGTGTTTTTCTTCTGTTTTTTTAAGATCTGACACATTTCAACTGTGAGGCAGAAATCCTGTCAAGGCGCGGTTTTCATTTAGCTGATTGATTTGAAAAAAAATGACCCTGTGATCACTTTGATGCCAAGAACAAATGAATGCCTGGGAATCAGTTTTGGAAGGGTTACACCAATGATTAACTCAAACAGACACTGTGATGCGAGTATCTGCATCAGCGCCAGTTTCTAAACTAACCTTGGGGCTATCAATTCTAATTATTATTACTACATTATTGTTATTAATCAGAAGGACCAGAGTCGCCTAAACCTGCTGAGGACACTGAGGTCCCTCGGGGTCAACAGCGCCCCACTCTGCACTTTTTTACAATCTGCTGTGTGTTATGCCATCATGTTCTGAGGAAGCGGAGTTCCGCACAGGGAGGGGAGGAGCCGGGACAACTGGTGGGGAGAGTCACCTGTGTCCTGGACCGTCCACTGGACTCCATTCAGGAGGTTGCAGACAGAGGCATGTTGGCCAAGCTGACATCCATCATGGACAACACCTTCCTCCCCCTGCACCACACTGTGGAGACCCTGGGCAGCTCCTTCAGCGCAAGACTGCTGCACCCTCAGTGTAAGAAGGAGCTACCGCAGGTCTTTCCTTTCCTGCAGCCAACAGGCTGTACAACTTCACTCAATAAAATCATCTTCTCAACCAGTTACATTTCATACAGGTGCAATAAAACACTTACCTGTATGCCAATATTATGTAGATAACTATCTTGTTTGTCCTTTCTTACTCTTTAAATATATTCTTTTATTTCTTTATTTATTTTTAATTAATATAATTTTCCTTCTCTTTGCACTATACTGTTGCTATGATTATGCAAATTCCCCCACTGCATGATGAATAAAGGCATTCTATTCTATTCTACTAGCACCTCAAGTGACTATACATAACCTGCTTACCTGGCTAAGAATAGACACCTTGCACACAAATAGCCTCTTCTTGCACGACTCCGTCTGAACATAGCCTTGAGTGGATGCAACAGCTGTTTTTGGACTGGACAGTCGGCTTGTGTATTATTACTCAGTGGGTTAATTGGTCCGGTGGCGAGTCATGGAAACACTTTCTAAATGCAAGTAGAAGGAGTTTTTTTTTTATTTCTGCTGGAGGTGAAGGACAGCACAAGGTTTAACCAGAGAGAGAGAGACAGTGTGCTGGGTGATATCTTATGGGATCTGCTAACGTGCACGCGGATGTCCAAGTACGCACAAGAGTCACGAATCCTGCAGCGAATCAAGAGGCAAAGAGGCGGTTTTTGCATGACGGCTGCAAATTACCTGACCAGACAATTTAATTAAATGACAGGGAGTGAATAACACTGTGCATAAGATGAGAAGATTTCCTCAGGATTATGTGTTTTTGTCTGTCAGGAAGATTGATGAGATTTGTATTCTGGTCAACTGTTGTGCATGCTGCGCCATGTGTGTGTCTGTATGTGGCCTACTGTACTGGCCTACAAATCCAACCCTGCTATAAACGAGCAGGCTTACACGATGCAGCAGGCAAAAATATGCTTACCAGATTTAGCCATGGATCTAATTCTACCGAAACACAGTGAGCAAGTTTGTAAGAGTGCAGATTTAGACTTCAGGTTCTCAGGTTGGACCGGCTAACTGTGTTGAGACTGGGAGGAAGAATTAGTAGTCGCAGGTGTGGTCCTGACAGCAGGATGTCCAATTCAAAGTCATGTCAGTGTCCAGCTAACAATAGCTGAGTCCTGCAACTTGTCATCATCGACAATTTTCTCATCACTTGCTTCATATGGTTTTATTTTCACCATAATTTCCCTGCAATGTGTCTGGTGTTTTGCTTCTGTGGAGCACATCCTCTGTGAGGGAATGCTGCAGAAGAAGAAGCTGGTCTGCCATGTGTGACCGCTGACTTCAACAAATGTTTTCCTCCACACAACTGCCGTTCATTGGATATTTTCTCTTTTTGGGAGCATGTTCAGTGTCACTTCAACCCCCCCCCCCCTTCCCAATCTGATGCTCGCTTTGAGGAAGCATATTCTTCCATTTTTATTCTTTACTAAAGAAAATATTCTCATCTCATGCAGTACACAACTGTATCTATTGCTCATATTTTCTCACATCCATGAAATGGATTCTTGCTTTATTGGGGTCGGGGAACGAGTTGTTAAAAGTTTTCCTTTTCTTTATGTAAGCTTTCCCCTCAACTCTTTACTAACAAACTGAAGTGTTAAAAAAAAAAATCACAACTGCAGGTTTCATAAAGTAGGCTCAGAATCCAGTGGTGATGTGACCTAAATAAAAAAATGAAATAAAATCGCAACAGCAGCGCGTTCCAACTAAGCTGGAGTGTGACAAACAATTCATTAAATGTTGGTAGTTGTTATGAGACACAGACGTGAAGTAAAACGTGTTGCAGGTAAAGGAGATAAAAAGAGGGTTCATTCATCAATAATATAACTTCTTGCATATAAACATAACACAAAAAGTAAGGAAATTTGTGTTTGGTAGATTATTTCTTTGTTGTAACAATGCTTCTTGGAAATAAATCTTATATCGTTGGAAAGCCTGTTTATTCCCCTTTTAAATGGTGCCTCACTTGTAAGGAACATGCATTTGAGGGGTGAGCAGCAAAGCTAAGTATCTGAGTTGCGGCCACAAAAAATGTGACAAATCTTCTCTGCCGAGTCAAACAGCTTATTCTGCTGTTGCTATTGACTCTTTTTTTGAGCTTTCGAGCTACAACACCTGCACTGGAACCTGAACATGTGGAGGAACGTTATGTCCAGTGATGAGTACAGATTCTGCCTACAGCAGTTGGATCATAGGGTCAAAGTGTGGAGAAGATGTAGAGGACGCTATGCTGATTCCTGCACCGACAGAGTAACATCTCTTGGTGGAGGCAGTGTGATGGTGTGGGGCGGAGGGCATCTCCCTCACTGGAAAAACAAGGCTTGTCATCGTTGGAGGGCATCTCAATGCAGAGAGTTGTCGAGATGAAACTCTGAAACCAGTGGCAATCCCATATCTCCACAGTCTGGGAACAAACTCCATCCTCCAAGATGACAATGCTAACCCCAACAGAGCGAGGTGAGGATGGAATGGCCTGCCAGCAGTCCTGACCTCAACCCCATTGAACACTTGTGGGATCAGCTTGGGCGTGCTGTTCATGCTAGAGTCACCGACACAACCACATTGGCTGAGTTGCGACAAATGCTGGTTGAAGTGACCTGAAGTGACCTGGTGACCAGCATGAGGAGGAGATGCCAGAATGTTGTGGCTATGTATGGTTCTTCCACATGCTACTGAGGCTCCTGTTTGTTAAAATAATTAATTGTTACATTGCCAATATGTTTTGTTTCTTCAAATTTCAATCATCCAATCCACCAAACAAGAGTCAATGGCAGAATAAGGTGTTTGGCTCGACTGAGAAGATTTGTCACATTTTTCATAGGCGCAAACCAGATACTTAGCTCTGCTGCTCACCCCACAAATTGCATGTTCCTTAAAAGGGGAATAAACAGGCTTTCCAACGATATAAGATTTATTTTCAAGAAGCATTGTTACAACAAAGAAATAATCTTCCCAACACAAATTTCCTTACTTTTTGTGTTATGTTTATTTTGTGGATATGGTTGATTTGTTGCTGTTAGCTGTGTCTTCCCACTTGCTGTCATGACAACAGGCCGCATGCAGGTTGTTGTCATGTGTGGGTTGATGTTGCAGACTGAGTGATTTAGTGAAAGTCTGAGTGTTGGACAGCATGTGGAATCGTAACATCCGCTTGACCTCCTTCTATTTTTAGTGAGAAAGTTAAAGGAGACACGGCGAACCTTCAAGCAGTGGCAGGTTTGCTTATTAGGTATCAGCACGATTCCCTTTTGTGACAAACCCAAAGTGGGGTAAGAAAAAAAAAAGTGTAAAATCATTTGAGCTGTGGGTGGCATGAGGAAGAGACGAAAAAAGGAGAGCAAGGGAAAGAATAAGACCAGAGATACCAGAGATAAGAGAGATTGATGGGCTCGCCCGAGTCGAAGGACTTGAGAGCCAAAGCTCAGAAGCTTAAAGGAAGGATGCTAACAAAAGCACTTTAGACGACTTTAGACTATGTTTAAAGTTTTCCGTGATCATCCAAAAGACGTGGGTGTTTGCTCAAAGTTGCCGTCGAGCAAGATCAGGGAGTGCTCATAAAAAACAATACAGTGGGAAAGGCAGGGAGGAAAATGAGAGCCAGACAATGTGGAAGTTCGATGGCCCCGCCCTTCGGTAAACACACACAAACGCTGCGTTGCTATGGCAAGAAAGCAGGAGTGGCAGAGTGTGATCCAATCCATCCGGCATTTAAAAAAAGGCTTCCTAAAGCATGACATCAATCCAGTGGCTCTACCGGGAGCAACAGCATTTTTCCCCACAAGCACGCAAAATCTGACGAGCTTCAGCCTGCTGTTGTTGACGGCGTGGCGACTTCCAGCCAGGGAACATTTCGTCATGTTTCCTGCCGCAGTGACTTGGAGCAGACCACATGATACACACAGCTAGGACCCGAAATAAACACTTGTAAACACACATATGTATGCAACATTCTAACCCCCCCCAACCACCACCAATTTCATTCTAAATAGAAAAATAAAAATGAAAAAAAGAATTTAGTTAAAAGTTGGTTGACATAAAAATTCATTTTGACTTTCATTCCAAAATTTAATTTTGAGTTCTTGGACTCTGGAGGGTTGACTGTGATAACCGACAGGCTCTAATCAACATCCACCAAAGTCTTTTTACATGTTTCTTCACTTTGTTTACGTGTTATCAGAAAATAAAATGAAAACAGGAAAATGTTTAAGGTTTTCATATTTTTTCAGTTTCAGAGGTAGTGACTGCTAAACAGGCATTACGATGAAAAGTTATGAACAAAGGTCTTCCGGTTTCTAGGGGTTCTTTTTTTATTTATTTAATTTTTTTTAAAACTTAAATGACGTGCCCTACTCAGGCAGTGGGCAAAAACACAAAAACGGAACTTATCTAAAAACCATTATTCAAATCTATCTCCCTCTATGTTTTTCTCATGGTCAGAGAGACAGGCTGGAGCGGAACCGCTTTGCCTTCCAACTGGCCGTCGGCGCAGCCTCGGCTCGCTCATCCACAGCCTCTCGACGACGCTGTCAAAACATCTGACGCAGATGGTTGAGTGTATCATGACCAGACTGTGGGTGTCAAAGGCAAAGTGAACAACTTTCTATATTGTTTGTGTCTAAAATACGTCAGTCTTTTCACTGTAGCAGAGGAGCGATGCATAATTTCAGAGCAGACCTTGGCACAGCACTAGTGGACGTCATGAGGGACCAAACAGATGCGTTTTAGCCCATCGGCTCGACCTATTTGTCATGATTATTACTTCAAATGGATATGTGATGGCACTGACGATACTCTTTTCAATATTGTAAAAAATGTACATGGCCATTGGTGCTTTGTGACTGTGTGCCTCACTCTTATACCATATTTACATGCTTCCGTTCAATCTGGAGGACAGCTAAAAACACACAACAACAAAGAAATAATGTGGCACACATTAGAGACTTATTACTAAATACTCTATGGTTGTGTCCAAAATCGCCCCACACTCGCTATACAGTCACTGTATAGGGCAGGGGTACACAAATACAAACTTTAAAGGTCCACATTGAAATTTTCTATGAGTCAAAGGTCCATTTACTCTAGTCACAAGTCAGGAATCAATCTCCAGTGTGTAACAATAATAATAATAATAATAATAATAATAATAATAATAATAATAATAATAATACAAATAACCTTTCCAAAATGACCTATTGCACATTGTGTCAAACACTGACTGATAAAATGAAATAAGATATGGTGCCTTTGGTCTGTTGCCAAGACTGAACTTTGGCAGATCTCAAATAAAACAACACCCTTTCAATCTTAACAACAACTCAATTAAATACTCAACTAAAACAACAGCCTTTTCATTTTAACATAAATTCAAATATCTACTCAAATAAAACAAAACACAATTACTAAAGGTGAATCAAGTATATCAGGAATCCTTAGGAAACAAATATATCTCAGAATCAAAGTACAGTGAAGAACTATTGTACATTGTGCCAAACACTGCTGCTTAATGAGAGAAATGGCATCTTGTGTCTGTTGCCAAGACTTTGAACCTTGGCACAAGGACGATTTCAGCTCATTGATTTTTGTTTTTCGTAGGTCTGAATTTTGAGGATAGGAATGTTCAAAATACCGATGTTTTGCTTCATAATGACATTTCAAGTTTGCGCTTTTCACCAGAGCCACAGTCTCCTGACAGATAAGGCACATTGGTCTTACGCTTATTCGACGAAGTATGAATGCATAGCGCTCCGTCCATTCCTCTTTAAACTGTCGGTTTTCATTGTCCACCTTTCTTTTACTGGGAAACTTTGAAAATGCCATGTTGATTTACGTCAATTCAACTGCTAGCCAAGCAAAGTAACGATATAATCCACTCAAAACCGGAAGTAAAAAAATCTCAGCTTTTCGTTGCAGCTGTGACCCCAAAAAGCAACAGCCTATCAGAGCATTGTTGACATGGAGTTGACAGCCCATAATACACGTGCTGACAAAATCGAAACACACACAGTGACACATTCAGCTGATAATTGTTACTTGTGCAAATGCTTCGCATGTAACACAAATAATATATTTATTTGTTAAAAAAAATTCGACAATTTGCCTAGGGTCCGCAGATAGTTGTGTCACGGTCCGTCACTGGTATAGGGGCTACAGCATTTTGTACTGTTGTCTGAATCCTGAATGAACACTGGCATTCACTACATAGTCTGCACATTGTAACCCACAATGCATAGCTAAAAGTAGCGTACAACCATGGATGTATTACAAGAACTGGATACCAGACTGACAATACGGCAGGGCAGTGCATTTTGTTTTCCAGTGGTCAATCGAGGTAGTGCAGCCATAAATCACATAACGCCCATAAAGCACTTTTCCGCAGACCGCAATAAAAACGAAACACCTGTCAAGCAGCTTACAGGAAACCTCCTACCTGAAACATGATAAATATTAAATCTTTCTATAGGAGATTTTTATTTTTATTTTTTTAAATGGGACTGTTAATGTTTCAAAATTTATGAATGCTAGAAAATTAAAAAGAGTTTGAAGGGTCTGAAAGTTTTTTTTAAATTTGGCTAATGAGTGAACTACATAGTTGGCTGCATAGAACTCCCTATGTCGGGAGCAGGGAGTAGTTGAGGCATAATGCTGTTAGTGTGCTAGCTCACTAACGTAGCATCAGCGTGACAGCATAACTTAACCAGGCATGAATTTGTGTGCTGTGTGTGTGTGTGTGCGTGTGTTTACTCTTTGTGTGATACAAGTAGTGCGTATGCTGTCTTTACCATCTGGTTGGAACTAAAACTGCAGCCAGTCAAAAAGCGGCGGTTCAAAAAACAACAACATAACAACTTGACCACTTTCTGCCAAGAGCAAAATGGCAGTGTGCAATTAGTGCACCTGGCACTAAGCATGCCGCATACAACTAACGGACCACTGACCTCTTGTTGCTTTCAGAGGATTCCAGCAGGGCCGAGTCTTTGCTGTTGCCGTTGGAACTCCCCACCGACTCGTGTCCATTGCTGTCGTTGCCATGGCTGTCATTGCCGTGACTTTCATTGCTGTGTGACTCCGTCCCGCTGCCGCTGGACCCGCTGCTCTTCATCTCCACGTCCTCCTCGGTGAGCGAGCGAGACCTGCTGCTTTTGCGGTGGCTGTGCGGCGAGGCCGATGGGTCCTGGCCGCTGCTGTCGCTGCCCTCCGATGGGAGGCCTAGCTCGGCCCCGCACTGGCTGTAGCCCCCCATGCGGTGCAGTTGTGCCATGGAGCTGCAGCTGGACGCTCCCCTGGGCATGGAGCTGCATGAGGTGGATGCTCTGCACCCTGAGGTTCCCTCTCCATCCTCCAGCACCGGGTAGCAATACGGCTTGGAGTCTAAATCTTCTGACATGAGGAGAGAGTGCTGCTCGGGGCGTCTTTCAGGTTTGTTGAGTGGCCGAGAGGTGAGTTACCCCATTTTGACAAGAGGGAGGTCAGGTGAATAAAAGCTGCACACTGATCTGTTGAAAGAAGAGGGGCCATGTTAGTAGTGCTGAGCCGTTAAAATGTATCTCATAACACAATTATTACATTACTGTGTTATAAAGGAATCATGGAATGTGGAATATGGAAGGAAATGTGATTCACACAACATGCCCGGTTGGTCTGGTATAGAAGTAACAGACCCACTCTGATGCCTCACAGCTAAGCCCAGCTAAAGAGAATACAGTATTTGATCTCAGCCGTCGCCGTTATAATCGTTGGCCATGCCTTCTAACTAGACTAGCTCTGTATGTTTGTTCATCCTGGCGGGGGTGCCAGGCAAGTGAGTTCTCTCTACTAAAGTCATACTGTCCAATACCAAGCCAGCTGGGGGCGCTGTATCAATAGCAGGAATGTCATTTCCTCTGTTAGAAGCAATACAGATACGTTTTGACTGGATTCCTCAAACACTGGTGTGACATTTCAAAAGAGGATAAATCCACATACACAAGCCCGTCCAAGTCTGTACACCACACACATTCACAGACACAAATCAGGCCTCCTTCAAAAAGGATCCTTTAGGTCTCCTCTCATGTTGGAGAGCAGTTTTGATCTTTGACCTCAGGAGAGAGCCGCAGGAGTTTCTCTGATGTTCTGTCAAAATGCTAGCGCGGCGCAGACAGCGTGGCCTTTGGAAGCAGCAGGTCAGCCCCAGTCTGAACCCTCCGACGCTTTCAAAGGCTCTGCCACCCTGAACGCCGCTATGGGCCAGCAGCCAAGGAGGCCTTATTTACTGGAGCTGCAGGTGGGTGTGTGATGCACAGAAAGGGCAACAGCAACAGCTGTGTCAGATAATGATGCCACATGCTAAAACTATATGACAGATATAAGTGAGTCATACAAAAGGTCTTACAAATAAATGCAGATACGAAACACCAAGGGTTCAGGTCTTTAGTCTTAAAGCAGGCTAAAGGGTCGCTTTAGACTGGTTTGACATTTGCATTATGCGTGAAAATAGGTTACCTAATTAAAATGAGAAGTGGCAGCTGCTACTTTAGCTTTTAATAATGCCGAGTTAGCAAAGCAAACCCTTTGTGAGGCTGCCTCTGAAGCGACTTTGTTCTCCAGCTCAGAAATCTCGACGGTGCAGTCAAAGACTTCCTACATTTACCTTTGAACTACATACACAGTTCCAGGCTGACTCGAAGCCGAAAAAGAGACAAGTGTTATCTACCACACAATCCTGTTTCTGGGCAGCATGTGAAGCTCCGATGAAAGGCGCCATGGAAAACAGCCAGTATGGCGGATTGCCAAGGAAAATCCAACTAAGCCACGACGAGCCTTACTCTGTGACCTACAATGGAAAGTATCCTATTTTCTGTCCTCGACTGACGACACATGGCTAAGTGCCCTCCTTCAGGTTGTGTGCCGGTGTTGTGCGTGTGTGCGTTCAGTGTGAATATGTCGACGTCAAGCCCAA
The DNA here is from genome assembly GCF_046127955.1 of Nelusetta ayraudi. NCBI lineage: Eukaryota > Metazoa > Chordata > Actinopteri > Tetraodontiformes > Monacanthidae > Nelusetta > Nelusetta ayraudi. The sequence goes on along the minus strand of NW_027466061.1, from coordinate 15,663,234 downwards.
ACAGGCGCGTTCGTTTTTCACACAGAGCCTGGTGCGAAGCTCTCGCTGAAGCCCCCCCCACTAATCGTGCGTTGTGGGTTTGACTTGTGTTTTGCACAGTGTGTCGCGGCAATGAAGATGATGCGGCTTCATCAGACACACACTTGCACGTCTTGGCGTGGAGAACAGAGGTTTCAAAATACTGAATTATTAGGTAATCTCAGTTGTCAGTTCAGCAGGTGTTTTCAGTGAGGAACGTGGCCGCAAACAACATTAATGGAAAGCAATGAAAAACGAGAATCTGACTGTTTATTTCTCAATCTGTGACGCTTTGAGATACAAGCGGGTTCACTATCGCTGGGCTGCATGCTTATCATTGCACCGCTAGCAAGCTCTTTATTTTTTCTAACATCCTTGAGCCTGTGTAAACTGGGTCAGGATCCAAAAGAATGAGACAATTCTGACGGGAGGAATGACCTTTCATATAAAGCAGAGCTCTTTACTGAGCTGATCATTTTTCTGCACAAATACTTCAAAACCGGAGTGAAATTCCGGAAAAAGTTTTGCATCTGTGCCCTTTGTTCAACATTCCGAAGCATTACATCACTCCATTTTTGACGACTGTGACGTTTAAAAATTAACTAAAAATAAATCTTCCAAATATTTCAATGTCTAATTAATCAATCAATATCTAACTAATGAACTAGATGTTTGGCTAGAGGGTGTAAAAGAATGAAGTCACTTGTAACATATTAGTGGTCGACAAAAAATGTTGCCACCAAAATTTATGTTGTTGAGACATTTCACTTGGCCTTCGATCTTTGGCTGTTCCCCCCTTTTTTTTTTATTTAGTAGCAAGAGTTTGTGTCAATGCAACAAGGAACAGGAGGCTTAAAGGGGAAAAGGACAGATCTAAAGCAATTACAGGCAATTCATTACTCACCACTCGCCCATCACATTCTTCTAATGCAATCAAAAAATCGTTACAGGCGACCAGAGGAAACATTCAGTTTAGTTGTTGAAAACATGTTGCTCATTTGACCTCAGGGGACTTTCAGTGACATGCGTTAATAGTTTGTGGAGTGAAATCTAAGAACATCTTAAAGGTTAAACCGGCGTGAAAGTTGTAGGGGTCTTTGTTTCAACACTTTCTAGCTCTGAAAAAGTACATTTCTGTAATTTGATGTTATAAGTTCATCATGTGTCACGTGACGCTTGCAGTGTTTTTTAAGACATGGCTCTGAGGACACTGTCTAATGTGCAGGCTCGGCACATTTCAAACAGCCACATGGGTTTAGGAGCAGTAAACTGTTCATCCCGTTCGAGGCATTCATTCCGGTAATTACAGTGTCGAGTCTACCATCCACCAAATTTGCATGAGAACTTACATAAGTCGTCGAGGCTATGTTTGCCCCGTCAGAATAAAAACTTGCAAGAGTTTCTGTTTCTTTTTGTAGATCTAAGTTCTCTTTTATATATATGTATATATATATATATATATATATGTATATATATATATGTATATATATATATATATATATATATATACATATATATATATATATATATATATATATATACATATATACATATATATATATATATATATTTATATATATATATATATATATATATATATACATATATATGTATAAACTCCCCCAATAATGAAAAGGTTCATTCGGTACTTATTACATTAGAATCTATTCACTCCAGGCAGGTATTCATTCCTACCACCCAGACCTAATGTCCTAATGTGATGAAGTTACAACGAAGCATTTGGTTTAGCAGGATGATGACTGAGTGGTGTTGCAGAAGACTTTAAACAGAGGGCTAAATGTGCTTGTTTTTGGAGATAAATATCTGGGGGTTTTGTTGGATGATTAACTTTGCGCTGCTGGAGTCTATAAAGATTTTCTTTAATTACATAGCATGGAATTGAATGTTTTTACCAAATGTGTTTCTTTCATTAAAAAAAAATGAGAGAACCTTAAACCTAACTTTTAAAAAGAAAAACTGAATTCTTCAATTCGTCAATTTTGGATGAGGAAGTTAATAATTGTATTATACCACACCCTCAAGACAGCAACAGCCCTATCTGCTTGACTTGACGTGCGTCACATATTTTCTCCTCCTACAACTGGTCCCGCTGAACATGCTGGAGCACTTGGCGCGCTCTCATAAAAATTCATAATGATTTCATAAAGTCCTGTGTTTTGTTTGATCCTCTAGTGACGAGGAAACACGACTTAATATTGTGTTTTTGTTTGTTTGTTTGTTTGTTTTTTAAATTCATATTACATAAACTCGTGGGGTAAATTACTTACTTACTTACTTACTTACTAACAATCCGCAAACACCAAACAACGCCAAACAACTTCAAGTGATCCCAGAGTAACGTTGCAATTTAGCAGTTACACATCGGTAAATAAGTAAAGCATGCCGTTAAGACCTGCTGCGCAGGTAAGCAACGACAACAAAATGCAACCTTTACTTAAATAATAATAATAATATTAATTATGTGAAAGAAGACTACAATTCGTTCACTTTAATGCATTTAATTGAAGTAAGCATTGCCTATCACACTGACACTGCGAAGCCACGACACATCACGCTGGTTGTCTGCTGGAACCTGCGTTCTCAACTTCTGCCATGTGCTGCTGTCGTCGCTGCTGCTGCTGCTGCTGCTGCTGCTGCGGTACTTTATGTAAGGAGTTTTCATGTGACACCGGCTAATGTGACTCAGACATCTCAAGCGCGCATCTCTACGTCAACTCTACAGCTAACATCTCCATCAGAAGGCTCAATTCAATGTGCGAAGAAAAGCTTCGGCGTCACTTTTTACTTCCTCACCTGACTCCTTCGCCGCGGTCCCATCCCCGCCGGCCGCTTGCTGTAGTCTACTGACCGGGCTTGACCCTCCCATTGACACAGTTATGCAACTTTGGCGTTCGGCTTCCACTCTTTCTTCAACACTCGCACGTTTAAAATCTCAAAATGCAGCTAAAATCTTAATCTAATAAAATCATATTGCATCGGTCAGCCAGTGTTTGCGCACACGAATGAAAAACTCCACTAACCTGGCAAAAAGCGTGTATCCTTCCCTGGTTTCGACACTTGAAGCAAAGCGCTGCTTTAAAGTTGCTCACGTCTGGAGTCGAATTGATGTTTTCTCCAAATGTTTCTTCTTTTCTAAAGGTGTTTGCGGTCTGATGTGGCTCCGCTGCTCTTGTTTTCTTGCCCGTCCAGGCTCTCTACCCCACCGGCAGCACGTCCCGCATTTCCAGCGGAGGCTGTGACCTCATTCCGGACCCCGCCCCCTTGCTCGTCGCTCATTGGCCTAGAGAGTGCCGATCTCTCCCTCGTAGTCTCCGAGCCAATAGACGCGTTCCGCCCCTCGACGCAGGGGCTCACGGCTACCGCCGCTCGGCGCTACGATTGGCTGAGGTGGTGTCACTCTTTTTACATAAGTGTGTCACCGCTTTCACGTGGGAACCCACGGCTACGTCCGGCGTAAAAGACGCGAGAGCAAATCACCAGGAAGCGGCTGCCAGTGAATGAATCGGTGTAGATGGTTGGCTCTCCGCGGCTCTGCAGGACCGACTGTTATCTAAACGGTTATACAAGTGTGTGCACAGCCAATCTGGGTACAGAGCGCAGTGGTGCCCGCCATGAACCAGTGGACTTCTGACTCTGTGAAGTATAATGCAGCGCGTGTCAAGTTTTTTCCCCCCTTATAGATCTCCGGACTTTCCGACTTTGATATAGTCAGACGTGCCATTGAAAGAGGCAAAAGCGAGGGTTCGCCTTCGCCTTTTTTCTGTATCGCGTTAGACTGTTGTAGTTCAAATGTCATTTTGTGACACCACGACACAAGAACGCTTAGATATGATTCGGATGAATTGATAGAACGGTTGCGTGTCGAAGCAAATTCGTTTCAATGTTTACCCGTAACTAAAACAAGCAATTTTATATTTCATATTTCTCTTTTTACTTTACAGAGATGTTTGATTTTACTCAAGTTTGTCGCAAATATATCATCGTCATCGTAGCAAACGGTCTATTCAGTGTTTTAACGCTCCTAGACAGCAAGTTCAAAGCCAACCTGTCCCCCTAGTGGTTGACTTAGGTCTGAGCGATTTAACCGTCAGCGGTGAATAAAAATGACCCTCTCCACAAATGGTTTGAGAGGTGATTCATTCCAGCTCTTATGAACCTATTTGAAAAGTTAATGGTACATTTTATTTGATGTAAGTGGTTCATCTCTCCCATATTTCAAGCACTGGTGGGCCATTGTCTTTGAGATTTGTTTCCCTTCTTCAGAATCTAACTAGTGCTGTGTTTGGGAGAGTGGGAAACATATAACATTTTGTGGAAGAGCTGCTTATATATTTTTTGAAAAAGCCAATTAGCAATCAGTGCAGTTTTTATGTGAACAGCAATGCCATCCACCATCCAGTTCCACCTCCAACAGAAAACTGCCATGGGAGACCTTTTTCTTTTAGACTAAAGAATCATTTTTAAATACTGGGTGGGGTGGGGTGGGGAACCTGTATGTTGGGGGAATTAAACAAGAAAGGTCTGATTATATGATGGGTCTGTGTCAAGGCCTACAGATGGGACAGATTCTGTGGTGTGAACTATGCTGGTGAGGCAAATGAAGTCTCGACAGAAGAAGCAGGGCAGCAGATGGTGAGAGGTCTGAACTGGTGGGAGCTGCCTCGTGCTCTGTGTCAGTAAAAGCCAATGCAAATAAAAATGAGATGATGGGTTGAGCATGCCAGACATGTGAGGCCTGTTGGAATCAGACATTTAACACCATGCATCATAGCATATTGTGCTATTATATTGGTAACATTACATTCATATGTTGGAATTATTATATTGAGTTGAATGTATAAATGTGTTGAATGTTACTATATATAATGCTTTGGTGTATATTTGGATAAGGATGGGGACTTTTGACCTCAGGCTTTTCTTGAGGGAAGTTAATAAGGACCTGCTTTCTGATTCACAAATAAGACACACAAAGTTCTGCGCATTGGAAATTCTAAAGTGTGGTCGTCAGTGTTCTGTGATAGAAGAGCAAGATACTTGGAATCATTTTATTTTTATTATGGTCTGACATTTTTATTTTTATTTTAATTGTGATGAGGTAATGTTTGGAAAGTAGGACGTACGGTCTGAATTTTATTTTGTTCTTTTAAGAAGGGCGTTTGCACCAGAATTTTATATTGTTCTTTTCAGATAAGGACGTTTTTTGCCAGAATTTTATTTTGTTCTTTTCAGATAAGGCCGTTTGTGCCAGAATTTTATTTAGTTCTTTTCAGATAAGGACGTTTTTTGCCAGAATTTTATTACAATTTATACAATTGTAGTTTTTGGATGGATTTTTGAGAGAGTCCAAACAGAAGAGAGTTGCAGTAGTCGAGTCAGGAAGTGACAAGACCGCGGACCAGAATGGCAGCTGTGTGAGGAATAAGAGAAGGAGACCGGAGGTTGATGTTGTCTAAGTGTAAGTAAGCTGACTGGGTTATGTTGTTGAAATGGGATGAGTAAGAAGGTGTGCTGTTGAGGCACATTAACAGAGAAAGCATTGGTGAATGCTCTATAGTTAGAAAAGATTTTTAAAAAAAAGGCAAAGTATTTTACTAATAGGTTCTTATGAGATGTCATAAAACATAGTATGAGATACGGGTTGGACATCGCATAATAACGAACCAAAAACCAAAACACTTTAAAATCCAAATGAGTTGCTCAAAGGCAGGCCAATGCACAGGCCTCCATTAGGGAGGTCATGCCCTCACTGGATGTCTGGCAGACTGACTGTGATAACTAGATGACAGCACTGACTAACTTTTACTATGTTTTATCTAAACAGATGCAGCTTATTTAGCCTGATGCAACTGCAGGATGGATCCAGCGATGAAGGTTGATGCAGGTGTGGGTAAAAGCCCACCAAAGAAAGAGGCGGAACCGAGGTGGACTGGACCATATGAAGTCGTGGAGGTAATCTCACACGTAGTCCAGGTAAAAGAAAAACTGGACCAAATTGGCACCACCAAACACATTGTGCACCTGGTTAAACACCCTCCTGCCCTCTTTGAAGGAAGTTAGAGAAGATTTGGATGAATCGAGTGAGAACTAACAATATATAATTATAAACATTTGGCCTAATCCTTTATATTTCTTCTCACTCAAAACCTTGGTTAAAAATTAAAATTTTCTATTATAATTGTTCAGTTATCTCAACTGGGACTACCCAGAGGGCGGATGATGGCGTGTATAGGTCCAGTAACGACTTTGGGGGCTTTTGTGTTGAAATAGTGACTAACTACTCGTTATTCAGAGATGAATGAAAAGATGAATGAATGAAGTAATCAATTAGGATTTTATTTCAAATAGATAAGTGCTAAAAAAAAGAAATAATAATATCAATAACTCATGTTTGAAAGAATGAACCAAATTCGTATGGTCTCTGTAATCAGTGTCATCATGGAATAATCTCACTTCTCAGCATATCCTGCTTGGTTTTGTGATGTTACTGTTTTATTTTATGCTTTGCTCATTATGCAATCAACACATTGTTTTGTTATGCAGTCAATGAAGTGTTACTGAGGTACAAGGTAAAAAAAACACAATCTTACTGGCTCAACTTCAGACGGAGAGAACACCACTGATGAATGATTTGGTGGAAGAGTCAGCAAGTACTGTGTTCAAAGTTTGTTTATAGTTGGCCTAGCGCAGACGAGGCCAAAAGGGGGACTGTTGGAATCAGACATTTAACACCATGCATCATAGCATATTGTGCTATTATACTGGTAACATTACATTTATATGTTGGAATTATTATATTGAGTTGAATGTATAAATGTATTGAATGTTGCTATATATAATGCTTTGGTGTATATTTGCTGATCATGACCAGTGCCTTGGGGGTGTTCAAAACCTGCCAAGCAAAGACTGTGTTATTCATTAAGTCTCATGAACCGTGACCCCGGGTGACCAGAAGAGTGGTCAGCTGAAGGAACTGCCTTTGCGACCCTCATGAAGTTTGCGACCCATCCAGTCACAAGGATGGGGACTTGTGACCTCAGGCTTTTCTTGAGGGAAGTTGTTTCAACAGGTTACACCGGGAGGAAGGATGGACCATTTGGCTCACGGCCAAATAAGGACCTGCTTTCTGATTCACAAATAGTGACAGTAACACCCAGGAACCGAAGGGGGAAGAATGGACAGCCAATCAAAGGACAACACTGGAGAAGACATTCAAATCAGGAGTCTGATTGTTTGTCTTTGTACTTAAGGACTTTATTGGGAGAAAGTTGTCAGTCTGACTCCGGCGACGGCCAGGACTCGACTCCAGAGATCTCTCCATCAGATCTCTGTAACAAATGTCTTGTTCTTCTTTTCAGACAAAATTGATTGAGATTTTACTAGTCTCCTTTTCTTCATTAAACGAGCACGCGGTTTGGTAGCATACTAGGTAAAGGAACCAAACCAACAGGCGCCACAAAAAGGTGAGATGCTCGAATATTAAATTCTCATTATTACTGAGATGTGAGAAATAATGGATTTTCAGATATTATCTGTCATTTCTGAGAGTGTAAGTTGGGATAAAGCTACTTTTAAATTGTGTTAAAGCCTTTGTTAGCTTAAAAATGTCAAAAAAATATATATACTAGATATAGTCAAGCTAGACCATCATTGTCGGAAGAGCAAATATGAAAGAACCGATCACAGGCCTGCATGTTTCTAGGTTTTATTTTGTTACTGTTATTGAAAGTGAAATAGAGTATGCATTTACACTGGTGAAGGATTTTTGTTTTTATTTTATTGTGACATTTTGAATTAAAAGGACAGTAAACTAGTCAGAGGCAATTTAATTAATCGTAAAATATATCTTCAAAAAAATTGAATATTGCCAGAATCAGTGGAATAAGCCTTCTGATCACTGCTTAAATCCGCCCCCTCGTGCCGTCTGTGAGTGATGCAGATGTCCAAATATGTCACTGCCTAGGAATTCATAAGATCCATCATAACCATTTATGGCTTGAAGATAAGATGATGCATGGTGGCGCTTCTGTTGTGAAAGTGACGCAAATGTGACCAGAGGCACCCCCGAGAACAGGAAAGAAGGGCATCCCCGGGAGCTTCCATATGACTTCGGCTGGTGCAACCCCTGCTATCTGCTGGTGGAACAGCAATGACAGGACAGATCACATAATAAAACAAGTAAAACAGACCAAAACTGCCAAAGTGTCCGCAGTATTTTTTTAAAATTCATTAGAAGTCATGAGAGACACTTAGAAAGCACTTGTATGTGTTGAGTTATTTTAAGTGTCAAGAGGTTCTTTATTTTAAAAGGATGGTAAACATTCATGTGCATATCCATATCATCTTTTCCAATGACCTAAACAAAAACAAACGTAAACGACTTTAGCCAGAAGGTTGATTTTCATTGACAGTCCGGAGCTGGTCAATACAGAGCTCCCCTACCCACACCAAGGAAGAGGAACTATCCCCCATTTACAAATATATGTATTGTAAAAGTAAGAGTTGAAAATTGGTCATGTGACTTGAAGGTACTTGAAAGAGACACCTGAGAGTGCTTCACCTTCACACAAAGCGCCCAGAGTAAACATTATTCAAGTTACGCTTTTATGATCCTGTAAATTATTAGCACCTGTACAAGAGGCTGCGCACAGACATCTCTACCAATTTCAAGGTCAATACAGAAGTCATAAACATAGCAATGATGATGATACAATATGCAAAGAATACCATTCAGTACTGCACAAATACAAGTGTCCTTATTAATGCTGTGTTCCTATTCGCTAACACTTGACATTTACTGTGATAATTTAAAAGAATGGGTCCACATGGGAGCTCATGTTGTGTCTCTCTGATGTCACAGCTGATGGAAGAAAGATGTGAGATCAAGTGGGACATGCTCAAAAACATGTTCAGTGCATACTTTTTAATCGGACCAACTTGATCTTTTGTTATTAATGCAGAGAGATAAAGATGAATGATTTTTGCTTTCAAAAATGCATTGTACTTCCTCCCACTTAGTTGGAAAAAATGTTAACTGCGTCACTAGCATAGATTTCGCTGCCAGATCATGTGGGATACTTTCATATCGTGCTGTGGATCTTGGGAGGAAAGTGCTGCTGCTTCCTCCCACCCTTCATTCATCCGTGAAAATAACACACAAAAAAAGTATAAATTCCTCTGACTGAAATAAAATGGCAGAATAATCATTCTAAAATCATGCTTGGGAAAATCCATTCATATTATTAGGGCATCAGCATATATGAGACAGCAATGGCAGTGATTGATCTGAACATCAAAGAGACACTTGAACCTTGAAAAAAAGAGTGTTGATAGCCATGATAGTATATATAAGATAGCCATGTTTTCAAAGTATGATCAGCAGACAATTGACAATTTGATTTTTTTTGCCAAATGAGAAATCTTTGTACATTGCTGACCACAGACGAACAATGCAGTAACCACCATTAACACCCTGTGATGAAAACATCAACCACAAACAGTGAACATACCTCGGTGAAAGACCACGATTTACATTTATTGATTTCATTACGTTTTTTCGTTCTTCCATAATACTGAGATGCTATATGTCTGAAAAGTGGGTCTGTCTTGACTGAAATTGACTGAATTTAATGCACCCAATGCCTGCTTGCTTTAAAACGAAATACTAAATAAAGTACTTGAAACATCACTCAATCATGCCTTTCACCCATTGATGGAAATATTTTGACAGCGCTCTCCATGTTCTGTGGATAAACAAACTCTGCAGTCCGCAGCCAAACATTCGGGAGTGATTCACGTCCCTCGTCTTGTGGACATGGACAGACTCACCCACAAACGCACGCCCACTCTTGTGAAAAAAAAGAAAAGTGGAGAGATTTGTGTAGGATGAGTGTTGGACAATCAGTGCCATATTTGGTCCGTAAGTCTATTAGCAGGAGCCCATCTTCATGATAGACGTGGGTTCCCCATATAGCATGCGGCCGACACCCGCCGACCTAAGCCTGCGAACACACTTCCACCCACATCCAGTTGGTTTTTGTCACGCGTGACCTCATACATGGAATGTGACATACGCAGCAGCACTGTTGCATCTGTGTTAAGAAAGAAAAAAAAAAGAATTAAAGATATGGTCCATGGCCTCAGGTTTTGATTAGAATAATACAATTCGTATGATATGCAGCTTACTATCAGGTTTCCTGTGGTAATTCTGTTACCCCAGATGACAACAGGTGAGAGAGAGGGCAAAAAACAATTTCTAAGATCATGACGATGGAAAAGAAGTGAAACAAACTTAAACAAACATAAAATCTAATTTATTTTAAAAGAATCTTGTCTATTAAAAATATAGCTTTTCTTTTGCCAGCACTTTTGGTTCGTTTATCAGAGTTGTTAGATACAGACAATCGGAGGATACAAATCCATGTTAAACTTAGCTACATAAGGACCGCCACCTACAATAATTCTTCTCTTGAGTCACAACTAACCAGAGGGTCATTGAGCTTTGTCAGGCTGTTTGTAGCATCAGCAAATTTCCCTTTCCGTCGTCAGTCGGAAGTGATTCAGGCCCTCCACCTTGCACGTGCCTATACTGAAGAGACAGATGGAGCCCGATATCACATGACAAAATTTGTCATTCTTTTGGGGCTTCAGATGAATCCACTATAAATTTAACATATGGCTTATTAAAAATGTGTATGACGAGATTTTGGGGAGTTGCATTTTTTTAACCACAGGGAACATGGAGCCCAATCTGTGAACACACTCCCTCCCACATTCCGTTTGTCAGTGTTGCGTGGGCCACCGTCAGTATACTTCACTATACAATCACACGGAATGTCATCCAGTCAAATGTGACATACCGCATGTCACAGATGGTGCTGGCGATTGATCAGCAACTTTCACCGGAACTCATCCTGCAGTTACCCAGGCAATGCTTAAGAGAGACTTCCGGCCAAAAGAGAGCCTTGTTTCTTAGACAACTTAGAATAAATGTGATATGCGTGAAAAAAAAAAGAAAAAAAAAAGAAAAAAGTTCCCTCCTCCACAAATTATTTTTGTCTAAATTATTTTTGTAATTCTGGTAATGTGTGTGGTGATGTTCTGTTTTTCCTTCAGATAAAAAAAAATACAAATATACACTTGGCTTATTTATATTGTTTAATTTTTCAAAGGTGCATGTTAAAAACTGATTTAAATATGATCGTATCAGTGTACCAAAATAATATCTCTGGAACACAATTAAAATCTGCAACACCAACAACAAACATTTTGTAAAACAAGTTTGACACTTCTGAGGGAGAAAGAAAAATCTTTTTCATACATGAGCTCCACACTAATATGTAGTGCAGGTTTTTTTGTAGTTTCTCCCAAAAAACCAAATGCATCAGCTCAACCTAAAATTTCACCAATCATGTCTGTTGTAGAAACGTCCGGCAGCTGAAAGTTAAACGCAGCAATGATAGTGGGTGCATGTCGCCATCTGCAGGCCTAAAATGTCCAAACCTGATTAACTGTTCACATTCATGTCAACGTGAATCCTTGGAAATGAAACTAGATTAAAAAACAGATATCTGCAAGCAAAATAATAATAATGATAATGATAATAATGATAATAATAATAATAATAATAATAATAATAATAAATCACATTAAAGATCACCCCCGTGTTGGCTGTAGTGTTAGATCTGAACATAGATTAGGAAAAACATTTCTAATGAATTGGAAAAAATAATTATAGTTTCTTTCACCCCAAAAACACGTGTAAATTACACCATAGTGGCATGTCAATTCAACCGTGGTAATCACTCAAAGAAGAATATCTCAGCATCAACTAAAAGGTTTACATCTCCACCAGCAAGTGAACTGAACGTCAAACATGTTCATGCAAACAGTGTAAAAGTGAGAACTATGTACAAGAGTGGTGATGCGTTAATGGGTGTGCAATTGCCTGAAAGTGACTGCGACAGTCATCAGCCAGGAGGACACCAGCAGCAGCTTCATTCAGAGGTCGGTTGTGACCACGGGAGTGACGCCGTGAATCAGCATCGTCGGGCCCAGGCCTTGACTCAGCAGCTCCATGTGCTGCAGGTAGGCGCCATAACGCCTTGTGTCGGCGGGTGGGCGTGGCAAATACAGGAAGCGCACAGTGGGCTGCGGGGCTCCATGCTGCCGAATGAGGGCGTTGACGGCGCGGATGTATTCCTCTGTGATCAGCGACACGTTTCCCACCCAGGCATTGTCCCGCCCCCTTCCGTCGTCGTCGTCGTCGTTGTTGCCGAACGTCTCCGCTGCCTCCCGGCGCTGCCAGTGTAGAGCAACCACCTCGTCCCATTCAACCGTGTGCACCGTCGCAGTGACCCTCAGCTCCGCCAGCATGGCCTGGAGCTTCCTCTCATCGTCCTCCTCCTGCGCCTTCAGACTGCCGCGGGCCTCGACGCACAGGAAGAGCCGGAGCCTGACCCGACTCCAGATGTGGGTCTCATGGAGGACGCCGGCCATCTGCAGCAGGAACAGCGAGCAAGTGTCCACGTAGCCGCGGCTGTCTGGCCGAAGCAGGTTCAGGGGCCACAAGTCCATAAACGGTCCGGTCGAACTGCTGCAAATGTCACACTCAGCCTCTCCTAGCCGAAGGAGGACCTTCTCCCGGTCGAACTGCTGGAAGTAACGGGCCAGCGTCACGTTCTTCCCCATTTTTAGGGCGTCGACAATCAGCGACACGTACTCCTCTTCGCACAGTTCCTTTGGATCCTCGGGTCCCCGCACGTCGGGGAAGGAGGCCGGCCGCTGCTCTCTGGGGTCTGCAGACGAATCCACAGAGTCCAAACCGTCAGCCGTGGAGAGGAGAACTTTGCCCCCGAGGTCGTCCTGAGGGGCGCGGTCATCGTAGAAACCCATGACTAAGGTGTTTGGCCTCATGGCACCAAAGCCCGAGATAAACAGCAGGTTCTGGACGCCCTGTCGCACGGTGTTGGCCAGGGTGAGATTGACAAACGCCTTGATGTTGAGGTGGTCCACCAGGGACAGCCAGGACTCGTAAGTTCTCTGCAGAGGATCAGCGGGCAGCCCATCTGCAGGGATCACACGCAAAGACAAGACACGAGTAGCAGCAGCGTATTGGACCACAATAAGGCAAACAGCGAAACAATATAGTGGGCCACTGATGCAAGATATTACGTATTACTATTAGTACATTTTAAAAGGGACAATAATAAGGAGGATTGACTAACAATGTAAAGCAAGTCTGTCGAACTGCACGGATGTGAGGAAAGTCCGTCTTTTACTTCTGCTGGCGCCTCTTCTCAGACTATTGCCAACAAATGTTTTAAACATTCTATATTCCTATAAGAATGGAAATTATTTTAGGTTTTACTTGCGTTACATAATCTAACGTCCACACATCAGCCTTAAGTAACTTCATATAGTAATTTGAACATGCACAGCTGATGATACAGTCTGACAGGGGACGGATCTGTTAATGGTGCACTGGTTGTGAGGATGATTTTAATTTGACACTGAAGTAATTACCTCTGTGAGACAAACAAATTATTCATCTTGGAGTCAAATTACGCCTTTTAATGAATTCATTAATCAATGAATGCTGCCAGCCCTTTGAAAACACAAAGACTGTGACTCATTTATCTCCATTACATGCTTTGTCGACAGGCTATACCAGGCCGACAGTGTCTCACAGCCTGAAAACAGCGGCTTCTTCCCTGTTTAGTAAGTCATTTGTTCTAGTTAGATGGAAAAAAAAAAAAAAAAAATCCATGGACAGTATTCTTACCCAACTGTCCTAGCTCTACATGTCCCAGCACATAGAGGCCACTCTTCTTGAAGTCGTTGATAAAAGTCATGAGGGCCGTACAGCTGCGAGGATTCCCTACCACCAGCAGTAACTGGGGCCTCCAGAACCTGACGTGATCTTTGCGCACATCCAACAGTAACAGATATTTACGCACCTGAATGTGAAAAAAAATGAGGGAGAACGGGATGTAACAATCAAGGAATTTGTGTAGGCTCCTGCTGCGTTGACTTCTTTTCATGTGGGCACCTGGTGGAAGATGAGAGCCTGGCTGATGAAGCCCCATTTGCTTCCGGGACCGAGGAATTGGATAATCATTAGAAGCATCAGCATGAAAGCTATGCTGGCAAATGCATAAAAAGCATCAATGAGGAACATCATGATAAGGCAGCCGAGGACTCCCAGAATGCAGGTGTACCATCTGAATAAACGAAATGAGGGTCTACGAACGAGACAGAGGTTGGGGTTATTTAAAAAAATAAAGCATTTTCCACACTGACACAATGGAATGCAAAACTGAAATCACACCATGTACCTGAAGTTGGCTGCAGAGGCCCATTCCAGAGCCAGACACGCCATGTTGACGGAAGCGTAAACCAAAAGAAAGGAGATGGTCACAATGCTGGCAATGGTGTTCAATGTACCGGCAAACAGCACCATCTAGTGGAAGAAATAAGCACATGCCATCAAAAGTTCCACACTATGGCCCATTCGGCATTTATTTTCACAAAGCATTAAAGTAGGCAAGCTCGCACAATACATTGAACAGCCAATATTTAAAAAAATAGCTCATTTAGTATTATTTACTAAATAGCTTATTTAGTTTACCATTGAAAAAAAACCCAAACACTCGTTTTAGATTTTTAAAAGATTAAAAAAAAAGAAAAAAAGAAATGTTTTCTTGTCATTATTGCATGTTCGGGGTCAGGGAGCGCCATTTGTGACACCACAAAGGGCTTATTTCAAGAAGTCTGTTTTGGTACACGTATTGAAAAGTGGAGCAAGCAAGAGCATTTAAGGATGGACTTCTGCCATTTCTGTGAAGGCTTTATAGGCAGAAGTCTCCCAAACATTAGGCAACAGGATGTTCACCGTCATCATATATGCACCTTCCCCAGTCATTTTTGGGGGAGAGTGGTGTTATTATACTACTTTTCCCTATCTGTGCCCTTTGGACGATACGTTTCGAGCATTTTAAAAGGGTCAAAAGTGTGTCACCTGCACAAGCAACCAGGAGATGAGCACCGATGCCCAGGGGTTCCCACTGCGAGACGTCTTCGTGGCCACGGCCAACTTACCACCTATGCACATTCAACTCACAAAGTTAGCAAAAGCCAAGTCACTGCTCGTATCCCTTCATCGGAAAAACAACTGAGTCATCCAGCTCTCCACATGAAGCCAAACGCACAATGAGAGAATTTTTTCACCCCCCCCCCCACCCCACCACCACCGAGAAACTCAACACTGCAGCCATCTGTTGTCAAGTGATGCTGTCCGCATCAACGTCGTGCCATGTGTAAAAAAACAGAAAACACACATGATTGCATTAACAACAAGTGTCAGTATCTCACAGAGATGGAGGCATCTTTCAGCAGATGGCTGCTTATTATATTGTTGACTCAGTCTTACAGGAGACCAGCTGGAGTTGGATTTGGTTTAGTTTACTCTGGATCAAGGACCCAAAAGCCCCAGAATATCACCTCAAGAAACAAATTTGGTAAATGCATTCCTTTCCATGGCTCATAGGGCAAGTGGCGGGACTTCAGTTAAACCCTGCTAAGCTAACTGGCAAATAAGACGGTTGCTTTTCTGGTATGCAGTGCTGACACCAGGGGAATTAGCTTCAGTTTGTGTTGTTCAACTCACCAAACAGGTTGTCTCTGGAGAGTGCATAGAGGATCCTGGATGCTCCGATCAAGTTACTCATGGAGGCAGAGATGCTGGAGAAGTAGACCCCTATTGTCACAAGTGGCGGCCAAATATTGATGTCTCCCAAGAAACTGTAGTTTCGTTGGAGAAGATAACTGACAATCAAGAATAAAACAGAGAGATGTAATTAGATTATATTTATATTTTTGTAATCCATAAAATAAATATAGTTAGCCCCTAAAACAGACAAAGAAAAGGTATAAATGTATTGTTTTTTTCTATTTAACAAACTGTCCTTTATACACTGTGTGGACAATTATTAGGCAAGTGACTATTTTGACTATATCATCATTTTATCCTTAATTTCCAACCCCAAGCTGTATAAACTTGAATGCTAAGAGGATATAATGCATATTAAATGATGTGTATTTGTGTAACGAGGGAGGGTGTGGCCTAAGGAGATCAACGCCCTATATCAAGGTGTGCATAATTATTAGGCATATTCTTCTCCTCAGAAAAAATGGGCCAAAACAGAGATTTGAATGACTGAAGTCAAAAATTGTAAAAAAGTCTTTCAGAGGGATGCAGCACACTTGACATATCTAAGATATTGGGGCGTGATCACAGAACCATCAAACGTTTTGTAGCAAATAGTAAACATATGCAAGAAACGATGCCAATTAACCGCAAAAAATTGAGAAGAATCAAACTTGAAGCCACCAGGAACCCATTACCCTCCAGTTCTGCAATATTTCACAACTGCAACCTACCTGGAGTGTCAAGAAGTGCATGGTATTTAGTTCTCAGAGACATGGCCAAGGTAAGAAAGGCTGAAACCCGACCACCTCTGAACAAGACACACAAGTTGAAATGTCAAGAATGCGCCAAGAAATATCTGAAGACAGATTCTTCAAAGGTTTTGTGGACTGATGAGATGAGAGTGACTCTTGATGGACCAGATGGATGGGCCCGTGGTTCCATCAGTAATGGATACAGAGCTCCACTTCGACTCAGATGCCAGCAAGATGGGGGTGGGGTATTGGTATGGGCAGGTATTGTTAAAGATGAGCTAGTTGGACCTTTTTGGGAGGAAAATGGACTCAAAATCAATTCTCAGACCTACTGCCAATTTTTAGAAGACACTTCCTTCAAGCAGTGGTACAGGAAAAAGTCTGCAACTTTCAAGAAGACTTTGATTTTTAAGCAAGACAACGCTCAATCACATGCATCAAAGTATTCCACTGTGTGGCTGGCCAGTAAAGGCCTTAAAGATGAAAAACTAATGACATGGCCCCCCTTTTCACCTGACTTAAACCCTATTGAGAACTTCTTAAGCAGGAAATTTACAGTAAAGGTAAACAGTACACCTCTCTGAACAGTGTTTCGGCGGCTGCACAAAAGGTGGATTCTGACCAGATCAAGAAACTGACTAACTCTGCGAATGGAAGGCTGGTGAATGTTATTGAAAAGAAAGGTGTTTTTTTTTTTTATTATTCTCACTTTAACAGGTAAAAATAAACAAGTGAGATGGGAAAATCTTTGTTTTTCATTTAGTTGCATAATAATTGTGCACACTAATAGTTGCCGAATAATGGTGTATATAAAGATATTCTCATAAGAAAGCCAGAACTTCACGTTTACTGCTTAAATGTTCAGGTTTGATGGTTTGTTCACATTTTGGATAGACCGAAAGCACTCTAGATGTACAATAGCAAAATTAATACTCAAAAATACAACTTGCCTAATAATTGTGCACACGGTGTATGTAATGTAAGTGTGTAAGTGTGCATCTAACCGGTCACAGGATGCTGCCGCCAGCAGACTCAGCAGATTGTATGTGATGAAAGTAGTAAGAACCACTGCAAAAGTCCCTCTTGGGATGGAGAAGCAAGGGTTTCTCAGGTCGCCTGAAAAAAAAAAAAAGACCTAATTTTCGTCTCAAACAAAACCACATCTGTGTTGTTAAAAGGCTGCTAAAGTTTTCCCTCCGACGCTCATAATCCACAAGTGAATCCTCAAAAACATAGGATGTTTACATCCACACAAATTTCAGTTCACATCCTTATTCTGTAACAGGTTGGACTCAAATTAACTTCTTCCTATGGCTGATGAAAATTAATAACCTTTACTGAGGAATGCCCCCCTTTTCTCTAGCTTGAGATCCAGCAACTAAACATCTTTTTTTTTTTTTTTTTTAAGAAACAACCCTCCTAAAAACAGGAAACACGACCTTCCCTCAAAATTAACACACTGAAGGGACTTTCACAGCATCTTACCCGACATGTTGGACCCTGCCATGATTCCAGTGCAGCCATTGAACATGACGGCAAACACTTGGACAAAATTCATGATGGCACCAGTTGTATAGTCAACCGTGTAACTGGCTATGAGAACACAGAGAGAGGAAGAGGTATTTGTTTTGTTTTTTTACAAATTTCAAATCGAGGTCATGAGTCCATCTCTACATTTTACAATCATCGCAGTCTACAAATGGTCAGCCCACGACACTGCTGGGAACACATTTGACACTTACGCATTAGGTTGCTCTTCAGGGTGCGAAGCCGAATGCCAGTATAATTTGCCACAGTCTGGGCTGTGCTGTTAAAAACAGCACTGGGGGGCAAAGCCACCACACGCGGCCCCACAATGAAGAAACTGATGAAGATGGAGGCCAGAACGAGCAGGACAACGATGAAAACAATGAAGGTGGCTTTGGCATAAATGTGAGCTCCTACCTGTGACATGGCCAAGGATGCAAAAAATGATTTATTTTTAATTTGTTATATTGAAACAAAAATAAATACAAAATGACGTGAGGAAGGTAAAGTCAAAGTGAACAGTGAGGCGTCAGACGTGCAGCTTCCCCTCAGGGTGCATTTATGCACAATATTTGCAACTCTAGGCTCTTGCAGATACAATTTCAAGTTGGAAAAAAAAGAAAGGCAAAAACTTATAAGCCATACCAAACAGACAATAAAACAGAGGAAGAGCAGGACAGTGGCATAAAGCATCGACCACCAGTATCCTGAAGGCAAAACCTGATGGACGTTTTCAACAGCTGCGGTGCCGTCTGGGAAGAGCAAAAAAGAAAAGATGACGAATTGGTGCAGCAATACACTGACACACATGGTGCAGAGCAGGGAGTGACGATTAGCCAGAGACCCTACAATGCTATCTCTGAACGCTGAAGGTACCTTTAGCATTTGGAATGCCAAAGGCTGACACGATGGCTTCGACCAGACCCAAAATGTAGAGAGCACTGCAGCATATGTTGGCAAAGAAAAACATAACGCCAATGCTCCCACCAAACTCTGGACCCAGGGCTCGACTGATCATGTCTGGGATGACTGAATCAAGGAGTCACTCAGTATTTTTATGTAATCGTTATGTGTGTGTTTTTGTGTTTTGGGGAGATGTGTGGATGTGTGTGTTTTTGGAGGGGGTGCTCTTTTGTAACCTGGGGTGAAGATTTGAGACACTGCATAGACATAACTGCTACTGTGCTTTTAGAAATAGCAATTCACTAGCCTGTCTTCTTCCTACCATAATGTGCAGACATGCTGCAACATGTGAAGGATACAATAGGCACCTCCAGCATCTAGAGCTCCATTAGTGCAGATGGCGCAGATTGAGAGCACAGTCATGGTGACGATTAAGTAGGCCAGCAGGAACATTGTAATGGATTGGTAGATTCCAGCATGACCCACGACAAATCCTGAAAGATATAAAAGGGTTGATTTATATGTTTGGTGCAGCAGGGGGCGGTAAGTGCTGTGAGTGAGAATTCAGATTTCCATTCATGATTCAGTGCCTCACTTTCCCAGTGGTCATAGATCCCAATCACTATTTTTTAAAGAAAAAAAAAAAACAAAACATCTGAGGTCCCTGTATTTAAAAAATAAAAAAATAAAAAAAATAAAAAATCTGACTTTTCAACTCACCAATCCGGAGGAAAACAACGACGCTGAACATGGACAGTAACGTCGGCACGACGACGCCGAACAAGACGCCGAGCTTGCGGCCATCTCCTCCCAACTTGGCCGCGGTGGTTTCGGCGTCATGGCAGGGCTCAGGTTTGGCGCCGCTTCTGAAGCGGTAGTTCAACAGAGGAGTCTTCTCTGACATGGCGATAAACCGAGGCAGCGGTGCATTCACGCAAACATTCGGAGCCGGATCCCACCTGCACGTCCGCCAGTCCACCTTACTCTGCAGGTAACGGCCACTAATTGCTAAGGTGACGCAGCTTCCTGTCAGCGGTGAGCGGAAATAAATGGTGTTGCCCGGCTGATGAACTGCAAACAATCAAGCTCTACACTCTGCACAGATGCAATTGAAATGTATCACAGACCTATTCAGCAATCCAACAATCTTTAGTGACTGCATTGAGAAGGTTGCTCATAACATTTTGGGGGGAAACGTGCTTAAACAAAGCTACATAAAGGAGAAGGAGTGTGCTCTGCAAGGGTTCGGTTATTTTCAACTAATTTGAGTGTTTCATTAAGGGGCCAAATGTGTAACAAGCAAAAAGCTGAAAGATATTTTTTGCTTAGATGAATGTTTAATTCAGCCATGTGATTGTTTTAGCAATGCAGTTAAAGCTGTTCAGTCAGTTAATACATTTCCCCAAAATAGTCAATAATTCTTTATCATAAAATTAGAAATAGGAAACTTCGGCCACATCTGTTGTCCAGCTCATGGGTCTAGTCTGGTGTTTGTGGATTTTTATCCGAGATAAAATCACAGCTAAAGATGCGGACCAAGCAGGACATCAGACGACAGAGAAAGGAGCAGGCTTACCTCGCATTAGGAAAGTCTAGATCTGACAGACGGGGCCTTTGACTACGTCCCCCAAATTAAAACACATGACATTCATCTTGTGGATAAAACCTACAAGTGCTTCCGTCTTCTTATGGAAACACGAAGCCATTTCACTTTTCCTGATATATGACTTTGTTTAACTTTAGCCGGACTGACCTATGGCTGGAATAGAATGAAGAGAGCAAAGGACAAATTTGATGGGCTCATTACCACTCCATGGTACAAAGATAAAATGCAATCAAGATATTTTCAGAATACAGTTGTCCTGAAAGCTCACATACAAACACTTTCAACACAAAAGCCACAACACAAACCCCACAACGCAACACAAAAAACGCAACAGAAGGAAAAGCTAACTTAAGCATTAGTCAAAAGTAGTCCACTCCATTGGACTGCTGTTGACGAGAATAGTCAGAATCCTGCCCAATTGTTTCTATAGTTATAAGACTGTTGCCTAAGCAGCAGGTACATAATCATGAAAATATGAATCGAATCTCACTTGTAACACAAACTTTTTTCTCCAGTTCTGTTGGTTTCCTCTATTTGTTCGTTTTTCATTTCTGTTGTGGCTTTTGTTGTGGAGTTTGTATTCAAGAGCAGAAGCTCTTCAACAAAAAACAACTGGAGAAGGGACAAACCCAAATCAGACAGTTACAGCATTGCAGCAGCACAAACTAGTGGTCATTTTCCCACAAATAAAACCTCAAATAATGTGTAAATAATGTGTTCAAATACAGATCACAGAACAGCCATCATGTTCTCTCAATAAGTAAAAATAAATAAATAAATGAAAATTGCACTGCTATTTACTTCATTGGAAGAGAACATCACCAACAAACACTGTGGAAGGCCACAGAATTATAAGAACCCACGATATTTACTCATCAGAGAAAAAAAATGATTGCACCTCATTTTCAGATGCAAAACAATGAGAGAGAATCCCATCAACACATTTTTTTTTCTGGCTTTGTGTGAATATTCATCAGCACAGTGATGATTTTTTTTCTTGGCTTTGTTTGTTGCAGAGGCAGATCGAATCTAACTTAAATTTGGCAGGTTCAAATAAGTTCAAGTGTATGTCCAAAGCAAAACTTGTATTTCTGCTGACACTTAATTATTATTATTTATTTTTTTTACAAGGCTTTTTTTCTAGAAAAAAAAGAACTTTATAATAACCTTATCTGCCAAAAATAATTGTGATTTTGTCCTTGGCATGTGCATTTTTTCTCTCTCAACAAACAGCTTACTAGAATTCCTACCCACTAACTGAAGTCTAATCTTGGCTGGCATTATTGGAGTAGTGATCTTTTGGTGATTGACGGGTGAGTCAATAGGATAACGGGTGAGTTATCCTATTCTGCAGTCAATGCAGAATAGGATAAGATAAGGACATAAGCTTCATGTCATATCATAAAATATTATTATTATTATTATTATTACATTAATTTTCCTTGTGCCTTTATGTCACACTAATTCTGTGTTTTTGGATGTATTATCACACACCTGCAGAGGCCAGTCAAAGTATTGACAGCAACATCAAACACAAATACAGCTGAGGGCTGAAAGTTTGCATGCCACAGCTGTGTTGAAACCTAATTGACCACAACTTTCTTTGCTCAACAAATGCAACAAAGTGCTGTTGCTCTTCTCGTCTGCCACGTTGACCAAACCGCGTTTGTCCCATTGAGAAAAGTGCCAGGTGGAAAACGCTGTGCGTGCCCGATTCCTAAGAGCTGCGTGTCCTTTTTGTCTTCGCACCACTTGATTTCCCACCTCCTCATTCAGTAGTGGGAAGTGAGTGTTATCTAGCCCGAGAGCAGGATGCGCTCCAACTTCCCTGCTGCTCCTCACAACAAAACGTTAAAGACAAGGGGAAAAAACATGGTATTTTGCTGTTCATTAAGTGGACCTCGCTGCATCTCGTTTGGCTGTGACTCGAGCATTTCAAGACGGCGTGTAATCAAAAAGGTTAAACTTGTGAAAAGGCCCCATATGCATCACGGGTTTCAGATGTTTTAACCACTGCTGGAGGTGATGTTTTAACAAGCGTTTCAATCAGTTGCAGTAAGAGTCATAACTTTACTTCAAATAGGCATCAGAGAGAACAACACATCCACAAACGCTCTTCATGGTGATTTAAATCTTGACAGTTCATCTATTGGACAATGACACGATGAACAAAAATATAAATTTGACTGGGGAGAAAATTGCCAGGACACATTATTGTTGTAAAACATTGGGAATTAGTATTTTACATAGAATAAGCCCTGTTTTTTTTAAAAAACAACAAAAAAAAAACAACAAAACAAAACAAATCCTGACAGAATATTTCTACGTACACAAAAATGCAGAAAATATAATGTCATGTAAACTGTTAGACCGAAAAATGTAAGACCGATAGAGGTCTGCTTTATTTGTTTCAATGAGAGAATCCCTGCCAGGGGAGGGTCGCTGAGCTGCCCCCACTGCGCGCGTTTATCACCTGGGAGAGCAGGTGAGCAGGCGCTCTATAGGCGCATAAACTGCCGCCATCCATCCATCCATCGGGTTTTAATGCCCCAGGGGCGCAGCTGGACGCCGCCGTTCAATTGGCGCGCGCGCCTGCATTTGTCAGTGCGCGAGCTGTCAAAAGGAGAAGAGTACAAAAAAAGACCCCCAGCCAGGTAATACGTCGTCCATCCTCATTTCGGGCAGACGTCATCCCCTGTTTGGAACCCGTATGATCAAGGTGGCGATCATATGATAGTGTGTGCGTGTGTGCGCGCGCTCGTCCCCGTGTGGTCACACACACAAGTGGAAGGTGGGAGGGAGATGAGAGACGGAGGGGGGTGCATGAAGACTGAACACATGTTCTCCGTTTATGCCCCATCCCCTTCTCCTCCTCCTCCTCCTCCTCGAGGCTCCTCTCATGCCCGCACACAATCCCGGCTGCGGCTCATTAAGACGAACACGCGCCGCGGCGCCGCAGATAATGACCCGGTGCGCCTGGATTCCTGCGCTGGCAAGAACCCGCATTGCATCACGGACACCCGGCGCTCCGCCGTCTCCCTCCCACCCCTCCGCCGAAGGCTGCGATAGATTGTCGCGTCCAGTAGAGTTCCTCCGGCACGCGCACTTGTGTGGACGTGGCTCCTGGTCTCTCCCTCCTTCCGGAGCCCGCGTGCGCAGGCAGCTGCTTCACTTCCCCGCGTGCGCAGCCCTGGAGACGCAAAGCCGCTAATTACGCGCTGACAAGTTTGGCGCGGCGCTGCAACGGATTGCGCAGCAAGCAGCAACAGGCCGCCGGTCCTCTGGGATCTGACAGACATTTATCTCCCCCACCGGTGGAAGTGGGATCGCCTGGAGTCACCCGCTGTCTGATCACATCATCGATTAGGTGTTGGCGCTGCAACCTGTAGCTGTTTGTTTGCGCCCATCACCCCCCTCCTCTTCCTCCTCTTCCACCACCACCACCGCCTCCTTTTGAATTTCAGGCGTCCTTCCGCCGCCAAGGCGCAATGGGGAGACACAGCTGACGGTTTTGAATCCGTGGCCCGAGGAGGAGAGAAGATAAGAGAGGAGGAGAGCAGACTCAGGGGAAACCGTAAGTATCCTGAGCGCCGACAAGACAAATCACTGTCTTCTTGCTCTGTGCTGCGTGTCAGACCCACGCCGGGGTCTTCAACTTCTTCTCCTGGCTCAAGGGCAAATGTTAATTGAAGGTCTGAAATGGATTGTGGTGTATCTGGTGCTATTTGTGCATTGCTTTGTGGTCGTGGCAGACTGGTGCAACCAACAGGCATCAGCAGCGTGTGAGGAAATTCATAGTGTGATTTAAAATTCCTCTCAAAGTTGTAGTATCAGGACCAGAGTTGAGTAAATTGAATGAGGAAAATTACTGCATTTATTTAACTTTGTTTTATTGTATTTACTGACAGTTTCCAATTATATATATATAAAAAAAATATATATATAAAAAGTAACTTTCACCATGAGGTGCAAATAATAAAACAGGAGCTTAAGTCTAATCACATTCACGGCTCTCGCTTAAATGTTTCAAAGTGCTTTTACTGGTGACCTTTATCTTCACTGCAACACCAGATGGTGGGAATAGCTTTCCTCTTGTGTTGTGGTGATGCTAAAACTGGCCAGTGTGGAAGGGTATCCGATGGAAGAAGCCAGAAGAGATGGTGAGATGTGGGTCAGTATGCTGCTGCTTGGGGCTGCAGAGCACCCAGTTTCTCAGCTGCTGGGGCTGCACTCAGTCCCCCTGCTGCCCTCTATCTGTGGCTGCCAGCTCCATGTTTTTTTCTTTAAAAAAAAAGAAAGAAAAGGTGGTCATGCGCTTATTTATAGTTACTATGCCTGTTTGAACAATGCATTTGCAAGAGGGTGTTAATGAGTGAAAAACCTGCTGTCCCTGCGTTCTCCTGTTCAGATCGAGCTGTCAAATAAATTGGCTGTGATCAGAGTGTCGTATCTAAATGTCTGCTGTCCCAAGACTGATTCAAAGTGTTCAGTCAAGATTGTAAATGTGTCAGGATTCTTGTGTGCGATGGTTCAGTAATTGGAAGGGGGCAACTGTGAATTAATTTGCCTTGCATGGGCTCACTCTTGAACTTTCCCAGCGTCCTGAAAATTCTGCCCTTTGGCAGCCGTTAGGAATATTTGGCTCCTGACAAAGCGGCGGCCCTTTGAAAACAGATGCCGTCCAGGTTTTGAGTCTTGCTTGGCACAACATCTTTCAGCGCAACGGATTTCACAGGCGGCGGGCAGCACCTGCTGCCGTAACCTTTTCGATTCCAATAGTCGATTTGCACTGCATTAAAATGCATGTACGTGTCAGGAAAAAAAGAAGGGACCTCAGACACACATTTTTCCTGTGTGTGTGCACACACACTCAGGAGTTTTGTGAGCCCCAGCAGTGTTGATGACCTCAGCACTTTTATTGCAAAGTGCTTCCGAGGCCAGTTTAACCCCTGTGAAGCGGTTGTTGCCTGCAAGGTAAATGCTACATTCCAGACTGCCCCAGTGGTGTAGTGGTCCTGGGAGAAGTGGGCATACTCTTTCATGCTCTTTTTTTAAAGCAACATTGAGAAGTGGCTATACCCAATGATGATTGAAAAAGTGGGTGTACTCCGTACCTGTGTACACCCTGCGCTACACCACTGGACCCTTCCCCTCGCAGAAAAAAAAGGCAGGGAACAACTCATTTTGCTTGGCTGGGAAAAGCTCCGTCCAGGCCAGCTGGTTGTGTGCGTGCATCTCTCAGGCCTACACGTGGGCGGGATGGTGAGCCTTTGTTGTCAGCTCACACTCAAGATGCCGCGCTGACGGTCCCGTTTGCTCGTGTGGCGACGACTCGTGGACGCTGCTGCGTGCGTCCATTAGATGTTTGCCAACACGGAAACGCTAAGGGCGCTGATGAAGAGTGAACAGGTGCCAAATTGATAACTCTACGTGCAATTTTGCATTCTGTACGTGAGTTTGAGATATCGCCTGTGTCTGTGTCACCAAACTGCCCGGGGCCTTCAGGGGATCATGTCTGCCAGGATTTTACTTTCTCATGGGGGGGGGGGGGCAAAGGCGGAGAAATATACGGGACAAAGTGCTGAAGTGCGGAAGTGCGTCCCGTATCAGTTCATTACGGGACATGTGTTTTAGTTGCCAAATATGAGACAATCGCATATTTTAGGGGAGTAGACCACAGACGGAAATCAAATGAGGTTTCGTCATTTTCCCTAAAAAACGGGACAAATTGTGTCCCGGGAGAGATTTTATTTTTCCCGGGACAGGAGGTGAAAAAAGAGAACAATTCTGGGAAAAACGGGACGGGTGGCAACCCTAGTGGTATGTGATACTGTAAGATTTATTATCAATCCGGTACCAAGTAAATACAGCGCCAGTAATGTGATACAGATAGATTTTCTACATAGTTAAGGTTGCATCATCAAATTGCCAAATTTGAGTGAATTCTAATGACATATAAGTGTTTTATGTGTTTCCCCCCCCTGTAGATTGTTAATTAGTTAAAAAAAAATTGGTAAAAATGGTATTTTCTATTAGGTAAATAGATTCCACACCATTCATTATCTTTCTCACCTTAGAGCAGAAGTCTTCATTAAGGGCTAAGGGCTTTTTATTCTGCTAGGACTTTGAATCCTCACTAATATTTCATAAAAGGAGGTATCAAAAAATATTCCTATTTTATAGGTGACATTGCAACTGAGGAGCAGAAGTCTCACATGCAGCTAGGTCGTCTCCATTGAAACAGCAGCAGTGTAGAGACAGACAGTAGAGAGGCTGAAACTAGTATTCATTGGTCTCATTACACCGGAATCACTCAATACCAACATGGGTATGGATATTATCAGTCGGTGCGGCCACAAAAATCACTCTGTGGTGCAGCAGTATGGCTGCTGCGCTTGGTCAGTGTGCAAGGTAAACAGAGCTGAAGCTGAGGCAGCTTGTTGGAGGACCTTCATCCTGGCAGTGACGTGGGATCTCTGAGTGTGAGCGCAGAGCGCTGACTGATCCGTCAAGGCTGTTACTCTCACAAGTCAGCTTAGACCAGAGCCTGTGAGATGGACTTTCACATGACTTCCCCTTGTTATAGTAGCTCAGGTGGAACCATCTACCACCCTGCTTTTGTGCTTTTGGCAGTATTGCTACATTTTCTTTTAGGTTTAAGGTGGATTCATTCTGAGCTTCAAATCTTACTTGAGTTGTTGTTGTTCTTTTTAAACCTATATGCCATCTTGATATCAATAATGTTCAATAGTGTATTGCAGGGGGGGGGGGCGGTCCTTTTAGAAATCCACGTAAGAAAAGCTTATGGTAAAATGACGTATAAATTACTTGACTTGGAATAAAGCAGGACTTCATTAGATAAGACGCTGAAGCCCACTCAACCCAATATTACTCATCTTATTAGGTTAAAGGGACATTTAAGAGATGCTAGCAATGCTGCGGTGCTGTGAATAGCACTGGTGCCCTCACAGCAAGAAGGTTGCGGGTTTGAGGACCACTTTCACTGAGGAGTTTGCAGTTTGTCCCTGAGCCTCTGAATAGACTCTGAATAGTCCGTCAGCGTGAATGTGAGCTGTGAGCTGGGGTGGCTGTTTTTCTAGCTCCGTGATGCCCTGGTGACTCAGGTGTGACCCTGCTTTTTCCCTAAGAAAACTGTGACACACTCTCTCGCCACAAAACCATGATTGCAGGAGAAGCCGTGGTGGGAAAAAAAATGGACAGAAATCATAGGCATGTATGTTTTTGCCAGAGGAAAAAAAAAAATGCAGTTTTTTTTTTGTAACTATCCACAAAGTATGATAACGTATTTGCTAACTCGCTAAAGGGGAAGACTTTATGGCTTTCAGGTGGGATTGAAAGTGCCACGCTGCAACTCAAGCCTGCGTCGCATGAGAATTTTATTCACCCGATCCACCAGCTGTGCACGTTTACGCTCGAGAGCGTTGAAACCGACGTGCACGCACACGTCCCGAGCTGCGTGAAGTCCGGTGTGTAACTCCGGAGAGGTGCCGGAGCAGCAGCACAGCGGGCAAGCGGGAGGGAAGGCGGCGTTTTAGCGAGCCGATCACACGACGGGAGCTGCTGCTACCGCTGCCGCTGCTGCAGGTAGTGGTGCGCACACACACACACACACACACACACACACACACACACACACACACACACACACACACACACACACACCACCATCATCATCATCTGGCGCGCACGCGCGCACAGCGCGGCAGTAGTGGTGCTGCTGCTGTGCACCACACCGCTGGAGCGACAAGGAACCTGTTACGCACGCGCTGCCCACGTGATGGCCGACGGGTCACCCGGCACCTCGGCAGACTAGAGCAGCCGGACAGGGAGCCTCGGATCCGGGCCGGAACGACGGTGTCTGGCCGCCGTGGGGGGGATATTGCGGCAATGGTGAAGGACAAGGCCGAGAACCGGACGCTCCAGTATCAGCAAACTTTGGTGAGTTTGAGGGACGAGGCGGTGGGTCGCGTGTCGTGGGTTGCTCGGCTGTTATCTGCACGAGAACGGAAAAGCGGACCGTGGCTTTCCTATCTATTTTATTTTTATTTTTATGAATGAATGAATGAATGAATAAATAATCGTATAACCTAAATCCTATAAAAAGTGCGTGCGCCTTTTTATTGCTCAGCAGCAGCAATAGAATCTCTCTCTCTCTCTCTCTCTCTCTCTCTCTCTCTCTCATTCGTCTTGATCCACAGGTGTTGCATCACTTGCCCGCCTTCATAATTAATTCTGCCTCAATTTAGACCTTGGCCGAGTGTGTCACATTAATTGGCTCTGCTTGGAGGCGGATGTAAGTGTTGGGCAATCTCCAATGTCCAATCACTTTACCTACGGCCTCAATGGATCATTGTTGCTATTAATGTTCCATACATAAAACATTGGAACTCTTTCCCATACTATCTCTCTCTCATGCATTTTGCTCACGTTCCGCACCTGCCTGTCTCCTCCTATATGTAGCATGTTCTCTCCTTTTCTCTCACATCTGTGCCCCTCCCCCCCCCTCCTCTCCCCCCCGCCCCCCCAAGCAGCCCTTATTCTACTTTGAAACAGAAATGGAGTGTTTTGTGAATAATAATTGCCTCATGCACCAGTTTTTTCCCCCTCCCATCTTCTCTCTTGCTTCCGTGTCATTTCCGCTCTGACAGTGATGCCCTGGAGCGCGTCACTCCACACCGGCGGTATCTGTAGTCAGATGCAGGAACAGTCGATTTGCATCCAGCCAGGCATATTTGGTGTCCGGCTGCAGGCTCGCGCTTTATGTCCGTCCTCCTGTATTTGTGCCACTGCCGTGAGGTGCAAGAGGTGTTTGTTCTTCTTCTTCTTTTTCTTTTTTTCTCCCCCTCTCATCCCTTTCCCCCGCCCTCTGCTCTTGTCGGTGTGAAGATCAATGCAGTGCCATGTGTCTCGGTGTAGAGATCAATAGTAATGTGGACTGGCAGTTAGGCGACTCCTAGGGTCCGTATGTACCGTCTGCCCCCACCCTCTCTGACACACACACACACACACACACACACACACACACACACACACACACACACACACACACATGACTGCATCTCCGCCTCCTCTGCCTGTCGTCCTGACCACAGCACTTAGATCAATGGCTTTATCATTTACTCCCTGCGTGCCAGTCCATTATCTAAAAATAGACACGTTTGGGCAGCTCGTGTCTGAGCACTTTTCTTTTTTTTTTTTTCTTCCCGCTGACACAAACGAAAAGCAAAATGGCAGCGTTATCTGTCAGGAAAAAAACAAAACAAAGAACACTGCGCGACACATGCAGCGGCAACATTTTGGTCTGATGTGCTGGCGCTGATAGAGGTTTTCTGCTGCGGGTGCTTGAGTTACATCTGCAGCCTTGCTGCTCTGTAGCACCGACTGTGCAGATGGCGCACAGCCGGCGGAGGAAAAGCTAGATGTGTCTGATATCTCCTGCAAGAGATAAGAGCCACACACACACACAAAAAATGCCATCCCTCTCTGTTTTCTGCAGAAGTAAATACAGCTTTTCCCTGACGTGTTCATTCACGTATTCAGCGCGGTGCCGTTTGAGACTAGACAACAAAAACAACTTTCATTTGCGGCTCGTGCTCGGCCCTCTCATTTTCTAATCAGTGTATGCTGGTGACGCTGAGTTAAAGCGTGGTGGGGTACATTGTATAAATGAGCTAATGGCTGAATAATTGATGTAATTACCCCGCCAGTAGCCACCCCCCCGCCCCCCTCCCCTCTCCACAGAGCCAAGTGTAAAGAAAACATTTATTTGATATGTAAATTACACCCATTCATATGATGTACGCAGCAGCAGCAGCGACACAGATGCTGTGTTTCGAGTCACTGCGCCAAACGTTTCCTAGAAAGCATCAACACTGCCGAGTTGGCCATCCAAAGGGAGCAGTAAAAACAGAGGGAAAACAAGCTATTTTTAACCGTTGAGGTGTTCGCGAGTAAAAGGGAGAGTGTGGGAACGCTCTACCTGAGTTTTTTTTTTTAGTTTTTTTTATTTTACATTTTTTCTCAGATTCCTGCTCAGAGATGCGGGACACGTCTCGCGGGCAGCGTCTGACAGTTTGAAAGCGAGACGGGTGTGACGCTCGGGTCGCGGGAGTCCACAACTGCTGTCAGCCTCCGTGCACGCTGGGACAGCAGGCGGCAGCTGTCTTCCTGCGGCGAGCTGCAGCAGGTGAAGTGAATAAAGACGGGCTGACGGCGCTGAAACATTTTATCCCTCAGGTTTTTCTTTTTCTTTTTTTTTTTTCTTTTTTTAAAAACCCAACGAATGTAGGAGGTCTGGATATGATGTCGTGCTGAGTTTCAGGAGTGTGGGCATAACCATAGGACCGGCGTGTGTAGGCGTGTGCGTTTTGTGTGTGTGTGTGTGTGTGTTTGTGTGCACGCCAGTCCCCCGCATGCGCGTGCCTAAAGGAGCGCGCGGGAAATGTGTGTCGGAGCAGATGTTGGAGGCGACGCCAGCGTGTCCTTCAAGCAGCTGGAGGCTGGAGGATCCGGCTGCCGCAGGGATCAAAGTCGTCTTCCACCTGAAATGGAAACAGCTTTCCCCCTCACCTCCACACACCCCCCCACCCCCCACACACACACACCTCGAGTCCCTGCCACGGGCCTCTGCAGCAGCGCACAAATGATATAAAGGGTGCACGAAGCTGCAGGCGCATCGGAACGTGTGTCCGGTGCGGCGGCGGCTGCGAGATCGAGCGACTGCAGATCTGTTTCTCGCCCTTCATTCTGTCTGTGGCTGCTGAATATCTGAAGCGCCTGTACCGCTACGCCATTCATCAAAACATTTGTACAGAATGTCGCTTTTTTTTTTTTTTTTTTCTCTCAGCAATATACTGCACACTCTCTGAAGCTCCGAAACTCTGCGCCTTTAACCCTTTTTTGCCCGTGGCATTTTGAGCGGCCCGTGTCATTTTCGAGGCAGGATTAAATGTCCATTTCTGCCGGACGTGATTGTCTGCCATTGATCCTCTGAATTACGGGTAATTAAACAGACAACACTGCCTTTTGCTTTTTTCTCTTGTAGTGCCTCCTGCACCAGATTGACAAACAAAACAAAAAAAACACATTTGACATGATGCTGATAGCTGATGGACCAATGTTAGCTAAAGGTTCAAATTAGCATTACCTGTAATTTTCTCTAAAAAAAAAAAGCATGTTTTCACTGGCAGAGTTTTTTCAGTCCTATTGCAAGACTACTCTATCCTTTCAATTTCAGGATAACACAAACTTCTGCTTTACCAGCATTGCTTCTTGATTTTTTTTTGTTTTGTTTGGGGCGACTGTGTCACAGGAAGTAGAGCAGGTTGTCCAATGACAAATTGGTGGTTCAAATCCTGCTCCATCCTAGTCTGTCGTTGTGTCCTTGGGCAAGACACTTAGCCCTTGCTCCCAATGGGGCTGGCAGCGCCTTACACGGCAGCATTCACCCATTGGTGTGTGAATGTGTGAGTGAATAGGTGAATGAGAGGCAGCTTTGGGATACCGTGAAGGTGCTGGAAAGCGCTATATATGTGCAGTCCATTTACCATTTATCATTTTTACATACGGTGTAAACTCATTAATTGTGTGTTTTGGTCTACTGATTGTAGCCCACTGACTTGTGCAGTTGGAAACAAAGATCTCCAAAGCCATAAAATGTTTACCCAACTCAGACTGTCAACAACCACATGAAATTAATAGAGAACATGTATTGAGCATATTTGGCACACATGCTATTGCATGGCGGATAAAGTTAAGCAAAAATGCGTACTTGCAAATATTTGTACATTTTCCTTTTGCACTGTGCAGCATTCGGACACTGGCGGCCCCAGTCACAGCATTCTCTCCACGCTAAAGTGAACTGTTAGCTCGGTTGCCACTCTTCTCTTCTTGCTTTCTGTTGTTTTCTGTAAAGTGTCGCACACCAGTTGGGTGGGTAAATATGGACATGTTGCCTTCAGTTTACTTCCATGGAGTGGAAGGATTTTGAGAATGCTCTGTGTCACTGTGTGTTGCCGTTTGGCCT
Organism: Nelusetta ayraudi; assembly: GCF_046127955.1. Taxonomy (NCBI): domain Eukaryota; kingdom Metazoa; phylum Chordata; class Actinopteri; order Tetraodontiformes; family Monacanthidae; genus Nelusetta; species Nelusetta ayraudi. The sequence goes on along the minus strand of NW_027466061.1, from coordinate 15,630,655 downwards.
AGCGGCTGCTTTGTGGGGAAAGCTCAAATATTTAAATAGAATTGAAACTGTCCGTGTATCTGTTTGTCTCAGCATTTTTGTCTCTCTCCTTTGCTGTTGTTCGCCCGTGCACATGGGCGTGCGCAAACACACACCCGAAAGTCATCTGTTTTGGGGGAGGGGAGGGTCTGGTTGCTCCGAGTCAGCAGTCTGTCCATTATTCTCACAGAAGCTGGCATGAAATCCACTTCAGGTTTCACCATCTGAACACCACCTGAGTGGGCCAGTGCAAAGTGGTAGAGAGGGACAAAAAAAACTCCTCACTATGTAAAGTGATAAAATAGCGCATGTTTGCTGCAGTGTGTGGGGTGAGAGCTGGAACAAAGGGGCTGCATTTTGTACTGGATGCACATTAAGGATGGACATAAAGATATTAGAGATTGCAATATAAATGTAAGTGTAAATGCTGTTGTGGGGTTAAGATTATAGATTAGAATTTCTATTTGTCAGTACATTAGCAAACTAAATGCCTGCACTTGAAATTAACCAAAATGCTCCTCAACTTCCCAGCACAAATTATTGCTCCTGTTGTCCAGTCAGCAGCCTCAAACTGCAGTTCATTTAGTTCATTCAGCCAGTTACCATAGGAAACAAATTGCTGCAACTATTTTAAAGCTATTAATAATGCATCAATTGTTGGTATTAATATTTGATCACCTAATATTTGATCTCCTAACCGGCCCCTCTTAACTGTTTGGTTCAACTTTGCCAATTTAAAGCCCTTAATTCACATTTTCTTCCTCTTTTTTTCATCTGAATATGTTATTTTATCATTTAAAACCATATTTATCATCCTGGAGGTGGCAAGTCTAAGGGGTGGAAGATCAGTTTAATAGATGTGATTGTCTTGCATCTGACAGTGCTGTCGGCTCTGACATGCTTTTTTCCATTTCATTGCCATGGATCTTCTTTAACATCAACAAAATCTTGGGCAGACGTGTCGGTCTAATTCCTCAATCTTACTTTCTTGTTTGGATTTACTCAAAAACGGCATTTTAATGCACTCACAGTGGATGTGTGTCAAGTTGTTCACAAAAACAAAGCAGCCCTGCACAAAACCCACTCCAAGTGTGTATCTGAAAGCCTTCAATTTCTCATTTACTGAGTCTTCTCGCGTCTTTCCTTCCTAATTCGATCAGAGAGTGCTCACACCTGTCTGGCTTTTATACACGTGCCTCCGTCTGCCTCTGCGGCATCAAGTCTGTGTGTGTGTGTGTGTGTGTGTGTGTGTGTGTGTGTGTGTGTGTGTGTGTGTGTGTGTGTGTGTGTTTTACTAAATTGGAGACCTTCATTGCAGTAAAAACTGCCTCTGCGTGCACTAGTGGCCCTTATTAGAGGCAAAGAGTGGCCGTAATGCAGCAAAACATTATTTCCGAGGCCCTGATTGGGATTAGAGTTGGGGTATAAATTAAGGTTGGCCTAATAAGGATTGCTACACAGACCTGTGGGTGCGTGTGTGTGTGTATGTGTGTGTTTGACAGAGCTCTGACTCATTGGGAGCTAGTCTAAAAGCATCCTCCGCCACCTATATTAATGCAAATGTAGACAGGAGCGTGAGTCAAATTTGCTACTTCCTCCACTATTTCAATCTGTCCGTCTCCTCCCTGGAGAGTTCAGGCCTCAGATTAGTGCGAGTGCCTCGGCTCCTCTCTTCATCCCCGAGGGCTCATCGGTACACACTCTTCATGCATTTAAGCAACCATATCGTCACAACAGCAAATCAGGATTTAAGGGTCCAAAACATCCATCTTTCTTCCTCCACAATGACGGCTCCTTGGCGCGCACGCACACACGGGGAGATTAAAATTGCCTAATGAATATGTATTGTTGAGAGTTTTATACATCCAGGCCTTCATCATTAGAGTGTCAAATATTTGTCCTTGCCTTCGCCTCACAATGAATAAATTATCCCGCCATGCTTGGGGAATTGCTGAATAATGGAGAACTTTTTATCTCATCTGTTGTGCGAGGTGTCCACATGGTTTAGACTCAGAAAGGCAGCGTGATGAGTGATACAGTAGTGGTGGGCAGTGACACACAGAGAGGAGTTGGTTGGTTCTCATGTTGTCAGGTACTTTTCATAGTAAGTGCCTTTTGCTGCATTTGCTTGGGTTTTTAAAAAACGTGTTGTCAACATTTAACTATGTACTGTATGGTGTCAGAGAATGTCAAACACGTCATGAACCAAGGCATCACGAGGACATAAAGACACCTACAAATGTTGTACAAAAAAGATGGTGGCAAAACAAAAGGCAGTTTGAAGGGTTGAAAAAGCAAGCAGTTAAATGTGTTGGGCTCGACCATGAGAGCTAGTTCTGGCAGTCCACTCCAGTTGGGCTGATACACGTGACATGCTCCACTCTCAGCAGCCACTTATCAAATGCACCCTCTGAATTTGGCGGTCTAACCACCCAATTCCTCAACTTGGCACCCGTTGTTTCAGCCCCACCTCCACCCCGACATCTAGCTGCAGCTGTGGGCTTATGTGTGTTTTCCTAATCACTCCTCATAATCTCTGTCAAACTATCAGTTGTTTAGTTGTGTCTTTTTTCTTCACTCCCTATAAAGTCAAAGCTAACCTGCTGAAGTGAGTGATGAGGTTGGAGCAAAATTAAACATTTTCACCGTTGCATCGTTCACCTATTGTTGAGTATTGAGTTTATCACAAGGCTCTAAGATGGAACCGCCAAGAGGCAAATCTTAGTGGCTTGTGCCCATTTAAAGGATGTTTATCTTTCCCGCTTTCTCTCGATGTACCTAATAGCTTTTTTTAGTAAGTTGGTTATATGTAAAAATCAGTCTGGCTTATGCATCATATGATCTGTTTCACAGGGTAATACTTAATGACTGATAGAATAGAATAGAATGCCATAATTACAGCAACATGTAGTGTAATATAGAGGATGTTTATTATTTCACTGAAATGATATAAATGCGGCGACACGGTGGCGCAGTGGTTAGCGCTGCCGCCTCACAGCAAGAAGGTCATGGGTTCGATTCCGGGGCCCGGGCCTGGGACCTTTCTGTGTGGAGTTTGCATGTTCTCCCTGCGTCTGCATGGGTTCTCTCCAGGTTCTCTGGCTTCCTCCCACACTCCAAAAACATGCATGTGAGGTCAATTGAACACTTTAAATTGTCCGTAGGTGTGCATGTGAGTGTGAATGGTTGTTTGTTTCTATGTGGCCCTGCGATGAACTGGCGACTTGTCCAGGGTGTCACTCTGCCTTCGCCCTAAGACAGCTGGGATAGGCTCCAGCACACCCCCGTGACCCTGAATAGGAATAAGCGGGTATAGAAGATGAATGATATAAATGCAAAAACATTTTTCATTTCCCAAAAATTTAACTATTTTTGTATATCCGTACGTATTAATCACTTTCACTAAATAAATATGTTTTACAAAGCTTCATCTCTGCACCAAGTGGCATAAACATTTCAAATGTGCAGAATACAAGTTGAAAAAAATGTTGAGTGACGCTTGATGGGCAACTGACTTAGTTGTTTCACCATTGCTGCATGTTGGATCCAGTTAGATAAGTCTGATGAATGGAATCTACCTTGCTAAATTTTTTATGTAAACAATTTATTTGGCTCAAACACATTTTGTTCCCTCAAAATGTTGCACCAAAGTGGAACACTACCTTCTGCACCACCTTGCGCTTTCTATTAAAAGACAGTCAATAACAACAAGTGGGAGGCAGGAGTGAACTTGTGTAGAGGTTCGTGATGTGGGAGATCAAACCGACCAATGTTGGTTCAGAAGTCGGTCATGTGGGCCTCTAACTGGTTAGCGCAAGTGGCTCATTTAACCCGTGAGGTCCAACCTGCTGCTCTCCCAGGGGGCCGTGCTCCAGATGGCCAGAGACTGCTTTGGTGCAGGCCAAAGACGGCAACACTAACAGGCCCTGTTTATACTCACAGTGGGTGTCTGGTGCCGCATTTGTGTGTGTCTATATGCTGTATGTATGTGTGTGGGTGCATGAGAAACAGCTTGCTTGCACAGGCGATCGGTTAGAAAGTTAAAGTTTGTAAAAAATGTAAAAAAAATACATGAATTGTAAGGTTACAATAATAAAATAGTACCAAAATGTCAACCAGATAATCACAACAGCATCACAAAACGAGTTTAAATTAACCTTGAAATGTTGCTATAAGAAAATATGCCCAGTGAAAACATCAATTTACCCTCATTTGATATTTTGAGAAATTTAAAGACTTTAGATATTCCTTACGACTGAAATCAAATCAAAAATTGCAGTTGCAGACTATATGAATGGAAAGCTATTTCACTGCTATTATTGGTAGTAGCCTACTTGGTGCAAAGTATAAGAGAACTGAATTTTTCAGGAGTTTTCTGAAAAAGTATTGCTATGCTTACAATGAGTGATCTTTTTTTTCAAATTTGCTGGCCATCTTCAGTCAAAGGAGTTGTTTGATAGGGTGCACGTACAATGTGTAGAAGCAGAGGAAGCAATGAACTGTCATCCACTGTGTGTGTGTGTGTGTGTGTGTGTGTGTGTGTGTGTGTGTGTGTGTTTGCTTGTTTATGAATGAGTATTGGACAGAGAAAGTGAGCTCTGCGTATAGGGGCATTCATTAACAGCTGCAGCATAAGGTAATTTAATGTGTGTGTGTGTGTGTGTGTGTGTGTGTGTGTGTGTGCGTGCGGTGGGGGGTGGCATTTAATCTGTGTCGCTGCACATTGGTAGTCTATATGTGGGAATCAATGTCTTCAATTCCCATTGAGCTCTGTTAAGGTGCCCATGTTCTTCCATGAGCAGTAATGAGTGAGAGAGACAGTGAGGTTGGTGCAGTGAAAATAAACCTGATGAAATTTAGTCCTCCACCTGCTTCTTGGAATTACTGCAAGGGCAGCAATCATTGCTCAATGATATGCGGCCATTTCGAAATTGGGTTTTATCAACCCGACTAGTGTCACCAAGTTCTGTTAAAACGTGACACGTATTGGATGTGTAATTTTGGGAAATTGCAGCTATAACAGTAACTGTGCAGACTGCAAGAGAAATTTGTTCAAATCAGTTCAACAGTGACTGATAATCTTTTCTGGAGCTGTCAAATGTTGAGTGTAAAGCAATGTCGCCGCCTCAGACTTCAAACTCTAAGCAGCTTGGCCACTGTCCAATGTGAAAGCCATAACACTCATCTCACTAAATGTGTATAACCTGGCAGTTTCTGCTTCTTATTAAGGGGGGATAACGTCACCCTCTCTAAAGGAACAGTCCACCCCAAATTAAATTTCGACCAATTTATCTCCTCACCGCTATGTGGATGGGGGCCCGGTGACATTGTCTAACCCTAATGGTAAATTCTGGTGGCATGGCATAAGAGCTCACGACCACAGCTACACTGGAGGCAGCAGTGGATATTTTGGCGAAAAACAAAGAACGATCACAATCATTTGAAAATGTGGACATAGTGATGAGTTGTAATTGGGTCTACATCCTGTATGAGTAATCCTTTTTTGCACAAGAGCCATTACTCCTTAATGGCTCTTGCGCTTCATGTATACCATAAATTGATTCATTGAGTCTCAGTAAAAAAACAAACAAACACACCCTATGGCTGGGTGGCCGGCTTGATGGAAGCGGCGCTTCCAGGAAATCAATCTTTTTTTTTCTGGGTAAAATCTCTACACCTCATGGTGTGTGTGAAAGCAATAAATGTATGGCGCCTGGCAACATTACAGTCATACTTAAATGTCCCTGTTTCACCCTGAGGGGTGGGGGAGGGGAGTGGTGGGAGAAGGGGACCTGCTGCTGCACAACACTTGGATACTTGAGAATTATTTGCACGCCTCCAGAGTTTGACAAATTATGCCAAGCACTGCGGTGTGAAGGCTGCGTCGCCTCTGCATTTAAGTCCCCAAATCTGCAACGTTAATTCAGTTTATTGTTTTTGAGTCTGGGATTAATCCACCTCCTGGATTCCTTCACTCCACTGATGCGTGTGCACCCTGTTTGTCAGCTAGCACCTATGTGTCACTTAGATTCAGATTCACAACTTATCGCCAAGGCTGCTGTCCAAATATGAAGAACTGCCTGCTATTTCCATTTGGCTAAATGGCTCCCAGCAGGTCTGTGGTTTGAGAGCGGAGGCAGACGAGCGCCTCAGCACCTCGGACATCCTTTCCACCGGTCAGTCAGGCCGAAGCCATGAGGCGGCTCTGCTTTCCCTCCCTACCCCCTGTTCATGCAAGCAGAGCTTCAGTCTGGTGGAGTCGTGATTCTCATCTCAATGAGGGCGGGGGCGGGGCTGGTGGAGAAGGGGAGTCAACACACAGAGCAGTGGAGGAGAGCTGCTGTTGCAAGTTGTAGCACACACACAAAGACTGTTATCTCAAAAGAAGAGCTGAGATGCTCATCTCATTTCATTATCAGATATGGCATGTCAAAGAATTTTAAATTGTGTTCTATTCTATAAAAAAATTTAAAAAAATCTGAAAATCTGTGTTTTTTAGTACAGAGCTAGTTGCATTACTGTGGAACCAAAGGAAAGGTATCCCAGAACCTATGAATTAATGTGGAGTAGCAGTGAATGACCATCCTGGAGGTAATCATGATGCTGTGTACAGAATATGTTCACTTTCCCCTTTTTTAAAATTGCATTTAGTGAGAATCCATCACAATATCCTGTCCTGATGGTTCCAGTGGGCGTCTTGTCAACTTCCTGCAGAGGCATCAGGACCACGCTGACACCCGTCACTCTGTAACATTAAAGCTTTGATGACGCGGTCGCCCAACAGCAGTTCATCTCTGTATCCTGAAGTGACAGCTGTCTTTTGTCCCTTGCAGATTGTGGGACATAAATGTTGGATGCACAAATAAGTAAATAAATCAGGGAGCTGCCCCCTGAATTTCTTTTCTAAAATATTCAGGCTGTTTTCTCTGTTAATGAGGATTTTGTAATTGTAGCGTATAAAAGGGAACTTAAAAAAAAAAAGGCAGTTACGCTCCCTCGATGTGTATTAATTTAACACATCCAAACAGCAACGTTTTGAAACGTTACTACTTGGGTCTGGTACATAAATGCACATAGAGGGAGCATAAGTGTGCCATTTATTTTTTCTTTATCTACTTGTGATTCATTTTGAATCCAGCACCTGTTTTATGGAGTTGCGCAACTTCTCTGCTTTAAAAGAAACTTATTTTCACCAAGCTTTTTATATACCATTTATCCAAGTGCTTGCACTCTTTTCAGTGCAAAGGAGGGACATTTCTAGCCACTGCCTAGAGACAGAAAAAAAAGTGACTTCTGACAAGATTCACACAAAAGCCGAGAGTAAGCTTTTATTTTAAAACAAGGCCAGCAGTGGATGGTCATCTGTTTGAGTCAGCGCTGGGAGCAGAGGGAGTCCTCTCTTTTGTTAGAACCACTTGTCCACTGGAGACCACAGCGTTACTGGAAGAAAATCCTCTCACTGCAGCTCTCCCTGCATGGAAAACGGTCACATTAGCATCAATCTTTGACATTGAATGTTTCCGTTAAACACCATTTCAGTCGGTTTACTAACTCTGCCGGTGGCATCGTTGTTGGCAAGAGTCTGTGCTGCTGGGGAAGCACACGGATGTCGCACAATGGATAAAAATCTGGAATAGAAAGTTTGCAAGTTAAATATTGTGCACACGGTTATACAGAAAAGAGTTGGCATTTAGGAGTACTATAAACAATCCTACCAGGTCCAGCTGAACATTGTAGGTTTCTTGATCCACAAAAGAGAACATTTTGAAGATGAAACGTTTGTGATGCGAGGGGAAGTGAAGTCCAGAGGAGGCGTCCACAGGCACCACTGTGGTGGTGTAGTGGTCCTCATGGTAGGGACACCTGGAGCCGAGAGTTTGGGGTCAAGACAGAATAGCAACAGAACCTAACAGACAAACAGCTGGGTGTAGTGCGTGTTTGTACCCATCAACCAGAAGGTCCCACTGTGGTTGGCTCTGAGGGTTGGGAGAGGACGTAGCCCAGCAGTTCCCCAGCATCAGGACTATGTTGGGATCGGACCTCTCCACGATGTTTACCTGGACATAGATTGGGTCCCTCAGAACTTTCCTGATTGGATAGTCTGCCTCGGTGTAGAATGAAGTGTACGCTGCCTCTTCTGTAACCAAGAGATGATGCCGTCAGGGACCAGGGAAGCATTACCTTCTAAATTAGGCATTTTTCTAAGACCTCACCTTCATGGCAGCTCTTCTTGTTACACTCTCCCTTGCCCAGTTTCAGCTCCACTCTCAGGGGTCCGGACGCAATGACAGACACTGGTGGTGGGAGGTCGTTCACGTCCATGATGAGAGCCTCCACAGCCGTGCCAGAATAGCGACACTGGAACAACAACCTGTGAGCACAAGGTTGGAGGAAGGGAGGGGAATAAAAATCTGCAAGTTCTACAGCAGATCACCGGGTCAGCGGCAGGAGCGCTTACTCAAAATGACTGTCCCTGGTAATTGAGCCTTTGGGTCCAAGCCCGACTTCGTAGGATGAGGTCATGTGGTTCTCGTAGACAATGTAACCCTCCTCCTGCAGGGCAGAGAGTTGCGTGCATGAGCAGCCGTTGAAGACAAAATAAATTCTTTGTGCACCTGCATCACTGAGACACACAAACCTCCTTGACCGCCGTGCCACACGCAGTCACGGGAAACTGAAAGATGGCAAAAGAAGCGGTGTAGTCCACGGGGGAACAGGAAGGAGCGTCGGATTTCAGCAGGCTGACTGAGTCCACGTCCAACATGGGTTCAGTAGCATCCCGAGCCACCACCACCACAAACTGGCCATCCCTGGTGCACTGCACAGTCACTGAGTAGAGAAAGCATACAGAGTTCTGTGTTAGAGTCACTGAGTTTGACAATTTTTTAAATTTAATTTAAAAAGCACTTTGTACACCCACCATCAATGATTGTGCGAGAAGTGCTCGGGGACACACTCACCTGCTTTGCCGTAGTAACACTGGTGCCTGTCAAAGCAGCAGTTTAGTTCTCCGCATTGCTCAGCAGTGACTCTTTGAGGCCCACAAGAGATCTTCTGGTCCTCCTGCACCTGGCACTTGTCTGAGGACTCTGTGGGTGGGGGGACCGTTGGCGGCTGGTGGTGGTGGTGCTGCTGCTGCTTCTGAGGAGGCCGATTTGGGAACAGAGCTTGGTGTTTGTGCGAAGGCACCCACTGGTGGTGGGAAGCAACAAAGCAATTCAGAACCACCACAACACCCAATAGACACTTGAAGCTTGCCATTGTGGCGACTACACGCTGGGAGGCAAGAGCACAGCAGCTACACCCTCTGCCGCTCCATTTGTAGGTGACTGGCTGGGTGTGGAGCTCCCGGCACTCCGCCTGCACGTCGTTAGGAGTCAATTGTGTGGCAGCCTTGCGGTGCTAATCAGCTGAGAGCAGCCAGGTGGAGATTATCGTCAGCTCGTCTGCCTGAGGAGGCGTCATTACCCGGCAGAGTAGAGTCAAAGATGACAGGGCTTTTCTCTAAACGTGTGTGTGTGTGTGTGTGTGTGTGTGTGTGTGTGTGTGTGTGTGTGTGTGTGTGTGTGTGTGTGTGTGTGTGTGTGTGTGTGTGTGTGTGTGTGTGTGCCCGAAGCTGCAGGCAATGTTAGTATAAATAGTGTAAAACCCTGCTGAATCATGCTACCATGTCCATGTATCTGCCTTCCATTTTTTCTTGTGTGTCTTTTTGCACCACCTGTATAAAAGTCGGCCCTTTCTCTGTGTTTTTTCCCCTCTCTCTCTGAACACACAGATGTATGGGCGGTACACACAGGACCTAGGTGTGTATGCCAAGGAGGAAGCGGCCCGCCTCCGGGACGGAGGAGTTCGGGACGGCGGCGGACTGCGGAGGAACGCCAGCGTGCGCAGCCGCGGTGTTGACGCGCAGGAGTATGAGAAGGACCCCTGCGCAAAGTGCCAGTGTGAGTGAAGTGCTGCGCTGTGCTGCTCTGGCACCTCGGTGAAGGTCAGGCTGAAAGGGCCTGTGAACAATGTGGAATGGACTGTTGTGTGACTGACCAGAACTGTGACCTCTGAACCAACCAGGTAGCTCTCAGTGTCATAGACAGTGCCCTCCGCTGGTCTCCACTTGTTCACGGCACACACCTCTGTGTGCACGAGTGTTTTTTTGTTTTTTTTGTGGAAGCTCAACTGATCCAGTCTGTCAGGTCGTTTTATGTCAGTTCTTGGGAGATGGCTGCAGATAAGGGAGGAGCACCAGAGAAGCAGAGTGACACATTCAACAAAAATAGATTGTGTCTGTGTGACTACGTGCGTGTGAGTTGTTTCACGAGCGACACCACACATTCAAATCTCTTGATTAAATCAATAATATTCTGTTTGTTCCTGCACTGTAAATGCTTTGTTTTGCAAGTCAACAGGACAACAGCAGGCTAATTAAAGGGTCAGTTGACCGGCATTGGCTGTTTTCTGCTGCTGAAATTGATCCTGAGAAAACAGATTCAAGGTTGTGGCAGTCTGAGCCACTATGAAAATGAATGAAAAGAATGCTGAAATTTAACATAAATGATCCTGGCTGGATTTTGCATTGGTGCTGCTTTGGTTAGCGCTGACATTGAAATACATCCATGTATGATTATTTTTTTTACATTTTAAATGTATTTGTTTTTTTTTAAGAATATAGTATTGCTGACTATATTTGTTAAATGTCTAAAAGTTATTGCCTCTTGAATGTGTGACTTGTCTGCTTTTTTGCTGCTTAGAGGACAAACTGAAAGCCTGGGAATTGTGAGATTTATTGCCTTCTCTATTTTTAGCAAAGGTATTAAATCGATCCCATTGACAGCACAAGAACTGGCACATTACAAACAGGATTCACTCATCACTAATTCAGCATAAAAAAAGTGGTGTGAACAAAGCAGGTGCGATTTACATCTCACAGAGGGAACTGCGCACGCTGATCTAAATCTCCTCCATCTTCCCCTAAATTGTGATGAATGGAGATGTTGCTCTGGCAACATAATTCACTCACATTGTCACTCACAATCAAGCGAACAATAACTGTAACTATGGGTTGTGACCTCTTTAGTTGGCCCCTTGATATTTAAAACCAAAACAAAATCTTTTGAAGATTTCCTCAACACACTGGAGATAATCTCAGTAAGCGTGAGAACAGAGGGAGGAGAGCAGCCAGGATATTGTTTGTGGCCGGACCGGTGAGTCAGTGTGGCTGTATTCCAGCATGTGTCTCTGCGCTGCGGCCCCTTCAGATTGCTGATCTGATTAAAGCTGGATGGATTGTTCCATAGGTGAGGCGAGAGCCGCAATAGATCAAGCCAGCCGCACTGACTGGCCGCTCGGCTGCGATGGGAGACATTTAAAACAATCCCGCTCAGATTAGGAGCCAGGCAGGTGCAGAGATTTGTCTGCATGCTCGTTATTTTTAGTCTTGTCTTTAGGTGGCCGGTCGGGCCGGACCGCTTCTGCTGCTGCCAAGGGGCCTCAGCTGCTGCTTTGGAGGGAGGTGGGAGTATTATTGGTCTTTTTTTCCACCCTCCCTCATGTCTCTGTGTGGGTACATCATCTCTGTGGGTGATGGGCTTCGAGTGTTGGAGCGCCTCGTTTCAGATCAGTAACCGTGGCCGCGGCTTCTTTTCAAACAGCGCCGCCCACTGTCAAAGGCTCCGCTGCCGGTCGTGCCTCCGAGCTATAAACACACTATCGGCCGCACTCGCTGGCTGTGTTTATTTTGACTCTGGTTTCCTCCGCTGTGCGTGTCTTTCAGCTGACGTTGCTGCTATGCAGCACCCCAACGTTCCCTTCCACACTAGTTTTCTATCTGCTGTGCGTGTGTGCGCGTACGTGAAGAACTGTATTTATGTACATGTCCATTTATTTCTTTATCAGATCCACATCAGCTTCTACAGCTGTAGTCACTAATCTCCTTGGGGTGCACAGACAATATTAAACATACATACACGTGGTGCTAAAGCTGTTCACAGGCAAACCAAATACATCTAGCTGTCTATCGCTTCACAATTGTAGTTCGCCGGCAGGTGATGCGTTGCAGGACCTGTTGGAGGTGGGAACAGTGTGTTGCGTTGGCTGCAGATTGTTTGTTTTTTTTTTACAACGGGATCATCTGTGGACGGCACTGAGCCTGCGGATGTGAGCGTGAGCCAAGATTCACACACACACGGAAGTACATGGCTGTGCAGGAGCTTGTGTGTGTGTGTGCGTGTGTGTGTGCGTGTGTGTGTGCGTGCGTGCGTGCGTGCGTGCATGCGTGCGTGCACGTGCACGTGTACAAGCATGTGTGTGTGCAGAGAAGAAAAAGCTATGCGCATTTATTGCTGCAGTTTTTCACATGTTCAAAGACCAAATAACGGAAATCAGAAATTCACACATCCAGGTGTACAAACAATCTAGTTTAGCATCTTCATTCTTTAAAAAACTGTTGTTTTTTTGTGTATGTGTGTGTGTGTGTGTGTTTGTGTTTGTTTGCGTGCTTGCATGCATGTGCACTGCACCATAACTTTGCCACAAAAGTGTTTGAATGTGTTTAATTGGCACCCACATATATTTCTGTAGATCTTGTTCTTCTGTCTCCTGGGTGATGGCTCGTGTCCCCCCGTGACCCGAATCCTGCACCACACGAACTGCTGCAATTCTTTGCATTATTTATGACGTCTATACAGTAGCAAGGTCAAACAAGCATAGTTTGCGGCGAGCCAACGGCTCGATTGTGCATAATAATTTACGCTCAGCAGAGGCAGCGATGCCACATCGTCAATGGGGGGCGGGGGGAGGGGGGGGGGTTAAGTTAAGCAGGAGGAAAACAATCCCCCATGCAAAGCAGCATGGATAGCAGCATTTATTGGAGGCTAAACAAGGGCGGCCAAGTTAGTCGGTAAGAATACGTAGTTTTCAGCCTGCAAGTCATTATTCACACATCTTGATAACTAGTTGTTTGTTTATTAATGAAGGACAGTAAGCTGGGAGCTTTACTTTGTTTGGACAGAGCTGAACTCATTCAAGAATTTGGCCTTTTTAAGCACAGAAAAAGGACACACAAATCACCAATTTGTATTTCTGTCTCTCTGTTTTTCTCTTTTGTGCTTTCCCTCAAAAAAACTATTCTATGACTGTCTTTAAGGTTTTTTTTATGAATATAGATCTGGTAAATGTGTTAGTAGCACATTTTTGGCTTCTCAGGGGACGGGCACATCCACGAATGCTCTGGATGTTGAAGTGGATTCCGGGCTTTGGCATCGTCCGCAGACGGAAAGGGGGAGGAAATGAGTCCAGTGATGCTTCTTTTAGCTGACCCAGCTCAGAGTTATGGATTATAACGTAATGATTGAATTCTTAACTTTGACCTACCTTTGTTTTTGTCTCTGCATTCTCAGGTTTTGCGCTGGATAAAGGGATTTCCTTTGTCATGCTTGATTCTTTTTTTTAACATGAGTTTTCCTAAGTGTATTATGCTTCTAAAGGGAAAAGAAATGCTAAATTAAAACTTTTTTTCTCATTTAAACTATGCTCAATTTTTGTCAAACATTTCCGTTGCCCTCAGGTAATCATTAAAACCCTCTAGAACATATTAAAGTTTTAAGTTTTAAAACTGTATCTGCTCTTGTAGATCTCCATTACTCTCAGGTATGTGCGGAACTAAAATCTAAGGTCATCTCAATGTGAAACAATGTGGAAAGCAGCCTTTTTTCCCCCAGTATTCACACACTGATAAAATATTTACTGCAGAGACGCTTTGACTCTTTTCATTCACCTTGTACTGAAGCTGTGCTGTGTCAAACAATGATTGCCAAACATCCAAAGAAGGCTAAAATGACAAAAATTTCACAACAAATACACCAAAAAATGAAATACAAAGCAGCTATATTCCATATGTTATATGTTCTACCTCTTTGAAAATACAGCCTCATGTCAGTCTTTCACGCCCTCAACCTCTCTTCTTCGTACCACCAAAGCTTTTAAAAATATGTATTTTGTGTGTCGTCAGTGTGTGCATCCCGCTGCCAGAAGTTCCTGATCTCACGGGTGGGGGAAGACTGGATCTTCCTCATTCTGCTGGGACTGCTCATGGCTCTGGTCAGCTGGGTCATGGACTACGCCATCGCCTTCTGCCAAGAAGGTAGGAAAGAGACGGAGAGGCGCAGCTTAGCATTAGGCTGCAGGGCCACAGGGAGACGTGGACAGTGGATGTTGTCCATGAAGCATTAATTCAAACTGAGATGAGTGTCCAATAGTGCCGGAACGGAGGTTGGCTTTTCATTCTGCGGCCAGGATAATGGATGCATTTAGCATCGTTGGTGTTGGAATAGGTCCATTATTGGTATTAACCTCAAACAAACAGCAGGTCTAACAGACCTGGTGCGTGTAACAGCATAATTTTGCATTAAGAGGCGGAACAGGCCTCTAAATGAGAGCCACGCTGGTGTGAATTAGTGTTTTTACCCTCACAGCGTTTCCCCGGCGATGGATTTCTCCCTTAAGCCCGGGGGTCACTTCCTTTATTGTGTTTTATGAGACTGTAAATTTGATGGTAAAGAGAAGTAAATGATGAAGGGGGAGGGAGGCGGATGAGGAGACGGCGGCAGGAGGAAAGCGTGAGGGAGAAGGTCAAGGGCGGAGAACAGAGGAAGTCTGGTGGATCTGCAGACCATGAATCTTAATAGACAGAGGAGCTTTGCTTTTATGGTTTCTCCACTTTATAATGAGATGAGCTTACGTGTCTGTGTGCAGCACAGAAGTGGATGCACGGAGGACTGGACAGCAACCTGCTGCTGCAGTACATCGCCTGGGTCACCTATCCCGTGGTGCTCATTACCTTCTCGGCAGGATTCACGCAGATTCTGGCACCCCAGGCTGTAGGTAAGACACGCAGGCACACGCGTGACCCCGTCTGACGTCTCCACAGAACACATTTCTGTGCCTAATTAATGCTCGTTTCATTTGTTTGGGAGATATTCATAATGTGTCCCAGCGCGCCACCCCGCAAGGATCCTGTTCGCCGCTCGGCATTTGCGTCGGGGAACCCGAGTAATGCGTCTCCGACGCTCTGCGCACACTGGAAACCACTTGAATGCTAATCAGCCTCTTCTTCTCCGCCCTTCTTCTCTTTCTTCTCTTCTTTTCCTCGTCTCCTCATCCCTCTTTCTTCCCATCTCCATGTGTGCGATTGCTCTCTTTCAACTCGTCACTCCTCCTCCTCCCTCCCCCGACATCCTGACCGACGACTCCTTCCTGTTGGGTCACAGGGTCAGGCATCCCTGAGATGAAGACCATCCTGAGGGGGGTGGTGCTGAAGGAGTACCTGACTTTTAAGACATTTGTGGCCAAAGTCATCGGCCTGACCTGTGCCCTGGGCAGCGGGATGCCTCTGGGGAAGGAGGTGAGGACTCTCCACACACACACACACACACACACACGGTCTCTATAGCTGCTAAAGTGTGATACCAGTAATACCAGTAACCCAATGTGTAACTTTTTTATTTTATTTTTATTTCGTTTTTTATAAACACATTTTATTGTGTTATTAGTGGCATTGCCATAATTACAGTACACAAACTTTTCATTTTTAAACAACATAACCCCTTCAATGTGTAACATTTAAAGGGGTAAAAAAAATGTTGATATTCTTCTTGATATTCACATCATAAGCAGGTTTGTTTGCATATTATGTTAATTTATTTATAAATTCTTACGACCTGGCCCTTTAAAATGACACACTGACAAATTTGCAAGACAATTACTGGGGTCTTCTGTCAAAAGTATTTTAACAGGGCCTCATTAAAGTCTTTATTAAAGCCAAGGCTGGGGGAAAAAACATTTGTTGCCAATAATCTTTTCATTACCCATCCAGGAAGCACATAAATTAGTTTAAATCTGAGCAGGATTTACTGGCTGAAGGGTTTTTTTGTTGAATGGAACTCGTCTGGTGATAAAATGTGATTTGTCGTCACATCTGGTAAGCTATCACACAAATTCTGCAGCCTCCACTCATCTTCCCTCCTCTCTCAGGGGCCGTTTGTTCACGTCGCCAGCCTGTGTGCCGCTCTGCTGAGCAAACTCATGGCCGCTCTGTTCGGTGGGATTTTCATGGTAAGTAAAGCAGGCGCTTAAAAAAACTCTGGAGGTGGGGGACACAAAGACACTTTCAGACATGCTGACTCACGCCTTTCTCAATGCTAAACATTTGAGTTTCACTGTTGATTGGTTAGCCTTTTGTCCTTGTGTGAGGTGAATTGGGTGCTTTTACTCCTGGATCGATTGCAACTGAGCCCAGAGAACCCCGTTCTCAGCTCCCTTCCGTTTGCAGTGAGAACACAACTGACCAAGCAGCCGCAGAAAAATGCATTTCGCATGGCAATAGACAGCAAAAAAAAATCTCTTGTCGATATGGACTGTACAGTGTCATATATCTTATGTATGAATACATTTTTAGTTAGTTCACGGCTCCTTTATAATTTGTTTGCCCCTGCTTTTGCTACTGCGTCATTTTTTGTGTGTGTTGTCCAGAATCCGGTAACCCG
This sequence comes from Nelusetta ayraudi, assembly GCF_046127955.1. Taxonomy (NCBI): domain Eukaryota; kingdom Metazoa; phylum Chordata; class Actinopteri; order Tetraodontiformes; family Monacanthidae; genus Nelusetta; species Nelusetta ayraudi. The sequence goes on along the minus strand of NW_027466061.1, from coordinate 15,614,102 downwards.
TTTTCCTACCTAAATGTCATCGAGGTGTTTCACCTTCTCATTGCAAGTGAACCTGCACCTCGTTCATTGTTGTTGTTATGAAACTGTCTCACAATGCAGTCAGTACAAATCATCCTCAGTAACAACATAATAGTTCCAGGTGTGAAAGCCCGTCCATGCAACTCAGAATAATCCATGTAGCATGAACGTGATATAAAGGCAGTGTATTTCATTCATTGCATCACTGAACTATGAAACACATTTCTTTGTAAGCTTTTTTAAACTCTTTTCATTTTTTTGTGCTCTGAAAATTTGACATTGCCTGTTTTTTCATTTTGGATCTTAATTCAGCAAGTTTTATGTTTTTATATTTAATGATCGATTTTGAAGTGTTTTGTTTTTGGTGAGACCTGTAAAGTTGCTACCACTAGGCAGGAGAATCTGGTCTCTCCTCATCGTTTGTTCCTTGTAGGTTGAAGCTTAAGAAATGACCAGAATGGTTGCTCAACATTTTTTAATGATTCCTTGACTTTCTGCCATCCCTCAGGACACACTCTCACCTCCACTCATGCGTCGAGGCCACACCGGGCGGCTCTCCAGTCTGAGTCTGCACTGCTTCTCCCCCACATGTACTGGCAGCACCAGAGGAAGATAGAACTGCAGTAATGTGGAGGAGGAAGAGAATAAACACACACAAAAAAATAAATAAAAATAAAATCTCCGTCTGCACAGTTGGGGGGTGCGGGGAGGGGCCACTGCGCAGCCGTTTGACTTAATCAGTCTGTGAAAATGTTAATTCACTTTGCTGCGGACTCAAGACTGTGTTTACCGAGGCTCATCCTGTTTGATTTCGTTGCGTGATTGGGATGATAAGTCGGACGTGTTCCAGTGGCCGAGACCGAAGAGGTAACCTGCACGCTCACACTGATTGCACTCACACCTGTTTCTGTCTGCTTCTCTTTGTGTGTGTGTGTGTGTGTGTGTGTGTGTGTGTGTGTGTGTGTGTGTGTGTGTGTGTGTGTGTGTGTGTGTGTGTGTGTGTGTGTGTGTGTGTGTGTGTGTGTGTGTGTGTGTGTGTGTGTTCCCCCTACTTTCACTGCTAAAGGAAGAGCCCTTTGAGGGAAGCAAGGTATGAACGCGCAAAGTCTTCATCGCCAATTCCATCAACATGAATAATCCATGCTGTCCATCTCCAAGGCTTGCAATAGATGAATGCCTTTCCATTCTGTCTGATTGTGTCCAGTGAACCATCACAGTGAGACATCGATCTGTCCTGCTGCCCTGGCTTTTGCACAAACATCTCATTCCATGAATGCGACATGCAGTCAGATATGGCCTGCCAGCTTCTGCCACACACACACACACACACACACACACACACACACACACACACACACACACACATACACACCCACACCCCATCACTGTGAACAACAATGCAGCAGCTGCCTGACAGGAAAACATCTGGCATTTTTCCATGAGAACATATCTTTGGTCTTTAAATGTGTATGCAACGTACACACACGTGTGTGTGTGTGTGTGTGTGTGTGTTTACGTCACGCAGGATGTGCATTATTCCTGAATTTGCGGTTTGGTGTGCCTCTGATCCTTGTCTGCCAGAACGAGCTGAGGAACACAGAGATGCTGTCAGCCGCCTGCGCTGTGGGTGTGGGCTGCTGCTTCGCCGCCCCGATTGGAGGTAAAACAACACGGTGGCAGATGGAGGAACAGATGAGGACAAAACACGGCCAGCGTGCAGGACAGCGAGGGGTCAATCTCATTCCGTCCGTTATCGAACTCTTAAACCGACAGGGGCGGAACACTATTTCAGCAGCTGCTAGCAGGGGGAGCGTGAAGGCGTAGCGCCTCCTCGAGAGGATCGCCATGCGGTGGCCCATGAACTGCATCATTGATGCAATCCTCATGGTGGTGTTTGTCACTAATGTCTGATGCTTTATTTGGAAGAAGGACCAGGTGAAGGATATTAGACACAATATTATAACACCGGCTGCTTTCTGTTGCTGGTTTCACGAGGAGATCATCAGCAGAGATTGTCAGCAAATTCTCATTATATACACTAAAATAAATCAGTGGGTGACAAGCTGTACGTTGTAACTTCTCTCATTTAGCATAAAAAGGTTTTGGTGTTTTAGTTCATTCCGTATAAAGGGCCAAAAAGAATGTGCTGCTTTATTTTTTAATTTTTTACTTGCACCAGTAGCATCCGAGTGGTGTGTTTGTTTGTGGCACAGGGGTGCTGTTCAGCATTGAGGTGACGTCAACGTTCTTCGCGGTGAGGAACTACTGGAGGGGTTTCTTCGCCGCAACCTTCAGCGCCTTCATCTTCAGAGTGTTGGCAGTGTGGAACCAGGAGGAAGGTAGAAGTCCTGCTTCATGATGGCTCTTCTCTGCCTGTCTGTCTGTGTAAATGTGCGTGTTTTGGATTCATTCTGTTGCGTAGTTGGTCATTGTTGAAAAGCAGTATTTGTCCAGCACCTTTTTCTTCAAATAGAACAGAGGAATATTTAGTTGACAATGCAGCCTTCTTCTCTCCTTTCATCCTGAAGAGACCATCACTGCTCTCTTCAAGACCCGCTTCCGCCTTGACTTCCCGTTTGACCTTCAGGAGCTGCCCGCGTTCGCCATCCTTGGGTGAGTGTTTTCTGCTGGACCAGTGCCACATTAAACTGATCCGGGATCTGCGCAGCGTCTGATTTACTGTGGAGATTTGAGGTCTTATTCAGCTTCACCCTCTCCTCTAAGTCACATTCTCACATGGCTGAAGGTCGATTTGTGTTCAGTGGAGCGGGCATGAAATTAACTTTGTACTCTGATGATTAGGAGCACAAGCTGTGTCCAGATTGTCTCGTTTCAAAATTGATTTGTTTGATGCCAACAGGCTTAATCAGAGGAAATAAAATTCATGAACCACCACTCGGCTTTCCACAAAGAGGCTCAGCAAAGCAGCTGCTTTTTCATTGGCAATGGGAATCTTTTTTTTTCAAGGTTGCTGGTTTCATTCTCTCCCAGGATGCTGCGCTGACAGACCGTGTCTTTGTCTGTCCGGCAGGATCGCCTGTGGTTTTGGTGGCGCTCTGTTTGTTTATCTGAACCGGCTGATTGTGCAGTGCATGAGGAAACAGAAGACCATCAACAAGTTCCTGCTGAGGAAGTGAGTATCTGAGGCCTGCTGATAACAGGAGCGTCACACCTCCTTGATTCGACATTTTGGAAACTGTAGTTATCGCTGCATAGCCGAGAGCTCAGGGAAAACCGCAGGATTACCTGTGAATCTATTGTTGAGAGATAATTGGCCTGTTCAGCTTCCTTTGGAAAGTGTCCAGGTATGTTGAAAATATTTAAAATTGACAGCAATCGATTCTTTAGGAAAAAACATCCCAGTTTTTTCTGTATCAAAATAACTTTCATTGCATCTTACAATTTTCACAATACATTCAGGTGGCTGTTTTGAACACCAAATATATTAGGTGGCGTTATTCCTAGGGCTTTTAGCCTCTTTTAAGTTTGATATGTGTGATGTAATCATACCTGTGTTAAGACTCCACCCTCACCTTCAGTTTAAGTGTATAACGGTGATTACACAGGTAATTTTAGTCACACAATGATTTTGAATCTATTATAATGTAAGCAAGAAACCAGATGTTGCAGCTTTAAAAGGATGATTTACCTCATACTACTGCTCACCCTCAGGTCTAGTCTCACATGGGTGAAAATTAAGTGGAATTAGAAAATGCCACCAGAGTGTTTTAACTGACATCGGTCAGACGTTTGGGATGAACTGTCCCTTTAAAAAAAAACAGCGCAAGTTTTTTATGTCACGGTGTGACTGGCGTCCAGGGATGTCTGGGTAGAGCCCTCGCATGAATCTGGTCTGTTTCCTCTGCTTCACAGGCAACTATTTATAGCCCTGCCACTCTCGCCGCTCAGAAATCAAGTGTGCGCAAACAGTGTGGCAGGCACACCCATTAATGACCCCACAGTCCGTCTCTTCCTGTCAGGCGCCTGGTGTATCCCGCCCTGGTCACCCTGCTGGTCTCCACCCTCACATTCCCGCCGGGCTTCGGCCAGTTCATGGCCGGGCAGGTGAGAAAATGTTTTCGCACTCCTCTGACAGTTTGGAAGCATGACGTTCAAAGTGTCACAAAATGATTGACTGTGATTTCAAACGAAGGCAGATTCCGTTGACATGTCGGTAGCTTTTGTGCTCCTTTGAGGGAGCTCAACATGGAGGGTTTTTTTTTTTACACTCTAAATTTTACTTTAAACTAGAGATGATAGCATAGATGCACCAATACCACTCTTTTACAGAGCGAGTATAGTACAAGTACTTGCTTTTCAGTACTCAGCGATACTGATAGCGAGTACTCAATAAGGCCATTACACATTATATTGTAGAATTATTATGATTTTTTTTTTGCATTTTTTTTCCACAGATTTTCTATTATTTGAAAAACATTCGTCTGTATCCCTACTTTAAACAGTACAAGAAACCTCACATTAATGTCCAAGTGTTGATGACTTATTGGAAACAATCTAGCAAGATATAGAAGTAAAATTGCAATTGGAGCAGAAAGAACTGCTTCTTCACTCAAGATTTTCAAGGCTGATGGTGACATGTTCTTCTTAGGATCTGGTTGTGACAACGCAGCATTTTTATTTTCAGCGAGCCATCCTGCGATCCAGCTGTGACAAGACGTGCAGAGGCAGTCAGTCAGTGAGCTTGACGCAGTGGTATTTTTTTGTTTTTTTGGCTCTTCCCAGTGTGCGTCACACTGCGGGTACCAGTCAGCGACGCTCACACAGCCGACTAAATGATTTCACATTACGCAAAGCATTGTGTTATGTTAATCATTTGAGACCCCTCACTGTGCAATCGACGCAAAACCCTGTCAGCTCTCCACGCGACGCACCACAAGGTGCAAATGCAGCCCAGCGGAAATCTTGTCAGCCAATCTGCAGAAATACGCAACGGAAATAGAGAAATTTTCTGGCCTCCGCTTGTGTGTCTCTGCTGTACCGATCTGTCTGTCAGGGTTCAAGAGAGAATTGCTCATCGGAAGCGTCTCTGCTTGTCCCCTCAGCTGACACAGCACGAGTCGCTGGTCGCACTGTTCGACAACCGCACGTGGTGCCGCGAGGGCGTGGCCGAGGAGTTTGACTACATCAGCCACCACCACCACGCCTGGAAGCACCCGCAGGTCAACGTCTTCATCACCCTCATCCTCTTCGTCGTCATGAAGGTGGGCTTCAGACGCGGCAGGACAGCAGAAATTTGGGAAAACCTGTGAAGGATTCAGGCCTTTTTGACTCTCTCTCTCTCTCTCTCTCTCTCTCTCGCTCTCTCTCTCTCTGTCTCTCCCTCTCTCTCTCAGTTCTGGATGTCTGCGGTGGCCACCACCATGCCTGTTCCCTGTGGGGCCTTCATGCCAGTTTTTCTTATCGGTGAGTGAAATGTTAATCTAAAAGTTGTCCCTGGAGGAGTTCAAATAACCCTTGTGGTGTCTTTGTTGTCGGCGATGTGTGTGTGTGTGTGCGCCAGGTGCAGCATTCGGCAGACTCGTCGGAGAGATCATGGCGGCCGCGTTCCCTGATGGCATCCACGCTGACGGCAGCGTCTATCCCATAGTTCCCGGCGGCTACGCCGTGGTTGGTGAGTGGTTCCAGATCGGTTCCTTTTCAGTTTTTTTTTATTTTTTATAACCACACATTTTATTGCTTCCTCTCATTCTTTGCCCCCTTTGTGATTTGAGTTGACAGCCACGCGTTGTTGATGTCTTGACAGCAGTTTGCAGAGTGTGTCATTCGAAAGCCTGCAAGAGTTGTCACCAAACACAAATTTGCCAGTCACGTCTCATTGGCTACTGTGACTGGTTTGACTTCAGTATAATAAATCAGAATGACATCCAGCAGCGGAAGTTTGACTTAAACTGCTTTGCCCCGCCAACGTATTAATCTCAGTTGGAATCATGTTGCATTGCATTTTAAGAAGCCGAGAGCCCAAAATTGATTTTTTTAAAACTATATTTTTCTCTCTAATCCACATCCCTCCTACACAGGGGCTGCAGCGTTGTCTGGAGCAGTCACCCACACCGTATCTACCGCAGTCATAGTGTTTGAGCTGACTGGTCAGATCTCCCACATCCTGCCTGTGATGATCGCTGTGATTCTGGCCAACGCCGTGGCCCAGTCACTCCAGCCATCTCTCTACGACTCCATCATCCGCATCAAGAAACTGCCCTATTTACCCGAGCTGGGCATGGGCCATCACGAGTAAGACTGCCTGTGCACTGAACACATTTCTACATGAATGTCTTACTCATACTCACACCTCTGTTTCCTTTGTGTCTCTTACCCCTTTTTTTTTTGTTTTTATAACCTCTGTTTCACCACCTCGCCATCTGCTGGCCGCCGCGCCACATTTCAGGAAGTACAACATCCGCGTAGAGGACATAATGGTCAGGGACGTGCGCTTCATCACCCTCAACTCATCCTACCGGGAGCTGCAGGAGATGCTGGTGACCAGTTATCTCAAAACACTGGCGCTGGTGGAATCCAGAGGTGAGAGAAGAACCTGTTGTTGTCTGTGGTCACTGTCACTGCTTTTGAATTCCTCATCACCTTTTGGTTCAAATATAAACAGCATTGTAAAATCTTTCATTATGTCTTACATTTTTGACAGTTGTGTTCATAGCTACAATTTTTGTTTTTTTATCTACTGTGCACATTTCTTGTTGTAACAGTGTTTGGCCAGGTCAATATAAAAGGGATATTAAGCTCAACAGGTCTTTCAACAGCCGAACCAACTGTTAAATATCAATATTGACCAATGTCCAGCTGGATGCTGGCGAGGGATTATTGTGAGGTTCAAGTCTGAAGCCATACAGGCAGAAAATACATTTCCCCCCCAAGTCTTAGAAGCTAAAATAATTTATTAAATAAATGTTCAGACATCTTTGACAAAAAATATTATTTGTTTGGGCTGAAGACAAAGTTGCACTTGACATTTTTGGTTGCAGTGTGATAAAGTCAACTGTCTAAGCTGTAGCACTGTTCTTTAACCTGTCCAGCCAATCTGAAAAACGTTTGCCCTCGACCCTGGCCTTGTGGTCCGCCTCCATTCTCCCTCAGACTCCATGATCCTGCTGGGCTCCATTGAGCGGCTGCAGCTCCAGTCCCTGCTCTCCATGCAGCTGGGCCTCCAGCGGAGACAGGAGTACCTCCGTCAGCTGGCCCAGGACAACGGCACCCCGGACCCTCTGCCCAGCCTCACCAGCGACAGCTCGCCCAGCTCCCCGTGCGCCCACAGCCACGTCAGAGTGCCGGCCACCAACAGCAATGCTCGCCAAGCGGTTCGCTTCCTGGTGAGCGCCCAAGAGGTGTGACACATCTGGGGGCCGTCCAGAGAGGGGTCGAGAGGGCTAGTTTGGCCTGTAGGGGGTGGTGTGGGCTGTAGTGCATCAGGCAAAGCATGTGGCGAGCATGTAGCAGTAGGTAAAGGCACAGATGGAGCTATTAGACAGCCACAGCGGTAAGTGATTGCAAATGAAGCCTCAGTATCCACAATATCTCTACTTACATTAACACATTTTTTCTGTCTCTCTGTCGTCTGTGCCCTTACCTGTGCTGTCCTGTTTGTTCATGTGCATGTGATCCTACTCGTCGTCTCTCTCTCTCTCTCTCTCTCTCTCTCTCTCTCCCTGTGTGTGTGTGTGTGTGTGTGTGTGTGTGTGTGTGTGTGTGCATAAAAATGTATTTGTATGTGTCTATCTGCATGTGGGGTGTGTGTGTGCGTGTGCATGTGCGTGTGTGTGTGTGGCATTGTCTGTTAATGCACTGTCTATGTAGATCTCCACAGAGGAGTCGACCTCCTTCAGCCCGGTGGTTTCCAACGTTCAGCTCCCTCTCAAGTCCGCCTTGAAAACTGTCTCGGCCATCAGCGACACGGAGACACCAAACAGTATGTACTGTGACAATGCAGCATCCCTGATGCGAGGAGGCGTAAAAAATAATTGTTATCCTCTCACCGTAAAAGCACCAAATGGTGATTTTCTTTCTTTTTTGGCCAGTGTTCTCTATGCGCAAGATGCGAGGTGCCTCTAGTTTGTCAGTGAGCAAACCAGATGTTAGAGAAGTTCACTCCACTGCTTAATGGCTTAATTGTGCTTGATACTGTCCTTTTGTGATGTCACAAAGGGAATTTGTACCTTTGGAGAGCTTATTGTGCAATAATCCACATAATTCTATGTTTTAAGTAGACAGAAATATAAAACCTTTAATTATTGTTTATTATATTATTTAATCCCGTTTGCATCTTTTGCAGTAATAATTCTCTATTTCTCCACCAAGGTTCTCAGACCCTCTCTTGTGCTGATCAAGACCAGGAGTTAATGGAGGTGAGAAGAATAATAATGTTGAATTAAAAAAACACAAAAAACAAATGTGTGATTGTGTGGCCAACCGTATGCGTGGGTTTGTGCGCTTGCTTCAAGTTCTTGCGTACGCGGCTCAGAGGTCACGCAGAATCCGCCCACAGTCACGCAGGGGTCTCCTATGTCACACTGTGGCCCTGGGTTGTTGCTTCAAAACATTTGTGAGTCATTGTGCTGCTACTACACCAAACGCCTTCACAGCCCATCAAATGCCTTTGCACATTCTGTGTAAAACACTCTCATTGTTTTTTTTGAATGCTAATCTTAAGGGCCCAGTGCACATTGTTTTATCACCGTCACAGCAAAACAATATTTGATGCAAAAGAACACAAATGGCCTCTGCTCAATAACTTTTGAAGCTTTTGATTTACATACAGTAACAATCGCTCTTACTGGAACAGTTTGGAATAAAAGAAGTGTAGCAGGAGCCTGTTTGTCAGATACGTTTTGTCATCCAAAAGTCAAGCAAGTTTGTGTAAGTTTGTTCAAAACGTTTTTTTTTTACTTAGGAAACGTGTTTTGGCAACAACACCCAATGTCTGCAATCTGGAATTTTTCCACACTGTTTGTGATACACTTTCTCTGTCCCTCTCAAACAAATAAAATTGAAATTGAAGTAAACTACTACTACATGTTGTAAAAATACAGTATTACTGTACAACGTTTTGCATGAAACAAATTAAAAAAAAAAAAAAAAAAAAATTATAAAAAGATCACTCAAAAACCATTATTTTTATCATTTGTCATACCCTTGACATGGTTCAGTAATTTTACACCTCCTTTCAACACATTGTGCTCTCATCACATGGACTTCTGCCGGCAGAAGTCAGACACCAGGGCAGGTGGGGGTGTAAAAGTGTCCGGTGTTGCTGTTGCTGTGTGTTCTTAAAGTTTTGCTTTGTCGATGCCTTCTTTTCGTGGCTGGAAGAGCCCGGCCGGGTCTGCTCCTACCGAAAAAAGAAGGCCCAAACGAGTCAGGATTTCCATGGCGGTAAGATTGTCCGCCGCCTAGAGACTGTTGCTTGGTAACCGTTGCCCCGCGACGTGTGTGAGTGCTGGACCAAAACATTTTTGGTGCACCAGCCGGGGCGTCAGGGTGGCTTTGCTGAGAGTGTGAGAGGAAATGTGTGCGATAATTTGGAAGGTGTGATTGTCTTTTCGGCATCAGTGTTAAAACGTGTCTGAGTCAAGTGTAGCTGGTAATTTCAAAAAAACACTATTATTCTAATTAAAGGTGTTATTTTATCTGTGTAGTGATACATTGTTCTACATATTTTATATTGTCTATAAATATGCACAGTACGTTCAGGTGGGGCACACTTGTGTACGAATTGTTGTATTTTATGTCTTTTATTTCTTTAGGAGTCGCCTGAAGTTGAAGACTGCATGACCCCATCAGAGGTGAAGGCATCAGTTATTGGATACACTTTCAGGTTTTCAGATTTATTGTTTTCTAACATGCTGTCATGTCACCACTTTGGTTGCAGATTGCCGAGTGGGAGGAGCAGCAGCTGGACGAACAAGTGGACTTCAAGAACTGCAAGATTGATCCGGCGCCCTTCCAGCTGGTGGAGCAAACGTCTCTGCATAAAGTCAGTATTGAGGAACTGAAAACTCCCCCTTTGAAAAGCACTGCTTTTAAACCAATGAAGGGATTATAAATAAAGTATCCACAAATTGGAGTGTGTTCCTTATGGTTCATATAAAGTGATTCAAATGGGATTATGAATTATCTTTAAGTTTAATAATACCTCAGTAAGGTGGTGCATTTACAATACTGTGTTTTTGTTCGAACTGTGCAAACAAGGTAATAAACCTATAAAATGGAGGAAACACAACAGGTCTTTTTCGCTGTGGGTCAATAGAAGTTTGTAAGAGGTTGTCAGTCTTTCTCGACTGAGTGAAGGAGAGAAATTTGGCGCACTTGGTGCATCAGATGTGCTTCTCATCCAACACAAGCATGATTTCTACAAATGTAACACAGTTAGACCAGAAAATGATTGAGCGTTGCTGTGACACCAAACTCCTTGTTTCATTGATAGAGAGATGATTGATCAAACGTAAAGTTAAAAAAAAAATGTTTAAGTATGTAAAAACATCAAAATAAGTAGTACATTTCTTCTGCTTCACTCAGAGGGTCCGGTGTGAAAGCCAGTAAAAAAAAAGAAAAGAAGAGTTGTGCTGGTGTAACAGTTTCCATAACCCCGATCCAAAATGCAAATGACAATCTTGAGGTCTGTATTCAGGCCATGACCCACCTCTTCTGCTCCACAGACCCACACCATCTTCTCCCTGCTGGGTCTTGATCACGCTTATGTGACCAGCATGGGACGTTTAGTGGGAGTGGTCTCTCTCAAGGAGGTGAGTGTGCATGTCAGTGTGCGCATATTTTGTCATTTACACTCCCTACGCTGTTTAATTCTCGTCCTCCTGCCTGGCTCGTCCTCACAGCTGCGCAAAGCCATCGAGGGCTCCGTGACGGTGACTGGAGTGAAAGTGCGCCCCCCGTTGGCCAGCTTCCGCGATTGTGGGAACAGCACAAACGTGTCCGAGGTGACAGAACTGCACAAGCTGTGCATCCGTCACAGGGGGCTGTCGCTGCCGCGGGAGCCCAACCTCCCCAACGTGAAGGAGCAGCCGGATCTCCCGTACGAAGAGATTCCCGTCACCGTCACGGACCAATCAAATCTGCAGCTGGAATCTGGCCGCTGCTTGGTCTCAAACCAGGCCTCGGAATGCATGCTACAGGAGAGCCCGTCGTTCACTGAGGACCAGTCTGAGTTTACGTTTGACTGCAGCCCGTCCCACACGGAGGAATCAGAGCTGGCATGTGACTATGAACCCCCCACCGACGCTCCTGAGCTGGAGGAAACGGAGCAAGAGGAGCAGGGAAGTCCATCTGTGATCCAGGACCTATCAGAACCTGAGGGAGAGGGTAGCCCCGCCCACACTGAAGATCAGTCCGAATCTTCTGAAGGGAACTGTACCGGCGCCTCGTGAATGTTTTTCTCCGCACCGACAGAGGTCAAACTCTGACCTTTGAGTCCAGTCGAAATAGTCTCAAAGGTCGTCACGGGCGATGTGAGTTTTGTTGCGTGTCAGGGTAAATGGCCCATTTAAGTGTGTTTTTAAAAAGGCTCAATCTGGTTTGATTCTACATTTTCATTCAGGTCAACAAATCCCTGGAAAAAACAAGGCCTAATAGATGAATGCAAAAAGGGAATCTGACAACTGCCTCAAGTGACCAGTCAGACACTGAAAAATGATTCAAATCAAAGGGGAAAAATGCTTTGAAAATGTGTCCATTGATATCCAAGTCACAATATTTTGTCCAGTGTGAACTTCTGTTTTTTAAAAAAAAAAATCAGAAGGAATGATTAATTATATATTATATTATTATATAAAAACCTCTGACCACCAGAATACAGATGCAGAGAAATGGACCACCCATTAATAATAATAATCACTTACTGAGACTGTCACTGTATGTTAAGGCCTCCAAGCAGAAATTAGAGGGAGAAGCTTCTGGAAATTGAACATTATCAACAGTGAAGGAGCCCGTATTAACTACTCACTGTAGTTTATTACTGGCATCTCAAAAATGTCCGTTCAGTGTCGTGCAAACGTGTTGTGAGAACCTACATGTTTTTTGTGAGGAACGGAAACAATTCTCACAGAGCTGATAACACATTAGATGGTGCCTTTAGTGGCCACTGTTTCTATGTGGGATTTCTCTCTCAAACAAACACGCACTTTGCATCAGAGATTACTCAAAGGGTTTGTTAATGAGCTCATGAAACATCCTGTTTAAGCATCGGGGAAAAAAAAACCACACCATTGCAACAGGGTGGCTAGTTTGTGTTTTCATATTCTAACTAGGCCTACTTTTGTATTTTAAAGGGACTTGTTGACTAATGTAGAATATCACTTGCGTGTGTGTGTGTGCGTGTGTTTGTGCAAGCATGCTGGAGACACCTTCTTGACAAGCTCCAATCTGGTCCAGACCTCTTGCAGCGTAATTTGAATCCTCATGCCTAAAGTAACAGCCCGTAAACACGACTTCAAATGATGCGAGGGGAGAAACAAGTCACGGGAGACAACGTAATGGGAGAAAATGAAATGAAAAGAAAGCACAGAGGAAGGGACGCGAGGGAAATTATTAAAATGAGCACATACTGTTATGAATCCAGACTACTACCTACTTACTAGCACTGTACTGAAGCACCACAGGGTCCCTAATTAATGGCTTCTTATTATGTTACAGCACTGTTTTTTTATTTTATTTCGGCCGATGCAATCAACTCACCTTTAGTCGTAATGCAGTAAAACGAGGGTTAGGGAAGTTCAGCATCCTTATTTTTTGCCATACTCGATTCATTTTAATTGTTGATTGTAACAACACACAACTATGTGCATATTATCCCTCCTGATGTCCACATGGGCTGGGATTTCCAGCCGGATGGCGACAACGGCAGCTTCCGAAATTTCCATCTAACTCCGCACTCGGCTCCAAATAGTCACAAAGCACATTGTAATCGCCATGAGTATGTTTTACTGCGTACAAAGCCTTGTTTGGCTTCCTATAGGGGCTGTTTGCTTCAGGGAAATGTCGACCTGTCAGTCTTGTCACTACGACTCCCTATGAGCTTTTTGGTTGTTTGTTTTCATCTTTTTTGTGTTCCATGTGTTTTTCAATGAGCGCTGCCGGCGCTACAGGTGTACCTGGCTGTTGTGCAGAGCACAAATCATGGACGCACATGGACACAGCCTGTAGATGTGAACTTACAATGTTCTGTGTTCTCTAATGCAATTATGAGTAGTGTAATAACTACTGTATGAAGCACAGTTTTACCCAAAAGTTTCTTGAGCAAAGAGTGTGTCTATGCGTGACTCTGTGTGCGAGAGAAAGAGAGAGAGAGAGAGAGAGAGAGAGAGAGAGCTAATATCAACCTTTAAATGGATGTTTCTCTTTTAGCCTATAATGCAACAATTTCACATCATTTGTCAAAGTTCTGTAGTCACTGCACCGACCTTGGCCCATAATTCTTGTCCCTTTAATCATTTGTGCAACTATTTATTAACTTTTTCTGTTTTGTTTGCATATAGAATGTAAAGTAGTGCTTGCCATATAAGATGATGTATAAGGAGTTATATGTAGAGAGTGCATAAGCTAATTTGCAGCGTATCTAGCTAAGCAATAAGTCTGTAGTATCTCCCTTTATATGGCACTGACCTGTATATGCTTTGTACATATGAAGATACAGAGATGAGATCTACATACATGCTATTGTACATAGGAGAATTATGCATTTGAAATCCAGCAGCCATTGTTATTTTTCAGAGAACATGAATTTTTTTGTACATGAGTGAATGATAAAACACTTGGGAAAAAAAAACAAGCCACCTGTGTTTGCGTTGTGTCTTGCGAGGGAAGAAAAAAAGAGAGTCGCCTATTCAAAAAACAAACTCATATTTATATGTATTTACGACATTCAGACATTCAGTATCAAACATTGCCCAACCCACATGACATCGCATGACCCACTACAAAATATTCATAGAAAAATCAACGCAATAGCAACACGTGACTCTTCACCATGATTTGCAAAAAACTCAGAACAACGGCTTTACATTCCAGTTAAAATATACATACATACATATGTATATATGTGTATATATATATATATATATATATACATACATACATATGTATCAAATGTATGTATGTATCATATGTATATTAAAATATATATATATATATATATATATATATATATATATATATATATATATATATATATATATATATATATATATATATATATGTATGTATATATATACATAAATACATGTATATAGGTCAGTGCATGAGAGGCCTGGAGACAAAAGGCAGCAGGTGGAGGGGAGATGATTGGTGGTGGTGAAGGCAGAAGAAGCACAGGAGAAGCAGAGATGTGAACAGTGACAGCTGAACGGATGGGATCCCATATCAACAAGAGATAGATGGGTGGAGGTTGGAGCAACACATCACATCAAGAACTCTTTGTCATCCTTCTTCTCCTCCTCCTCTTCTTCCCTCTCCTCTTCTTCATCGAAGGACGCCACTCCCGAGGAGGCGCGGTCAGAGAAGAAGCTCCCGGGGCTGCAGTGCCAGACTCGGACCTCGTGGAACACGCTGCCCTCGTCATCCTCGTCGTCGTCCTCCTCCTCGTCCTCGCCAGGAGACTCGGAGGTGGAGTAGCACGAGTCGAACCTGCTGCTGCGGGCCCGAGTCCTCCACTCGGGCTTGTGGTGGACGCAGACCTCGTCGCACTGGCCTCGCAAAGGAGCGGGCTGCTCCTGGTGCTCATCCTCTTCCTCCTCCTCTTCCTCTAGGAAGGGGCTCGTGCAGTTGTTGGGCAGAGTGGACACGTTGGTCTGGGATGAATGTGGGTCGTCGTGAGAGAGCGGCCAGCCACAGGGCAGGCCGGAGCCCGCGGGGCAGTCAGGGGGCGGAGCCTCGCCAACACTGAGCTCAGGCTGGCATGGCGCTCCTGTGATAGCATTGGACGTGGCGGCGTCTGAGGGAGGAGCATAAAGTCAGAACACCTGAGGATGGATGGACAGTTGGGGTGGGGGGTGTGGAAGATGAGGCGGGGGGAGGGGGTTGTTTTAGTGATGTTTCAAAAGTGAAAGGCGATGAGCAAAATGAGATGAAACTGAGGTGAAATAAGTGGGTACCTGCACTCCTGCTGAAGGAGGTGTGGGTCTGTCCATCGCCCGGGGAGCCCTCACTGTCCAAGTCTTCATCTTCATCGTCGTCCATGGATGCCCAGGCCCGGAGCTTCGCTTCAGCGATGGCAAACTGCTCGGCCACTCCTGGAAAAAGGAAACCAATGCCGCACGGATCAAGAGCATTACCTTCTGCCTTGGAACACAGATAAACATCGCCAGATGACACAAAAATTGGTTCAAAATTGCTGAGAAAAAAAACTGTAATGAGTTCGACCAAGAAAAGGTGATTATTTCTGTTTTTTCTCTTAGCATAGTATTAACATTAACTTTACTCTTACTGATCATAATGCTTATAATAACATCTGACTAAAAGGCAGAAAAAAAAGCCGGCAGTGGAAAATGCCAAGGCAAGGCTGCTTTTAAAGATGAAGACATGAAAAAGGAGCTAAATGTGAGGTGAAGGGAGGAACACACAGTAAAAATGAACCTGACGTGATCCCCAAGCCACCCGCCGCCACACCTCCCTCCTCCCGCCGTCCCTCCCTCCCATCCCCTCTCTTCATCAAACCTCGCCGATGTCAGCGGCGCCAGGGAGGATGAGTCACAGCCAAACAACAGGGCTGCTGTATTATCGGTGGGCAGTGAGGTGATCTGGGAGAGCGTCTAATAGGCCACCATCTGCTGCCAAGACGAGTCATCACCCCGGGAGGTGCGGTGGGCGGAGCTGGCCGCTGACATACGCACGTTTTAGGGGATTATGAACGTGACAGAAGGTGGAAGCTGCCCGGGAGGCGATGGCGTGGCTAAGCAGAGGTCGGCCCGTGATCTCACACCCGTGCCAGTTCGACCAAATTCATCCTCGGGCCAAAGGTCACGGTACCTGCAGCGAAGCGAGCCTCCTTCTCTCCCTCGCTCAGGTGGCAGTAGGAGCTGAAGTGGGCGTGGGCGGGCGGCTGCGGCTCGCTTGGTTTGGGCCAACCTTTCCATTCGATGAGGTGGGCGACCCGGCCCTGGGCCAGGGAGGTGGGCTTTGTCACATGGTCCCGCACTGCCTGAGAAATACCTGGGCAAATCGCAGAGCAGAGGTGGGGGGTGGTCAGGTCAACTAATGTTTTAAATGAGCAAAAGGGCAAACGTGAAAAAAATAGACTTTCTACCATTTAGAGACGATCTGGCAAGAGCTGCAAACTCATGAATTCCGACGCTCTTCCTGGAGTCCAGCGGAGATTTTCCAGATTTCGGAATCATTTCAACCTCCTCTAACTTCACCTGGAGAACAAAAAATACAAAACACAATCATTTAGGCATGGACTGATTTTGCATAAATAGCACATCCTGTAACCTGTGAAAGATTACTTGGTACCGATAATGAAAAAACTCGAGAGACAAGTGCACAACCGTGGCTTCCTTTCCTACCTCCTGCCTCCGTTGCCCCTCCCATCTTTCACTACTCCTGGACCTCAGTCGCATTGTGGACACGCGGAGCGGCGGTGGAACAGTGTCGCGGTCCGTCAAAACAGCCCGACTGAAAAGTCCCGGCTTGTGCTCACGACTTTAAAGCAGCGGGCGGGCGGGCGGGCAGGCGGGCGAGCGGACGAGCAAACAGCTATGCCCTACATTCACCACACAGATGCTAAAGCCACAATAAGCCGTTGAGACCGGTTGGGATGGTTTGCGGTTGAGGGGCTTGAGAGTCGCTCTGACAGCCTCCATGCAAACATATGGCGCGTGACCAGCTTCCAGTAAGCAGCTCCTGCCAGCCTTGCTCACCCGCAAAGCTGATGATCCCTATTAAAAGTGATAGTACTACCTAAGTAACTTCCTGTCCAAAATAAATAAAAATGCAGCCGCACAGAGATCCTGGAAGGTCTGCGAACGCTGTGTCTGTGACACAGCTTTGACGTTGCTACATCTTTGGGGCTCTTCTTTTTTTTTTTTAAAGCAGCAAGTCTGCTGCCTTATATCACAACTCTGGGCACGTGCATCACTTGACAGCTCTCCTCAAGCAGATTGCTTGTAAAGCAGCTGACAGAAGGCCTGAAGCCCCTCGGTTACAGATATGAAGGAGTGAGCAGCTCTCACAGGCCGCCTGGTGCTCAAAGCCCCTCAGTCGGGCACATCTGCTGCAAAACACACACTCCTCACATTGCAAATCTCTCAGAGTTCTGCCAAACATATTATTATCCTGGCAAACATTCCAGACTGATGGGCCAATTTACTCCCTATTTGCAACGGCCGAGTAACAAGCGCAAAATCAAGAGAGGCTACAAAGAACTGATGATTATTATTTATAGCGTACAAGGCATTAAGGCAAACATCCCCTATTATCTCTGAATTAATTGTGTTGTGACAGTTCGGATTTAGCTTGTGACTTGGCGGAGGGTCCCGGCCTCTGGCTGGCCAGCGACAGCTGTGAGGGGGATGTGGGTCACACATGGTGGTCATTTGCGCTGAACTGTGCTGATTCAGCACACTGCAATATTTGTGTTGTCGAGTGAGTAATAATTAAAAGAGAATTCAACCAGCAAACAATGGAATGCTTATAACAGGTGTGTCCATGGTGAACCGCAAAATGCGCCACAAGAAATATATATATATATACATGTATATATATATATACATATATATATATATATATATATATGTATATATATATATATATATATATATGTATATATATATATATATATATATGTATATATATATATATATATATATATGTATATATATATATATATATATATGTATATATATATATATATATATATATATATATATATATATATATATATATATATATATGTATATATATATATATGTATATATATATATATATATATATATATATATATATATATAAAGCCAGTTTTGGCCTTTGCTCGCCTCTACTGTTGCATTTCCAGACTATGGCCCCAGGACCTCATTCCAAGCTGACAAATGCTGCTAATTGGCCTCCGGCCAGACAAACAGCACGTGTGGCAGCCTCTCTTTTTTCACACCAGGTTGCTATTCCTTCCACTCACGGGGTGTGTGAATTATTTGGGTCCCTTCGCCCTCCTCCCTCACCCTCACGCCGCCTCAGCCCTCGGGCTGGAGACAGGCTGCCTGCTGGCTGTCTTCTTTCGATGACATTCGCACGCTTAAACTAAACCTGATGACAGCCTTGGCATCCACGGGGTGCAGGTGATGCGACTCTGCGGCGCCAACAAGTGGGATCGAGTTAAACCACTTCAACCGCAGCTTAAAAAAGAAAGAGAAGGCGACGACGACGACGACGACGACACCACAAGTGTCCGGCTGGCATGGATGGAGAAAGGCACGCGGCCGATTTTTGATCGTTGTCTAAATCAGGAAATGCTTCGTTTGGTCGTGATGAGGATGACGACGACGACGATGGTGGTGGCGGTGGCGGTGATAGTGATGCGCGGTTGCTGCAGCAGTGGGTCTCGTGGAGACATCTGCGAGATGCGCCCCTTCCTGGTTCCTGTGCACCATCGAAGATCAACCCACTACATCCCGGCGTGGTTGCGCTCTTTCTGTATTTACCTACCTGGAGGTCGGACCGCGGCGACTCATGATAATGCGCTTAATTGTGTCCAATCCGATCAACAGATGACGACGACGCGTGGCTTTCTGTCCTCCCGCTGCTGCAGCTGCCGCTGAGGCCACAGCAGAGCGCTAATAATGCCGCGGCGGAAACATGACTCCTCCGGCTCCCAGTCTACCAGCAGCATGGACGCACCATTTGTTGCTCTCGCTAAATTGGGTTACATAGGCTGTCCAAACGTCTCCCGGTGGCGAGCGTCATCATCGCTAAGGCGGTGTCCCCCTCCTCTCCTCCTACCCAGCCACCCACCAACCCCTCACTTCCTCCTCAGCCGACACCGCCGCCGCAACCCTCCCCCGATTCTCAGCCAGCCTGCTCCTCTGCAGCTCAAAGCGGAGGGACAGTGTAGCCCCGGCTGAGTCTCAACGTTTGTCCTCGTCGAAAACATCCACAGTCATTCGATTCGGAATTCGATTCGACAGATGGCGCGACGTTTGCAGCAGCAGCGACGCCATTAAAAGGGTGCTGTTGCTGCGATATTACCGTAGACAGACTATATGGACTATTCACCAAACCGTCGTTGTTTAATGTGTCTGTACTTGCACGTTGATTGTATTTTTAAATACACGTTATAGCCCCGTTGATTCATCCAAATACCAACATTGTCGCAGATGCATCCATTTGCTGCTGATCCACAGGTGGAGGAATTATCTATTTATGCATCTTGTATTATATTATCATTTTGTGCGTTTTCAAAATCCCATACCATGCAGAATGAAAAAACAAACTAAATTGATACCTCATCCTTTGCTTCTTGCTCAATCCACTTATTGAGTGTGTGTTTCTAAAAACTAGCCCTTTGTGATGTCACCAGAGGAGCTAATACATATCCCAGGTATTTGTTCTGTCATATGAGATGGCCGTGGGTCTGCATCCCTCCAAACAGGTGGATGGTAATATTCAACTTAGCAGGAAGTTCAACAGGAAGGTAAAGAGACTTTCTGACTCACAGCAATGCACTGCATTCTTTCTGCACTCCCAAAGGCAGCACCCCAACTTTTGTAACTGTTGCTGGGGTATAGGGGTGGGCTGCCATTTCTTTATCAGTACGCTGACTGACCCTAACATTGAATTATAAAGTTGTGGGGAAATGTAAAGGGCTGCCAGGAATATGTCCTCATAAACATGTGCCAGTCCTCATGATGCCATATTTACAAAACCATGGTCAAACACACACACACATACCTCAGTTCTGACTGACTGCACTGTCCTGGATGCCTCCATGCAATAACTCTATGCTGTCGTATGCGGGGCGAGTCACCACTCCCAGCCTTCAGGAAGGGGGCGCAGGCAGCTCGGAAACAAGGTGATGCCAAGTTTAGTGACCGTCTGCACCAGGTGGAGAGTCTCAGAATAGCTTGAGCACAAGCTGATTCAAATGCCAGAAGCTAAGTTGCAACACTCAGTACAGCCAGCGGCACGTACTTCTCTGCGTCACTCCACAGCCTTACGGGAACTACATGGAGAATTGTAAAAATAGTTGGCACTTATAAGTGAGACAAGGCACAGGTTGAGAGAAGGATCCTCCAAATCAAAGCCGGCAGGACAAGGGCAGAATCTTACGGATTGCACTCTCTCGGATATTGAAGAGCCACTCAACAGAATGGGCCAGCAAAGCTCCAAAACCACCATTGAAGCGCAAGTTATTTTTCACCGTCTTGCCACACAGGACATTTGCCAGAAGAGGGACACATGCTTTGCTCCAAACCCTGTGGTCCACACTAAGAGGAAGCTTACTTGTCATTCAGCATGCCATCGTGGTTCTTCTGCACGGCTACTGGAGAAGTCAACAATCAACTCCTGGCCTCAAAGCCAATGTGATGCCGACGGGCTGGTGTACGTGATGGATAATCCAACTGGAGGCGTGTGGGTGAAGCCGGAGGGTAAATGGACGCGATCTTGACAGAGCGACTGAATCTTCAGGCGATGCCTTCACGCTGGAGTTAAGTCAAGCACCCTGTCTGGGTTTGTGTCCTGAGCTGAACCAGCTTCAAAGTTGAGCAGGATGCTGCTGATTTGAGACACACCTCTGTGTCAGACATGCTGCCTAAAGGAGTCGAGGTGGACTTCTGCTGTCAACAGCACAGGGGATTTGGCTGGACTGATAACTTTATTGATTTTGTCTAAATGAGACACTCAGAGGCCATGTTGTCAGACTGCATGAGGCCCGAGGGTTAAAAGCGCTGGCAAGGCGCCATGCTTCATTTTAAGACAGTGGACTGTTTTTGGACGAGTGATGTTCATTGATCAGAATGCCGACTAATGGATTTATTTATTGACTGCATTCTTTTATTACATATTTAAGCAACATCACTGAGAAATGAAAGAAATAATATTCTATTTTAACAGCGAACTTGACAATATTTTTTGTGAGACTGACTGAAAGCCAGTGGTTGGTCACTTGTTGTTAGGAAATTGATAATAAGGTCAAAATGGTGAAGTCATCATGTCTGTGGCTTTTGATGTCAATCTTAAAAGTCATGTGTCTAGAGAAAATTTAATTTCAATGTGACAATAAAATGCTGGACTGCTGATCAGACTGTCTGTTGTCTCTGTCTGTAGTCATTGTGGGTATTTAGAAACTAAAGTTTTGCTGGTCAGCCAGTGTCTGTGTGTGATAAAGAAAATAGTTCAAAATAAACCATGAATCACTCTTGAAGCTGATTGCTCTGTGCATTTACAAAAAATATGTCTAAAGAGGTATTTTGCCGTTAAAAATAGTGATAAACCTCATACTGCTCCGAGGTCCGCGTACATTTGAAGTAAAAAAACAACAACATGTGCATTTGAAAGAGCTAGACCACCTTACTGCATTCAAGTTCAACAAGGTAGCAGGCAAGATGACTTTTTTTTTTTAATACCACAAGGTGTCGCTAAAATACAAGATATAGCGACAGGCGAATTTCTTCGTAGAAGTGTGTACGCGCTCCCGCGGCCAGGGGATACAAGTCTATCGGGGATAACTGCCTTGGCACGACATCTGTCATATGGTAACATTAGCCAATCATGAACTACGCCGCTGCCTTGCCAAATTTTGCATGATGACTTGTATTATGTATTTAGTAATTGACAAAGAAAGGAACTGTACCGTCTTCACCAACGTCTGTGACGTATCTATGTCGTTGTGGTGTCACGTGAGTTCTCAGCAGGGCAAGCCGAACGGCATGACGCCGGAAGCTGTGAAGTCGATTTAAAGAACTGCGATGAGGATGCAGTTTTACTTGCTGTCAGCGCCTGGTTTAAACATTTAAAACCCGGTGACCTGGCTACGTTCAAATTTCTTTAGCGTTTATTTCTATATTTGCAACTTCTCTTTTTAACTTCCGCTCCGGTCGAACTCGTGTGGGTCGACAACAAGAAACGATGGAATTGCACTTGGTTGCCTTTTTTTCGTCAATATTATTCGAAGCGTCGCAAGCATTTCCTGCTCCCGTTGGTAAGTGACTTTAGTTTAATCCCCTCGCTGCTTTTCAGGTCTCTGGCTAACAGACTACCACAAAACCAAAGAGGAGTGTGCACACTAAAACTGAGCTGTGTTTACATACCTGAAACGACAGTATTGTTCACAGTACACCATGGGAGCAACTTCGTGAAACGCATTAAAAAAAAAAAAGAAAAAAGAATTCATTCACACATTTTCAGCAAGCGTTTTATTTGTGTTGCTTGTTTTTAAATTTCAAAAACAGTTTCAGAAAAAAAAAGTGTTGGGCTTAAAGCGTTATGAAACAAATCTATCACCACAGTTTCGCTTGCATCTGACCCCGAGATAAAGCTGAGATAAATCCTTTAGACATTTATGTGCATTTATGATGGAATAATGGTTTTAAGTTTATTACACAGCCCATAAAAAACAAAGTCAAGCACAGCACTGCTTGACTCCGGAACCTTCACTTATGTTTGTTTTTTTTTTTGTTTTTTTGTCGTTCGTGCTTCCATTAAGTAGTGGAGCCTTCTGGTTTGTGCAGGAAATCATGTTTTATTCAATTTTTCATCCTCTCTCTTCATCAGACACTGTTGTGGTGCAGGTCCAGCAGTGGGGACTGGTAGGCACACAGCAAGTTGTAGACCAGGTTCTTCTCAATGGAGTTGTCCTTACAGACACGAAACAAGTGGATATTATTATCAGGACAATATCAGCTGATGCACACCTTCTAGCTTTGACTGGTGCCAATCAGACTGTAACCCCAGGTAAAAAATAATAATTAAAAAAAGTTATTTAATGTGATATATTTTTGAATAATGTACCAACTTGTCTCTATGTTGTCTCACTTCCTAGCAAACCACATTATCGTCCGTGAGCGTGAATGCATACTAGAGGGAACCCATGTGCAATGGACCGACCGTGTGTTTTATGATGGGACGGTCTTTCTCAGTCTGGACCATACTGACAACTGGACACCCCATGTACCACAAGCACAGGGCCTCAAAGACTTGTTGGAGCAGGCAGAACAGCAAACAACAATCGAAAGGATCCGTCTTGAGGAGGGGTGTGCCAGGCTGGTGAGGGAACTAAGGCTTTCTGAGGAGCAGTCAGGTACGCGTTGACATCAGAAAAGACACATTTGCAGAAAGATCTAACTCCGCACAAAAGATTTTTCTGTAAAAAAATTTTTTTTTATCATGTGTTCAGTTTTGTTGAAATGCACCTATGGTGCCTTTTTCTTCAGTTCCCAGACCTCCCTTGCCTCAGTTTCTGATTCCAGTATTTACATTTGTGGTATTTATGGGACTAATTTTTATCAGCCTCCTTCTCGCCAAAAAACGGGGTGAGTAAACGTTTGTATTTTCAGTTTCATTTTCAGTTACACTGACGCACTTACTAAAAAGCAGCCTTCACCATAGACCATCATAACTTTTAAATGATGACAAACTTTTTTTTCCCCGGTTTATTTAACAATTTGCTATATTATTTAAATTTCTGATTTAATAATAGAATTGCAGCTGAAATGTTGAACGCTGTGATGTCTTTTTAAAAGGTGTCCCGTCACATGATTTTTTTCTTAAGTAGTCTCAAACTCACAAGCACATGTAAAGTATGGTCATGTGTTTTGTCTTTCTCTCTCTCTCTCTCTCTCTCCCTGTGCTTAGGTCTGAGGCACCCTGGAGGTAGGAAAACAACAATCCCTATGTTTTTCTCTTGGGCCTCCTCAGGCTGTAGGCTCCTCTTGTAATGGTCATGGGAGAAATATACTATAAAGTTATACATGTTCACAATTTGATTCCAATTTTTGGCATGTAGTATTGATGTGTTTCTTGTATTTTGTTCATCCTGATTACTACTTAATGCACTAAAGCTAGTTTAACTTTTGTATAGTACTTATTATTTAAGCAGTACTATGTGAGGAGAAATCAATAATTTCCTGCAGATTTTATAGTTTTAAGGAGAAAGACAATATTTAGATAACTTTGAGTCTCACTTTTTCTCTCACCTCAGATGCCATTAAATATGACTGCACTGTAACTTAAACTTCAGTGAAAGCTGTTGACACAATGTGCCAACTTGATTAAACTTCTTTATCTGTTATCATTTCAAAAGTGAAATCATGTATTTGTGCCACAGTGTCACAGAATGTGCTCTTTGATTTCTCTGCAGGTGTCATCGGATCAGTAATACATTACCCTCAGGAATTTGGGGAAACGGCTCCAGAGGTCAAAGGCAGTGGTTACAGAACCTTGTAACGCAAAGCCCGGACACCCTCTCCACTGTGACCTTTCCCCTTCTACTCCAAATGTTAAATATCCACATGCTCGTTCTGCTGTTAAATGCTTGCACTCTGAATTTTAAATTACACTGTCACGCACTTTAATGCTTCTGTACATTATGGAATATGCAGATGTTTGCTTCACCTCTTTGCACATACATTTAAAAGTTATTTATCTAAACACACACATTAAACATTTTAATGTTTTGGTGCTCACTGCTTTCACAATAGAAGTGTCTCTTTGCATGGTTAATGACTGTAAGATCAAATGGTTTAGTGTTTATGGACCAAACATTTTAAAGAACAACCTTCTCATGCTTAGATTGCTCTGTCTCAATCACACAAACACAATGTGTTAACCCTCCTGTTATGTTGCGGGTCAAATTGACCCGGGAACATCATTGCTGTTCCTGACAAACAAACATAACAGGAGGGTTAAGACAGTAAAGGTCATGTTCGTTTTGAGGACAGGTGACAATGGCTGATTTAAAAACAAGCTTATGTGCCACAGATAAAGAACCTCTGATATCCAAAGACTGTGACCTTGTTGTGTTATGTATTTTGAGATATCTAACTGATGACCAAATACACGTGTGTATTGTTTTATCTAGCCGTTATTTGCCCATGATAAGCAACAACCATGCTTGAATTAAAGATACTTTCATACACTTTTGCTTGGCACTGTGACATTATTACATGTGTCATGTTACCTCAACCTCAAAGTATATTTTAAGAATATTATGTAATTATTGCACAACAATGATGTAATTACACACACACACACACACACACACACACACACACACACACACACACACACACACACACACACACACACACACGTATATGTATATATGTATGTATATATGTATATGTTTGAATTAAGCCCCTTTTCTTTGTTAATTCTGGAATTCACAGCCCTGCCACTGCTTGGTGGGTTTTTATCAGTTTATCCTCCAGAGCTTTAACTTTTCAATAAATGTTTTACACTTTACCTTGGTGGAGACAAAGTCTCTCTGTGGTTAAAAAGGCATAGACGCAAATCTCCAATTATGTTACGACCTGGATCGCAAAGGCACAAAGTAACTTAAAGTTTTTACTTGATTTAATTGCCAATAAAAATTCACTTGTGATTCTGAGTTTTTGTTGAACAAAATGAAGAAGTGAGGCAAAACGGTTCCTTATTTGTTTGTTTGGTGTACCAATTCGGGCCCCTTTGAGGGTAGCAATGGAGGAAGGGGAAAGCTGCCTGAATTAACTACGGACTCGGAAGACACATGTCCAAGTCGAGCTCTTAATGGAGCCACTCTAAACAGAAAAACAAAACAAAACACCAAGAAGGTGGGCACTGTGAGTTGTGACATGTAATAGCTCAAGCAGTTTCAGATCTGAAGATCATCAACTATCATCATTTTCCTTTTATACAGTGACGTTAAATTTTGAAAAGTGCCACTGAATTGATAGATGGAAATTCAATAGGCTAACATTTTTCAAAAGCAGTTAGGAAATAGAAATGAATAATAGAAAAGGTAATTGCCCATTTATGTGCCCAATTAAAAAGATGTATTCTTAATTCTAATTGTAAATATCTCTGTCCTCCAAAACGTTGACATTTCATTTCTGGTCAATTCAATTTCCCCCGCAGGACTGTTATAGGTTTTTAATGCTGCCTAAGAGCATCTGTATCGCCGTGTTTGGTCTTTGCTGATGCGCATTACTGTGAACAAGTATCTCAGCAGAAAGTGACCTTTACAACTCTGATCAGAAAAGACGCATGCTTTGATGTTTGCTGATGTTTGGCGAATTTAGTTTTCTTTTGTAACTTATTTTTTATAATCACTCCCCTCGATAGTTCGGTATTTCTTTTTGAGTGTTGTAGATGAGTTGATCAATTGCTTTTCATCTTTTGGCCACTAGATGGCAAAATAGCCCCACGACATCATTAAAACGTGCGCGCTTCAGAGACGTTACCATGGCAAGCACAGTCGGTAACGGCTGTTCTTTAAACGAACCAATCGCTGGAGTGCATTCGTCCATTTAAACCAGTGTGGCATCTTTCGTCACGAGATTTGAACTTTCTGCCGACACTGGAAATCGAGCAATTTGGGGAAACTCTCAATTCCACAACTTCACCAGAAAAACACACACACACACACACACAAAAAAAAACAAACAACAACAAAAAAAAACACCCCACAGAGTTTGTTTGTCTTGGGTGTTTAAAAGTGACAAAGGCAGTTTGATTCATTCTGATAGCAGAGCCTGTGGGGGTAAACTTTACCTTGTATTTGATCAAGTTATCCGAGCTAATTGTAACTTATGCTTACTAGACTTGTCGACTATGTGTGAGTTCAGGACGACTAGATGTGCAATGGGTGAAAATAAACCCACCAAAAACAGAAAGAAAACAGATCACGGCAGCATGGCATCCAGCAGCTTGAAGAGCCACAGTAGTGTTTCAGGATGATGATGATGATGAGGAGGATATGGCCAAACAACCACTGAGGCTCATTATGTCCTTGTCATTGCTGCATTGCAACAGGTCGAGAATAGAGCTGTATCCAAATGGCCCATTTTGGGTTGGAGAATGACATCCACAGCACCCTGAAGCTGGATGTACCCATCTCAAATGGCCCCATGGCGCGATGGCAGAGGAAGACCAGCTCTTCGAGCTCCTCCACCCTGAGTGGTTTGTCCCCCGGGAAATGTGGGAACGCTTCCATTAGTTCGTCCAAAACGCCTGGTAAAACCCCAGGTAACTTGTTCATCTCTGGCCTTGCACAACCACACTGGCAGTTTTTTGACCATCGTTTAAGGCCGCGTGTCTGTATTGCAGGCAAAAGCAAAAAGTACACCCCTTCCAGGATTGGAGGCGACCGCTACATCCCCGTGAGAAACAGCAAGCAGATGGAGGTGGCAAGCTTTTTGATCTCAAAGGGGAATGATCCTGCCGAGACAGCACTCACAGTGAGTTATTATCATACAGCTCCCGCATTCCTGTTTGCACATTACCCAAATGAAAGACCATAACCAGTGTGTGTGTTACAGGATAACCAGAAAACTATGTCCACGATGCTGAACGGGTTCAACATTGACGATGCAAAGATCTTGCACATTGGAGGGAGGCCTCTGAATGCACCAGAGGGTGAGTGGACCTGTGAGGTCTCAGTGATTGATGTTAATGTCACATAGGAATTGTGTAGATGTTTGAACACATTTTAAATATGTGTACTTTTGTGTTTTGAAGGTTATCAAAGCAACTTGAAAGTCCTCTACAGTGGCCAAACAATGACACCTGGCTCTGTCACAAAGAACAGATACATATCTTCAACTCCTGAGAGGGTCCTGGATGCGCCTGAGCTTTGTAATGATTTTTGTGAGTGCACACTGAACCCACCAAACTCCAGAGGACGAGTATTTGCACTGTTGTGACGAACACCTGTCTTAATGCTGACTTGTATGCATCATAACTGACTGTTTTTGTAAGCGTCAATTCTTGTTGTTCCACCCAGATCTGAATCTGCTTGACTGGAGCAGTCAGAATTTGCTTGCTGTGGCCCTACACAACAGTGTTTATCTGTGGGATGCCACTAGAGGAGACATCACCCTCCTCATGACTTTAGAACGTGAGGAAGACCATGTCTGCTCGCTGTCCTGGACCAAAGAAGGGAGCTACTTGGCTGTTGGCACCAGTGACTCCAACGTTCAGGTTGGTAGTGTTTGGGACACTTTGTCTCACTGGAGAATCAGGAGGTCAAGGGACTGTTTGATAAATGTAAATGTATTTGCTCTTGTCTCATCAGCTGTGGGATGTAGAAAATCAGAAGTGTCTACGTAGCATGAGGGGCCATTCAGCCAGAGTCTGCAGCTTGAGCTGGAACGATTACGTTCTCTCAAGGTAAAGCTGCTTCCTCCTTCATGACTTGTACAACAGTGTGAATGGGTTAGTTTGACCAAATGTTTGGTGTTTCTCCCCATTGCAGTGGCTCCAGATTGGGGAACATTCATCACCATGACGTGCGGGTTGCAGAGCATCACATCGCCACGCTCAGCGGCCACACACAAGAGGTGTGTGGTCTGCGCTGGTCACCGGATGGAAGATACCTCGCCAGCGGAGGCAATGACAACCTGGTGTGCGTTTGGCCGCGTGTGCAGGAGGGCGGCCTGGGCAACAACAGCCAGTCGATCCGCAGCTGGAGTGAACATCAAGGCGCTGTCAAGGTTGAGAGACTTGGTTTTAAGAAGTACCTTATTTAAATCTCTTGTCTTCTATATGTTTTGGGAAGTCAAATCAATGTTCTGTCTGAAAATCCCCCTGCAGGCTCTGGCTTGGTGTTCATGGCAGCCAAACATCCTCGCTTCTGGAGGCGGCACTAGCGATCGCCACATCCGCATCTGGAACGTCAACAGTGGCTCCTGCATCAGCTCCATAGACACTCAGTCCCAGGTAGCCACACACTTCTCCTACATTTGACTGAATTATTAATTGCTAAAGCATTTAGTAATTGACTTCAGTGTTGAGATTAGTGAGGCTTTTGAAATATCAGCGCTGATGCTTGTCTGGCCTCAGTTCTCTTCAGAAAGATGTTAAGACAGTGGTTAGTAGGGGCCGGCTTTGATTCTACGCCACTGGTGTCTTGAATGATTGAACTTTGCTTTTCAGATCTCAGCATTGGCCTTTGCACCAAACTACAAGGAGTTGGTCTCTGCACATGGATTTGCTCACAACAGTGTAGTCATTTGGAAGTACCCCTCCCTTTCCAAAGTGATCGAACTGAAAGGTAAGATCTCAGCAAAGTCCCATAAATCTGAAAACAAAGAAACAATCCCATGAACTTGTACTATACCTATATCTTAAAATGTTTTTATATTTATCTTTTTCAAAGGCCACCAAGACAGGGTTCTCAATATGGCTATGAGCCCAGATAACTCCACCATGGCAACAATTGCCGCAGATGAAACCATTCGCATGTGGAAGAGTTTTGAAGTGAACCCGGCAAAGAAGGCCAAAGAGAGAATGATGAAACCAACCAGTGGAGGCCTTCATCAGTCAATCCGTTAAATATAATTCTCTTCACTTTTCCTCTAAAATGTGTATATGTTTTATAAATTGTCAATAAAGTTTTCCAAAACATTTCAACTTGTATATGGCCACTTCTGTCATCAGACCTCAGATCCATACATACATTACATTTGCTTTGATTTAATTCTGTTGAAATGTAATTGACCTGTTACTTACTATATTATATGTTGCATGTTTTAATTCCTTTGTTTTGTGCATTTGATTAAATTCAAATCATAACAGTCATGCTGACTTCCTTGTATTTTAATTGAAACTAAAGATCTGAGAATACTTGAGCTCCAATGTACCCAAATATGATTTAAAAACATCAACTGAAGAAAAGCAGATCTGCTCCAAGATGGCTGCGGGTTAGTTTCTTTGTGTGCATGGCTCTCTCTCTCTTCCAATCCATCAAAAAGCAGTATATTTCTTATTGTTTCTAATCAGAAATCTACTTGTTAGAGTTGAATTTTCATATTTACAAGAAAGACACATTTTCCTTGCTATAACTAATTTTTTGGCATCTTTGAGACTTTTGGATGATTTTGGATGAAGGCCATATTTGGCAGCCAGTTGCAGTGAATTGACATACGAGCAACAGTAGATGAACTGGAATTCTGGCAAGAAAATTGATGTGTTTGAGTTTTGTTTATCCAAGTGCTATCTTAACCAACTGAACACATGTCTACAAATAAATTAGCTGAAGACATAGAGGAGGTAAAAAAAAAAAATCCCTCAGCTTCATGTCAGAGGAGCTAAGCAAGGTGGTGAGGCAACAGATGGGCCTAGAAGACTTAATGGAAGAAGTGGAACAACTGAAAGCTGTGATCAAAGAAAAAGACAAGAAAATTGAAGAGCTTGAAAGAAGAGTAGATGACAGAGCAGTATACAAGGATGGACAACCTAATGATATCTTAACTTGAGGCAACCCACTGTCCTTATGCACAGATTTCAGCAGGTGACAAGGAGGGTGAGGATGCACCAAGAGGTGAATTACACACACTTGAGCAGCAAGTCATCAACTTCTTCAACAGCAGAGATATTCGGGAAGACAGTCAAAATGTAGCCGCTTGCTATGTTAAACCTTGAAGCCGAGTTAATAAGTCCAACAGATCCATGATCGTCATTCGATTTGTGAGCAGAAAACACAAAAATTAGGTGCTAAAGCAGGATAAAAGATTAAATGGTACAGGGGTATATGTAGATGAGCATCTCACCTATAGAAATGGAGAAATTGCAAGACAAGCAAGGATCTGAAGAAGGAATGGACACTTAGACAAGGAACTGTATAATAATGATACGACTAAATGGCACACCTGAACAGGCTGAAGTTTTAACAGTTAGATATATAAAAGAACTGGATTGATACAAATGAAAATGATGAGTCACATGGGAGAGAGGAGGAATAGTGGGGAAAAGCTTGCTGTCATGAAATGTAGGTATATGGCAAAATTTTGCATTGGAATGAGAAAATATGTTAAAAATGTGTAAATACACGGATTTCAATTCTTTTCACTTACAAAACCACAAGCTTTATGAGTTTTAAATGATATTGATCCAGTATGCCACTTCTACCAGAACATTGATGTGAATTGTAAATATTATTCTGAAGATTTTAATTTAAGTATGAAGATGGAAGGTGTAAAATATTTGCTTTGTAGATATCAGGCTAGTTAAACAGTCTGGTTCCAGGGAGTGATCGACTCAATGGGTCTGTCTGTTAGAACAGTCAGATTGAGGCAGATGAGGTGATGATCTAATAGTTTATTGTAAAGGGTATTGTTTGTACTGGTTTTTCTGATGAAGGAAATAAAATAAAGGGTAAATATTGAGCCAATTCAACACAGGGCCTCTATTCTAAACAAACATTCTTGAAATAAGGAATAACTCTCTGAACATAAACAGGCCGCACATTATCAGATTCTAAATACAGAAATATAACATAAACTCACATTTCACGGACTCAGTACAGACAACAACGCTGTGACTCCTGACATGCGGCCAGCCAGCTCCTTTGTTCTCAGGGAAAAAGGGGTGTGACATTGTCGAGCTGGCTTCCTATATCACTTAAGCTCCGCCCTCCTTGGCCGTGATGGATGCAGGTAGAGGAGGGGGAAGTATGAAGGTGCAAGGAGGAGGTCAGGGATTTTCCACAGAAGGGTTTTTGGTAATTCATTTCAATAGTTGGAGTCTGCACAGCAATTTCTTTCTAAAAATCAAAGGAGATTACTGGGTATTCTTATAGACTGCATATGAAAGGCAAGAATGAGCTTTGGCTTCAGCCTACTCCTTTTAGTTTACAGAGTTATTTTGTTTTTGTTGTGAGTGTTTATAATTTGCAACTTTGTTTCGGAAGGTTCTTTTTCATTTTTGTTAGTTGATTGCACAATATTGCATTATTTTACACTGTAAACGAAAATAAACTATTCATTCATTCATTCATTCATTCATTCATGCATTCATTCATACTTTTTCTATACACAAAATAACAGTAAATGTGTTCACATAAACATGACCACAATTTTTATTGCCAGTGCTGTCACAGAATTTGAGACGTATATACTGATTTGATACAATCCTGGGTTTGGCATCGATTTATGTCTACATGGTACATGGCTGATATTTAAGCAATGGTGTAATATTTTATTTTTTATGTAGGCTAGAGAGGGGTAAATGTAACAATGTGATTGTAAATCTGGGACATTTGTGCATCTTTTTCCACATAAAATTCTAGAGATATTCTATATGTAAAAAGGACGGCTGGTCATTCTGATTTTAAGTGACTCCACTCGATAGTTATTCGGAATTTAAATTGGTGAAAATAAATGCTATTTATCTTGTGGCCACTAGATGGCAAAATAATACCTTTGGGTCATCACATCGTTGGTCTAACCGGAAGTTATATCGACCAATAATTTGCGAGCTCTAACTACGTTACCATGGCAAGCACAGTCGATAACGGCTGTTCTTTGAATGAGCCAATCGCTGGAGTGCATTCGTCCATTTAAACCTGTGTGGCATCTTTCGTCACGAGATTTGAACTTTCTGCCGACACTGGAAATCGAGCAATTTGGTAAAACTCGCAAGTCCACAACTTCACGAGAAGGAAAACTACAGTTTTGTTTGTTTTGGAGATTTAAAAGTGACAAAGGCAGTTTGATTCATTCTGATAGCGGAGCCGTCGGAGGTAAACTTTACCTTGTATTTGCAGTTTCAAGCTGTCCGAGCTAATGCTAACTTCTACTTGCTTGCTTGGTCATTTTAAAGCGCAGTCACTGTATGTCGACAGATGTTAACTACACCAAATCGTAACTGTGTTAACGTCAATTCAGTATTCCTGTTGTTCCTTTAATTTCGATTTTCCTAAAGAAAATAACGGCCAGTATTGCCAAAGCTAACGCCACGACCTCGTCCGTGTTTCTTAGGTTAACGAGTGAAACTAAAGGTGATGTTGACTTGTCGACTATGTGTGAGTTTCGGACGACTTTACGTGCAATGGGTGTAAATACCCCCCCCCCCCCCACCCCCCGGGCAAAAAAAAACAACAAAAAACTGAGGCTCATTATGTTCTTGTCATTGCTGCATTGCAACAGGTCGAGAATAGAGCTGTATCCAAATGGCCCATTTTGGGTTGGAGAATGACATCCACAGCACCCTGAAGCTGGATGTACCCATCTCAAATGGCCCCATGGCGCGATGGCAGAGGAAGACCAGCTCTTCGAGCTCCTCCACCCTGAGTGGTTTGTCCCCCGGGAAATGTGGGAACGCTTCCATTAGTTCGTCCAAAACGCCTGGTAAAACCCCAGGTAACTTGTTCATCTCTGGCCTTGCACAACCACACTGGCAGTTTTTTGACCATCGTTTAAGGCCGCGTGTCTGTATTGCAGGCAAAAGCAAAAAGTACACCCCTTCCAGGATTGGAGGCGACCGCTACATCCCCGTGAGAAACAGCAAGCAGATGGAGGTGGCAAGCTTTTTGATCTCAAAGGGGAATGATCCTGCCGAGACAGCACTCACAGTGAGTTATTATCATACAGCTCCCGCATTCCTGTTTGCACATTACCCAAATGAAAGACCATAACCAGTGTGTGTGTTACAGGATAACCAGAAAACTATGTCCACGATGCTGAACGGGTTCAACATTGAAGATGCAAAGATCTTGCACATTGGAGGGAGGCCTCTGAATGCACCAGAGGGTGAGTGGACCTGTGAGGTCTCAGTGATTGATGTTAATGTCACATAGGAATTGTGTAGATGTTTGAACACATTTTAAATATGTGTACTTTTGTGTTTTGAAGGTTATCAAAGCAACTTGAAAGTCCTCTACAGTGGCCAAACAATGACACCTGGCTCTGTCACAAAGAACAGATACATATCTTCAACTCCTGAGAGGGTCCTGGATGCGCCTGAGCTTTGTAATGATTTTTGTGAGTGCACACTGAACCCACCAAACTCCAGAGGACGAGTATTTGCACTGTTGTGACGAACACCTGTCT
Source organism: Nelusetta ayraudi (assembly GCF_046127955.1). Lineage (NCBI taxonomy): Eukaryota > Metazoa > Chordata > Actinopteri > Tetraodontiformes > Monacanthidae > Nelusetta > Nelusetta ayraudi. Next base: position 15,580,092 of record NW_027466061.1, on the reverse strand, counting down.
TAATGCTGACTTGTATGCATCATAACTGACTGTTTTTGTAAGCGTCAATTCTTGTTGTTCCACCCAGATCTGAATCTGCTTGACTGGAGCAGTCAGAATTTGCTTGCTGTGGCCCTACACAACAGTGTTTATCTGTGGGATGCCACTAGAGGAGACATCACCCTCCTCATGACTTTAGAACGTGAGGAAGACCATGTCTGCTCGCTGTCCTGGATCAAAGAAGGGAGCTACTTGGCTGTTGGCACCAGTGACTCCAACGTTCAGGTTGGTAGTGTTTGGGACACTTTGGGTGAATTCCAATTCCTCCCTTAACCCTCAATCTCAACACTCAATCTCAAAAATGTGCACTCCCGGGAGGTGCAAGTGCTGTCCCGATTCTAAGAACATTAAGTTCAGGGACGAGTTTAAGGGCTGTATCGCCCTCAATATTGAGATTCTCCGGCACCACCATTGGCAGTAAGGGCTACCCAGAAGGCATTGCGTATTTTCGCCAAGACCTCTTCGAAAAAGATCGCGATGTACAAGCGAGCTACAAATGGAAGTATTTTCTTAGTTAATAAAGATATAAATATTACGAAACCATTGTATTGTCTTAGTTTAAGATTTTTTATGGATTATTGACATCGTTGTTGCGTAACTTTTTTTTTTTTTTTAACTTTATGAGGTTTGTCAACCGGACCGGCGGTCCCGGCTTCACATTACTTGTATACCTCATTGTGTAGCGAAGGAGGACTTCTTCCTTTTTCTCCTTCTTCTTCGTCGTTGTCGTCTTTTTGACAGACTGGACGTAGCTTTGGCGTAAGGCCGCCCCCCACAGTCTGAAGATGTAACTGCACTTAAGGGGTGTCCCATTTCTAAGCCCTTGCACTTATTTTTGAGGGCCAAAGATTGAGGGTTTAAGGGCGAGGGTTGAGATTGAGGAGTTAAGGGAGGAATTGGAATTGGCCCTTTGTCTCACTGGAGAATCAGGAGGTCAAGGGACTGTTTGATAAATGTAAATGTATTTGCTCTTGTCTCATCAGGTGTGGGATGTAGAAAATCAGAAGTGTCTACGTAGCATGAGGGGCCATTCAGCCAGAGTCTGCAGCTTGAGCTGGAACGATTACGTTCTCTCAAGGTAAAGCTGCTTCCTCCTTCATGACTTGTACAACAGTGTGAATGGGTTAGTTTGACCAAATGTTTGGTGTTTCTCCCCATTGCAGTGGCTCCAGATTGGGGAACATTCATCACCATGACGTGCGGGTTGCAGAGCATCACATCGCCACGCTCAGCGGCCACACACAGGAGGTGTGTGGTCTGCGCTGGTCACCGGATGGAAGATACCTCGCCAGCGGAGGCAATGACAACCTGGTGTGCGTTTGGCCACGTGTGCAGGAGGGCGGCCTGGGCAACAACAGCCAGTCGATCCGCAGCTGGAGTGAACATCAAGGCGCTGTCAAGGTTGAGAGACTTGGTTTTAAGAAGTACCTTATTTAAATCTCTTGTCTTCTATATGTTTTGGGAAGTCAAATCAATGTTCTGTCTGAAAATCCCCCTGCAGGCTCTGGCTTGGTGTTCATGGCAGCCAAACATCCTCGCTTCTGGAGGCGGCACTAGCGATCGCCACATCCGCATCTGGAACGTCAACAGTGGCTCCTGCATCAGCTCCATAGACACTCAGTCCCAGGTAGCCACACACTTCTCCTACATTTGACTGAATTATTAATTGCTAAAGCATTTAGTACCGTATTTTCCGCACTATAAGGCACACTTAAAAGTCTTGATTTTTTTTCAAAAAACGACAGTGCGCCTTATAATCCGGAGCGCCTTATATATGGATTGATTCTGGTTGTGCTTGCTGACGTCGAAGCGATTTTGAGAGGTACACGGCGCTCTGTCAAAGTGTTTTACCGTAGTACGATTTAGGTAAATTACAAAGCCGCATCTCTCGCAGCATTACGGCTATCGCGGAGTAATACATAAGCCTCTTATACACTAAGATGAAGATTGCGTAGATGAAGTGAGACAGTGTTCAGGAGTCCGGCGGTGCTGTAGAATCAAGCACTGATGGAACGTAATCGAACACCTTCTGAACCGTGGTAGAGAACCTCTGCTGGATTTCAACTCGCGTTGGTAACATATTTCTAGCGGTATCATTCTGTTTTTTATTTGTTACAAACAAGTTTTAGAGTTACTGTGAATGCAGTTAATAAAGTCTGACGGACTTATCTCTGATGCTTTTGTTTCGCTTAATGCGCCTTATAATTCGGTGCGCCTTATATATTACATAAGTTAGAAAATAGACCATTTATTGACTGTGCGCCTTATAATCCAGTGCGCTCTATAGTGCGGAAAATACGGTAATTGACTTCAGTGTTGAGATTAGTGAGGCTTTTGAAATATCAGCGCTGATGCTTGTCTGGCCTCAGTTCTCTTCAGAAAGATGTTAAGACAGTGGTTAGTAGGGGCCGGCTTTGATTCTACGCCACTGGTGTCTTGAATGATTGAACTTTGCTTTTCAGATCTCAGCATTGGCCTTTGCACCAAACTACAAGGAGTTGGTCTCTGCACATGGATTTGCTCACAACAGTGTAGTCATTTGGAAGTACCCCTCCCTTTCCAAAGTGATCGAACTGAAAGGTAAGATCTCAGCAAAGTCCCATAAATCTGAAAACAAAGAAACAATCCCATGAACTTGTACTATACCTTTATCTTAAAATGTTTTTATATTTATCTTTTTCAAAGGCCACCAAGACAGGGTTCTCAATATGGCAATGAGCCCAGATAACTCCACCATGGCAACAATTGCCGCAGATGAAACCATTCGCATGTGGAAGAGTTTTGAAGTGAACCCAGCAAAGAAGGCCAAAGAGAGAATGATGAAACCAACCAGTGGAGGCCTTCATCAGTCAATCCGTTAAATATAATTCTCTTCACTTTTCCTCTAAAATGTTTATAGGTTTTTAATCAATTGTCAATAAAGTTTTCCAATGTATTTTAGCTGTATAAGGCCACAAGGCTTCAGTTCCATCAGGGTAAATTGCTTTGAGCAGGTTTTATTGTGTTGAAATGTAATTTTCCTTTTATTTACTTTATTTTTTTATGGTGCAAGTGTTCCTTCCTTTTTGTTGTGCATTTGATTAAATTCAAATCATACCAGTCACGGTGACTTCCTTGTCTTTTAATTGAAACTAAAGACTGAACACTAGAGCTCCAATGTACTCTAGTTTTAATTAAAAACAGTAGTGGTACTTTTTCCACACAATAATGAACAGTAAACGTGTTCACATAAACGTGACTACAAATATTTACTGTCACAGAATTTGATGTATATACTGATTTGATATAATCCTGGGTTTGGCATTGAGTTATTATGTCTATGTGGTACACACTCAGCTGCTTAAAAAAAAATAAAGGGAACACTAAAATAATACATCCTACCTATCAATTAAGGTTTGCTCCAGTTGAAAATCTTTATTAATCACACAGTGGAATGTGTTGACAACAAAATAACAAAATTGATCAATGTAAAATTAAATTATTATCCCATGGAGATCTGGATTTTGAATCCTACTCAAAATAAAAGTGGAAACACAGAATACAGGTTGATCCAACTTCAGTGGAAATTCCTAAGGACAAGTCAAAATGAGGCTCAGTAGTGTGTGTGGCTACCCTCGTGCCTGTATGACTTCCTACAAGGCCAGGGCATGCTCCTGATGAAACGGCCACTTGTCTCCTGAGGGGTCCCCCCCTGTACCTGGATTAAAGCTTCAGCTCCTGGACAGTCTGTGGTTCAACGTGGTGTTGGTGTATGGAACGAGACATGAGGTCCCAGATGTGCTCAATTTCCAATCCTCCATAATGTTATTATTATTAATATTGTTATTGTTATTATTACTCAACATCATTAATAATATTTGATATTGTTATTGTTGACATTATTATTTTTCTTATTATAAAAACGGAAGTTTGCAATGTTTTTTCATGCATACACGCACGCACGCACGCATGCACAAACACACATACACAGACACACGCAAAACCACGAATGATGTTGTTGTTTTTTGTATTGTTTTTTTGTTGTTGTAGTTGTTGTTCTTTTTGTCGTTCACACCTTGTTTGTCCTCTATTGTCACTGTAATGTCATATTGCACGAGAGAGAAAAAAATATATATACATATATGTATATATATATATATATATATATATATATATATACACGCACGTATATATATATATATATATATATAGTTAAGATAAATAAATAAATAAAAATACAAAAGATGTGCTCAATTTGATTCAGGTCTGGGGAACAGGCAGGCCAGTCCATAGCATCAATGCCTTCATCATGCAGACACACTTCAGCCACATGAGGCCTGGTATTGTCATGCATCAGAAGGAACTCAGGGTCCACTGCACCAGCATATGGTCACACAATGGGTCTGAGGATCTCACCCGGTACCCAACCAGTCAAAGCACCTCTGGCTAGCACAAGGAGAGCTGTGCGGCCTTCCAAAGAAATGCCTCCCCAAGCCATTACTGACCCACAGCCAAACCAGTCATGCTGGATGATGTTGCAGACAGCTAGCGTTCTCCACGGCGTCTCCAGACTCTGTCACGTTGGTCACATGTGCTCAGTGTAAACCTGCTCTCATCAATGAAGAGCACAGGGCGCCAATGGCGAATTTGCCAATCTTGAGTTCTCTGGCAAATTCCAATCGCGCTGCACGGTGTTTGGCTGTAAGCATAGTCCCCACTTGTGGACCTTGAGCCCCTCATACCCCCCTCATGGAGTCTGTTCCTGACCGTTTGAGTAGAAACATGCATATTAGTGTCCGACTGAGGCTCATTTTGCAGGGCTCTGGCAGTGCTCCTCCTGTACCTCCTTGCACAAAGGTGGTAGCGACCCTGCTACTGGGTTGTTGCCCTCCTACGGCTCCCTCCACGTCTCCATGTGTACTGGCTTGTCTCCTGATATCTCCTCCATGCTGTGGGCACTGTGCTGGGAGACACAGCAAACCTTCTTGCCACTGCTCGCACTGCCTCATAGTACCCCCAGGGGTGGGACACTGACAAAATGCAAATGTGAGCAAAACATCAGCCAGAAATGATGAGAGCAGAGAAATGGTCTGTCGACACCGCCTGCAGAACCACCCCTTTACAGGGGTTGTCTTGGTAATTGCCGCACACACTACACACTATGTGTGTGTGTACTCCACTTGATAGTTCGGAATTTATGAAGTGTTGTAGATAAGTTTGTCTGTTACGTGCAGCCCGACCACTCCTTCCCTGTTCGCTCCTCCCCAGTCCCAGTGAGCACCAGCGTGCAATTGGTGCTCAGGAGGGGACTATAAAAGGAGCGAGAGCAGGGCGGGCTCTCTCTCTCTTGCGCGCCCACTCAGGAGCGCATCTCAGCACTTGGTCGGGCACACGCCGCGACCATCGGAGGCGTCCAGGTCGCACGCATTTTGCATTGTTAATTTAATCTTTTTCCCTCTTCTCCCCACCGACAGGTGATCTCACACTTGAGTTAATAGGACCCATGTGTTCTTTTTTGTGTTAGTTTGGGTTGTGGCTGACCGGTAGTCCTATTTTCGGATTTGGTTTAACTTTGTTGCAGGTTTTGGAGAGCCTTCAGGTTAAACTGAATAGCCAGGACTCGGACGGGGTCCTACGGCCCTGTGTGGGCTGGCCTTGTCCGTTTTCCCTCTTTTGTTTCGTTTGGCCGGCGCCCACAGCCCTTTTTGGTTTTTCTGAGTTGACACTTTTCACCTGTCCACCTGGGGGTTGGGGTTTTTGTTCAAATACAAATAAAATACTTTGCGTTACCAAATTGCGGTCTGGTTCTGTCTCCTTTTATGCTACGGGTCCCCCGAGCCATTTCTTGTTTTGGGGCCCGTAACGTTGTCAAAATGAATGCTTTTCATCTTTTGCCCACTAGATGGCAATATAATATCTTTGCGTCATCCACAACGTTGGTCTAACAGGAAGTTATATCGACCAATCATATGCGAGGTTTAGTAACGTCACCATGCAAGCACCATAGATATATACAGAAGGCTAGATGTCTTATCCGCGCTGCTGGCCAATGGAATCGAACGTCCGCACTGGCGGCCATCTTGCCACAGTCACCTCGCTCCGCCTCTCTCACTCATAACTATGTATTCTTATTGTGCATGTTATTTTAAATAGCCCTAAATTGCTCTATTTTCACCCGAATTTCGAGCGGTTTGGTTTGTTATAAAGGTTATAAGCATAGTTATGATACTGCATACTTATTAATGATTTATAACCATAGGCTTTCATGTGAAAAGAGCAAAAACACGCACACACCCATATTTAATAAAAACGTATATGCTAAACGCTAAACTAAACAAACCAGCACTAAATCGTAACATTAATCAAACAGCTCCAACAATATCTTACAGATGAAATGTGATCCTACGAGCGACTATTGCTGCACCCATACGCGGCACAGAAGTTCGGCATTTTTTCAGTCACCGATTTCCTGTAGAAATCATAATGCATGATGCTGTAACAAAGCAATCCAATTTTAAATCATTTGCGAATTAAGTTCAATTATATTGAAAAGAAAAGCTATTCTGTCTCGCCATATGTCAAATTGCTTGTTTTATTTACACCTACCAATCCTAATCCATTTTATCACAACAACAAAAAAGACGGACTGTAATCTCAGTTTGTCACCGTTAGACTCTGAATCAAACAGGTGGGGGATGAGATATCAGCAGCTCTTGTTCATTGATCACCGTGTCTCTGCTGCATGAACTGATGAGACTGCGTTCACGCAGCAGCAATGGATGTAGGCTAAGTTGCATTAGTTTGGTTTGCAACGTTATAGGAAACGCACCTCAGCGAATAACTACAACCGACACCAGAAATATTGTATGTGAACAAAATACTAGTTTGTCCTGAAATAGCTGTTGGCTTAACTTAACTTAAGAAATGAAAATCTTAGTGGTCTCAGTTGTATTAACTTGTGCAGATAGGCTGCTTTAGCACCATTATGCTTTTTTTCTAATAGAAAGCTCCACTCTCAACATGTTCAACCATCCAGAATTATTGCTACGTTATGAACGTTTGTAAGAAAGCGAACCGTGTGCAAATCCGTCAAGTTTTCAGCGAGATCAGAGTGTTAATGCTTGTTCAGATCACTCACGTTCCATCACATTCAATACATCAGACAGTGACTGCCTGACTGTGGAAAAATGGCGGCCAGTGCGGACGTTCGATTCTGCGCCGTGAGACATCTAGCCTGTATATATCTATGGCAAGCACGGTGAATAACAGCTGTTCTTTGAATGAGCCAATTGCTGAGCAGTGGGAAAAGGAAAAGAAGGGGAGGCATTACTTTACTATTCAGAATTGGGCAGAGTTACTTGGGGTCAGGGAGGAGGCATACAGTGACTATAACAAGGCTAATGTTGCCACCTTTCACTCAGAAAAATAAAGGAGGCCTCCCGCAGTGCTTGGGGCCATGACCATCACAGGCCAGTGGCTTGCCAGTAGTGGTAAATCATAACTTAAAATAGGGTTTCAAAAAAAGTGTATGGTCAATAAGGTGTAGGATGGATGTTTTTCTTTTTGTTTTGTTTTGTTTTGTTTTTTTTTACAAATGAACAATAATAATAAAAAAAATCTGAAAAGAACAAGCAATCCCGATTTATAGCCTATTCTATGCAAGCTAATCAGCCAGCACAAAGTTGTTGTGAATGGGCTGCGCAATGGTATTGCCTGCAGCTTTGTAGATTACGGTTTTGAATGCCAATTCTATGCAAATGGAGGTGAGTTTGCATCGAAAATAAATTTATGTTAAAGACAACTCAGAAATACGGGACAAACCCCATCCCGTATCGATTCAAAACACAATTTCATTGTTAAATACGGAACAAAAGGCTGACTGTGGCACTGTGGGCTGGGCCTGGGGCCAGTTCAAGATTGGAAAGCATCAAGACGGACTCTGTGGAGCTGGAGCATGAAACCACAACCTGGGAGGCATGTCCTCATGGAGTGCAGCCAGTACACAGAAGAGCAAAAGATGATGTATAAAGAAGTGGCAGATCAGACAACAAGTGATGTCACATTAAAGAGCCTCCTGAATCCCACCGAAAATCAACCAAGGGCTGTGAAAGCAGTCCTACAGTCCATCGCCGCTGGAGGATTAATCTCGTAAAGATTGAACTACGTGCAGTGTAGATCTGACCTGTGGGAGGCAGCAATGTGCCGCAAGGAATCTAGTCTGCCGGAAATGCCAGGAAGAGGAAGAAGGAGAAGAGCCAATCGCTGGAGTGCATTCGTCCATTTAGACCTGTGTGGCATCTTTCGTCACGAGATTTGAACTCTCTGCCGACACTGGAAAGCGATCGATTTGGTGAAACGCTCAAATCCACAACTTCACCAGAAGAAGAAAAAAACAACAACAACAGAACAACACCCACATTTTTGTTTGTTTTGGAGATTTAAAAGTGACAAAGGCAGTTTGATTCATTCTGATAGCGGAGCCGTCGGAGGTAAACTTTACCTTGTATTTGCAGTTTCAAGCTGTCCGAGCTAATGCTAACTTCTACTTGCTGCTTCCTGCTTGCTTGGTCATTTTAAAGCGCAGTCACTGTATGTCGACAGATGTTAACTACACCAAATCGTAACTGTGTTAACGTCAATTCAGTATTCCTGTTGTTCCTTTAATTTCGATTTTCCTAAAGAAAATAACGGCCAGTATTGCCAAAGCTAACGCCACGACCTCGTCCGTGTTTCTTAGGTTAACGAGTGAAACTAAAGGTGATGTTGACTTGTCGACTATGTGTGAGTTTCGGACGACTTTACGTGCAATGGGTGTAAATACCCCCCCCCCCCCCCCAGAGAGAGAGAGAGAGAGAGAGAGAGAGAGAGAGAGAGAGAGAGAGAGAGAGAGAGAGAGAGAGAGAGAGAGAGAGAGAGAGAGAGAGAGAGAGAGAGAGAGAGAGAGAGAGAGAGAGAGAGAGAGAGAGAGAGAGAGAGATGCAGAATGGCATCCATCAGCTTGAAGAGCCACAGTAGTGTTTCAGGATGATGATGAGGAGGAGGAGGAGGATATGGCCAAACAACCACTGAGGCTCATTATGTCCTTGGCATTGCTGCATTGCAACAGGTCGAGAATAGAGCTGTATCCAAATGGCCCATTTTGGGTTGGAGAATGACATCCACAGCACCCTGAAGCTGGATGTACCCATCTCAAATGGCCCCATGGCGCGATGGCAGAGGAAGACCAGCTCTTCGAGCTCCTCCACCCTGAGTGGTTTGTCCCCCGGGAAATGTGGGAACGCTTCCATTAGTTCGTCCAAAACGCCTGGTAAAACCCCAGGTAACTTGTTCATCTCTGGCCTTGCACAACCACACTGGCAGTTTTTTGACCATCGTTTAAGGCCGCGTGTCTGTATTGCAGGCAAAAGCAAAAAGTACACCCCTTCCAGGATTGGAGGCGACCGCTACATCCCCGTGAGAAACAGCAAGCAGATGGAGGTGGCAAGCTTTTTGATCTCAAAGGGGAATGATCCTGCCGAGACAGCACTCACAGTGAGTTATTATCATACAGCTCCCGCATTCCTGTTTGCACATTACCCAAATGAAAGACCATAACCAGTGTGTGTGTTACAGGATAACCAGAAAACTATGTCCACGATGCTGAACGGGTTCAACATTGAAGATGCAAAGATCTTGCACATTGGAGGGAGGCCTCTGAATGCACCAGAGGGTGAGTGGACCTGTGAGGTCTCAGTGATTGATGTTAATGTCACATAGGAATTGTGTAGATGTTTGAACACATTTTAAATATGTGTACTTTTGTGTTTTGAAGGTTATCAAAGCAACTTGAAAGTCCTCTACAGTGGCCAAACAATGACACCTGGCTCTGTCACAAAGAACAGATACATATCTTCAACTCCTGAGAGGGTCCTGGATGCGCCTGAGCTTTGTAATGATTTTTGTGAGTGCACACTGAACCCACCAAACTCCAGAGGACGAGTATTTGCACTGTTGTGACGAACACCTGTCTTAATGCTGACTTGTATGCATCATAACTGACTGTTTTTGTAAGCGTCAATTCTTGTTGTTCCACCCAGATCTGAATCTGCTTGACTGGAGCAGTCAGAATCTGCTTGCTGTGGCCCTACACAACAGTGTTTATCTGTGGGATGCCACTCGAGGAGACATCACCCTCCTCATGACTTTAGAACGTGAGGAAGACCATGTCTGCTCGCTGTCCTGGACCAAAGAAGGGAGCTACTTGGCTGTTGGCACCAGTGACTCCAACGTTCAGGTTGGTAGTGTTTGGGACACTTTGTCTCACTGGAGAATCAGGAGGTCAAGGGACTGTTTGATAAATGTAAATGTATTTGCTCTTGTCTCATCAGCTGTGGGATGTAGAAAATCAGAAGTGTCTACGTAGCATGAGGGGCCATTCAGCCAGAGTCTGCAGCTTGAGCTGGAACGATTACGTTCTCTCAAGGTAAAGCTGCTTCCTCCTTCATGACTTGTACAACAGTGTGAATGGGTTAGTTTGACCAAATGTTTGGTGTTTCTCCCCATTGCAGTGGCTCCAGATTGGGGAACATTCATCACCATGACGTGCGGGTTGCAGAGCATCACATCGCCACGCTCAGCGGCCACACACAGGAGGTGTGTGGTCTGCGCTGGTCACCGGATGGAAGATACCTCGCCAGCGGAGGCAATGACAACCTGGTGTGCGTTTGGCCGCGTGTGCAGGAGGGCGGCCTGGGCAACAACAGCCAGTCGATCCGCAGCTGGAGTGAACATCAAGGCGCTGTCAAGGTTGAGAGACTTGGTTTTAAGAAGTACTTTATTTAAATCTCTTGTCTTCTATATGTTTTGGGAAGTCAAATCAATGTTCTGTCTGAAAATCCCCCTGCAGGCTCTGGCTTGGTGTTCATGGCAGCCAAACATCCTCGCTTCTGGAGGCGGCACTAGCGATCGCCACATCCGCATCTGGAACGTCAACAGTGGCTCCTGCATCAGCTCCATAGACACTCAGTCCCAGGTAGCCACACACTTCTCCTACATTTGACTGAATTATTAATTGCTAAAGCATTTAGTAATTGACTTCAGTGTTGAGATTAGTGAGGCTTTTGAAATATCAGCGCTGATGCTTGTCTGGCCTCAGTTCTCTTCAGAAAGATGTTAAGACAGTGGTTAGTAGGGGCCGGCTTTGATTCTACGCCACTGGTGTCTTGAATGATTGAACTTTGCTTTTCAGATCTCAGCATTGGCCTTTGCACCAAACTACAAGGAGTTGGTCTCTGCACATGGATTTGCTCACAACAGTGTAGTCATTTGGAAGTACCCCTCCCTTTCCAAAGTGATCGAACTGAAAGGTAAGATCTCAGCAAAGTCCCATAAATCTGAAAACAAGGAAACAATCCCATGAACTTGTACTATACCTTTATCTTAAAATGTTTTTATATTTATCTTTTTCAAAGGCCACCAAGACAGGGTTCTCAATATGGCTATGAGCCCAGATAACTCCACCATGGCAACAATTGCCGCAGATGAAACCATTCGCATGTGGAAGAGTTTTGAAGTGAACCCGGCAAAGAAGGCCAAAGAGAGAATGATGAAACCAACCAGTGGAGGCCTTCATCAGTCAATCCGTTAAATATAATTCTCTTCACTTTTCCTCTAAAATGAAAACCTGTTTTATGTAATTGGTTTTATGTATTGTCAATAAAGTTTTCCAATGTATTTTAGCTGTATATGGCCATGAGGCCTCAGACCCACCAGGGTAAATTGTGTTGAATAGGTTTTATTGTGTTGAAATGTAATTGACCTTTTTTTTACTAAATTGACTTTATGTTTCAAGTGTTATTTCATTCGTGTTGTGCATTTGATTAAATTCAGTTCATATGTGACTTGATGGTCTCTTCCTTGTCTTTATCACTAGTAGTATATTAACAGCAGCTAAACAAAAATATGTCAATTCCCTTTGCAGTATTTGGTTGGTTCTGCCAGCAGTAAAGCTGTGGCTTTTATGGTAAAGGTTGCAATTATATAGTGCTTTTCAGCATGTCAATGGTTGCCCAAAGCACTTTAAAAGGCTTCTAATTTACTCTGTACAAACTCTTACACCAATGGGTGGCTGTAAAGCAGAAAATATTTTGGCCCAAGGGCAGTTACGTGGACAGTTGGAGCCAGGATTCAAACCGCCCAACTGTCATTGGACAACCCGCTCTCCCAATTTACCCACAGCTGAGCTCAGGTGATCACCAACTTTTATGGATTTGAACCCCTTATCCCTCAACCTCTAAACTGAAAAATATACTATATTTCAGAGGAATGTGTACTGGAGCTCCAATGTACTTGGCTATGATGTCAAAACACTAATGGTTCTATGTTTTCTAACAAAAACAAACGGCAGATCTAACAGTCATTATTGAATCTACATGCAACACACATTTTTTGTTGTTCATTTAGGTCAAACCTGTCAAAAGAAAGGGACAAGCAATGTTGTAATATTTTATTTTTTTTGAGTTTAGGGTGATTTCCGCTTGCACATTCATGTTAATGTATGTTTCTGTGGTAATTCGCTGATCTAATTTTTAAACAAAAGCTGGCAACACAATATGACTACAGCATCCAGACTCTTCTGCTATTCGTTTGTGTGCAAATCCACAACAGTAAACACTGGCAGGTTGGATTCTCTACTGCATCTTACAGTGAAGGGCAGACATGCCATGTAATGTAATGGCCATGTAATTATAAACAAATGGAAATCACTTTCATGACAGGTGGAGAATTTTCACATGTCACTGTGGGAAACTTAGAAAGTCAAGGTTGTCACTACCTAAATTGCAAAAAATGCAAAACAAATCAACTCTGTAATATACAGTATAACATTTCCTTTCCACAATTCCTAAAATAATAATCAAAAAAAAAAATTGGAGATGCAGTTTGTTGTGCACAACATAGCTGCTTTCCAAATGACACAGACCTTTCTATAAAATTAGTTTTATTTCAAATGATAAATAAAAAGCAGAAAAAACTAAATATCTGACATTTAAGAAGTCTGCATTTATGAAACAATGCAGAAGTCATTTCTTGTGCATGCCTCCAGTGGATGAGGTGTGATGATGCTGAGCTACAAAGCCAAGCCAGTTAAACGGTTGGTAGTGCAGGTCAAGCTTGTGTGACTGAGGCCCAAGTTAGAAACAATATTATTAATAATAATAATAATAATAAAAAAAAAATACTATATGAGTGAGAAAAATGAGCACCAAACGTGTCCATGCAAAGTTCATCACAGTTCATAGAATATTTTTTTTCCACCCCGCAACTGCTAACAAATACAGTGTGACAAAAAGAGACACTCATATCCCGACAAATGTGCATAAGATAAGTTAGTTTAAATTGAAACTGCCATTTATGAGATGCATGCTGGAACCTTGGCTGTTCCAACGGGCTTATCGATTTATGTGTGTTGCCTACTAAGCCTTCATCTAGTGTCAGTCAAAAAGTTAGATCTCTTTTACTTTGCCGACGAGGGCCTTGCCGTTGATGTGGTGGTTGGCGTGCCCGTTTTCCAGGTGTTTCCCATTGGCCACCACAGAGATGGCTTCGCTGGTTGAACCGTTCACCTTCGGCTTCTCGGAGGCAGGTAACCTCTTGCCCTTGATGTAGGCCTGTATCCAGAAGTTGGAGAAGAGCAGGAAGAAGAAGACACCGTACATCCAAACGAGGTGGATCCAAAAGGGAACCTGGTAGTCACACTTTTCCATGAAGTAGTACTGGCTGATGTGAATGGAGACCAGGACAAACTGTGTCTGTAAAATGACAGGAGAGGATTACTGAATACCTGCATTGATGTTGGCTTTAAAAAAAAAAAAGACAGTGTAACCATGAATGACCAGCTGTTGTTGTTTTAATAGACGTACTAGCTGGATGGCAGTCATGTACTTCTTCCACCACAGATATTTCTGGAACTGAGGTCCCGCAGCAGACAGGAAGTAGTAGAAATACATGATGACATGGACCCCTGAGTTAACCATGGCGTGGAAAGACCCCATTCCTCCAGCTAGAAAAATGAGTTAAAACACATTGTTTAAACTGGATGTGCAATCACATACACATCTTTTTTGAGTGTGATTACTCAACATTCTTTACATGTGTGTTTATGATTACAATGTGTACTGGCAAATGTGGATATTTATGAAAGAATGAAAATATGTGTTGGTGTATCTTTTTATCTAACATGTATCTGTGATGGTTAAAAAACGGTTTGGTTGCGTCCATTCTTTATGAATGCAAAATGCCACAATATTAGCTCTTAGACTGACAAATTCTTCCTGTGTACAAAGCAGGAAGGCTATTGACCAAATGACAAGGAGTCTGACGCTGACTGCTGAACAGCCGCTGCCCACCTGGGCTCAAGGTGACGCCCCACCACCATGTCCATGGCATGAATGAGTGATGGAACACGTGAAGAAACGTGATCTGGTTTTGCTTTTTCCTCAGCACAAAAAATACCTAAGGTTGAAAAAAGACAGATCAGCCATAAGAGACATGTTCTCAAATAAAAAGGACAGAGAAAATAAATGCATTAAGGAGTGGAGAACGACTTTACCGTGTCAAGGAGTTCAATGTATTTTGAAAAATAAAACATCCATGCCACTCGAACCATCTGAGAGAAAGAAAAGACAAGTTCAAATAACTTTGATCTCAAGCCTGTTGAAACTTTTCTTTGAGACATAGAGGTCAACCACGAGAAAGATAAAATGAGAATGTTTAGGCTCTGGAAGAATAAAGCGGCTTACCCGGAGAGCCTGTGGACTGCTTGAGGTATCTATGAGATCACATCTCCACGTGAAGGTGGTGGCCCATCCAGACATCATAAACTGGTCGTGAAAAACACATAGGTGGCCGTCAAGTACATGTCATTGCAAAGACTAAGGGGATTGTAAAGTGGAAAACTGAGTATCTTTGGATTGCAAAAAGTCAGCATGTTCACTGTATGCAGAAAAACATCTTATTTGACCCTGAGTTTCTCTCCCACAGATCTTTCACCACAGCCCAAACTGTGTTTGGTGGATACCTGTCCAACAAAAACAAAGAAAAACAAATCCCATGCAAGCGCACACACACGCAACCTGCCATTCGTTTTATCTACCTCATATACTATGTAGGCGTTCAGTAAAACCATGCTCAGGTTGTAAACAATCATGGCCGTCTTTAGGTGGAGGGGCTTGCGGTTCGCCATCAGGCGTGGCCCGACGTACACGGAGGAGAAAACATAGGCCAGCAGAATAGAGGTCATCTGCACGGGGCTTTGCATCAGCGGGTAGTCTCTGATTCGCGCATCTGGTGGGGGAAAACACACACAGCTATTTTGAAATGACTGCATGTGTTAAGTTGAGCACACACTTTGGTGATGGAGATACGTACCAGTCCTTGACTGCAGATAACTGTGGAACTTTAAGAGGTTTGAGACAGCGTCTTGCAGCATGGTGGCTGCTTAGGTCTGGTCCTATAAAAACCCTGATGTGTCTATAAAAAAAGACAGATGGATATACAGAGAGCAGCTGAGTCAAAGACCTGAGGTGAGAGCTGGGTTGGTTGTCAGGTGAGCCATAAAAAGACCCGTGTTTCTGGTTGCCTGCCTGCCTGCCAGCCACAGACTAAACACACAAAGCACAGCTGCACAAGCTTATCAACAACTCTAAGTGCCCTTGTGTAAACTAGTAAAAAGAGGCAGAAATCTGCACGCTTTTACTGTCCAAACCATTTTGTAACAAGCAAAAAAACAAATAAATAACCAACTAAATAAATTCAGTGGGTTTAAGGTTTTAGGTGATTGGCATCTCACAAGCAAACAGTGTTTCTTGGTGTTTTTTTTTTAAAGACTGAATTGTTTTTCATCAAGCTGAAACATCTAATTGTAGTTGTCGCTTAGATGACAATGAAGCGCTCCCTAGCTGACTAACAGAGCAAGTCAAACAGGTGAGGCAAAGAACTTGGCCCTTCATGGTCAGCCATGCCAGCCGAGGCTAGAAACCTCCTGGGTACAGGGAGAAAAGCTACAAAAAAACATAAGGCAACATGGCTCATTTTATAATTCACGCATTTGTTGCCCAAAGCCGCAAGGAATCGTGAGACATTGTTGGATACTCACCTGCTGGGGACAAGTCCTCAGCACTTGCTTGTGTTTGTGAGAGAAGCAGTTGTTCAGAGGTTTCTAGTGAGAGTTCGAGTTTAGCAGCAGCTCAGCGGCATGTCCTCTCCTGTCCTGGCCCTGAAGAATCTTTGTGTTTTCAGTTTGTGCAGTCATATAATCCAGTGAGAGATGAAGCTGTGAGGGAGGGAGCAGGACCAGAGATGAGGGGGGGAAAGGCAAAAGGCTTGCTGAGTTGACTGTGAGACAGAAAAACCTTTCCACTCAATTTAAACCACAAGGCTACTGACTGAGCTAGTTTCAGAACCACACCCTGTTTCAGGGCTTGGCTCCACCTTCCACCCCAGCTAAGCCTGATTCTGATTGGTCTGTCTCATGAATGAAAGTGGTGGGAATGGTGACAGAAAGTCACAGGTTGTGGAAAGCTCAGAGTGATAGAAACCTATTTTTCTTCATTTAAGACAAAAAAGGCAAAAACTTTGAGGATTTTTTAAATATATATTTTGCCAAATCACCAATGTTTCACATTTAAAAAGTCATGATATGTACCAGTGCTAAGATAAGGACATATACTGGTGTTGATAGTATTAGAAAACAAGGATTTAGTTATTTCGATTCATTGGAGAAAATCCTGATTAGGGATAAAGGTGAAATTCTTAACAGCCTGAATGCCCATCCCTTCCTTTGGTGGCGCACACAGGCCCTGATTCCAGTCCAGCCCTTGCAGAGCAATGACGAATCCTCCTGCGCCTCTGGTTTTACCTGTTTCCTGAGCACCCACGACGTTGGGCGTGACATCTGGATTAACCCCCTAAAGGTACGCTGTCACACGTACGTTGGGCTGGAATGAGTGGAATGAAAGGAAGGAATGGGACGGAGCGGCAAGAAATAGCAGTGTGTTGATACGTCTGCCGGTTTGAAGCTCACGGCAGTTTCAGTGTGAAAAGACAAATTCTCAAGATAATTTAAGGGTGGGACAGATGCTTTGATGAAGGGCCTTATCAGGAAACACATCAAAGCGGGGGGTCTGGACAACGTAAACCACGGGGCAGGCTATTTCTTTCCCACTGAATGCCCCAAAGGTTTCTGTAAGGTGTGACTCTCGGTCAGAGGTCAACAGCAACAACTAATTAGGGACCGAAACTGGGCTCACCTCTCGATCTCTCTAGGGGGGAGATCACAGTGTAGTTAGTGCATTTGTTTGGGTAGAACAAAGAGTAAGATGTAAGCGTTTTTGCTTCAGGCTCTTCATATGACTGTTACTTTACCTGCCTCTAGACCTATAATCTATTGATGAGGAGGTAATTAATAAAATATCATATTCTCTTTTTAGAATATGATCTACTTCGATCTGAGAAATGCTGCAAAGCCTGCAAACCAGTATAATCAGACAACTTCAGACAACTTACAAGAACCCATGATGTACAGGGACGAAGGAATGGTGAACCCAACCCTCCTTGTATTTTTTATGATTGTCAAGTTTTAGTATTGAGTTATTTAAATATAATAGTTTGACATAAATGCTTGTGTATTTCCTCTTCCTCTTCTTATCTTAGATAAATTTGCCTCTGCGATAATCAACCATTTCGATTCTGATGCTGTTTTCATAGAGCCGCAGAGTCAGCTGTTTTTTCCCCACCACTAAACATTCCATGTGCTTCTGGGTCTTGGGACATTGACTTAAACTTGTGTTTTGTCCTATGAGTTGACCGAATTGCTAACAAACACCGTCAATGGGGCATAGCAACTATCAGTCTGGCAGCATACATACTTATCCGCTCGTCCTCAATTATCCAATTTGGAAACAATTAGGTGAATGGATGCCTTTGCATGTGACCTCCTCAAATTGGCAACTAAAAAAGTAATGAATGGTCATGCAGTTCTCGGGACTCTATGGAATCCGAGGTTACAAAACATGTTTCATACATTTCCATTTGTGTTTGTGCGAGGCCATGACATTCTTGGAATCTGGTACCCTCACTCCTCACTGCAGAGACACAACACTGGGTTCCTTGTTTGCTTAGCAGACATTATTTGTTGCTTGTTTCACCGATTCCAATCTAAACTTCATTTAGTTCAGGCTAGATATGTTTGAAAATTATATGGATTCTAAGTGCTGTTTCACTCTCAGAACCTAAACACATCAAACGACAGGGTTGTATTCTTCAGTGATTCTTTTATTCAGTGGAATACAGGTTTAAAGTCTGCATGGTTTTAAACGGCAGATACCTTCCAGCACGCCTTTTCATGTTACTAGAACAATAAAACATAGATTCACTGTCACAAGTTACTTTTTTACACTGACTTTAATAACAGTAACGATAATAAACCAGGAGGATCCTTAGATTTCTTTCTTGTAAAAAACAAAACAAAACAAGCAATATTTAATATATTTATATATAATCAGTTTTAATTTCAGTTACTTAGGCTTGTACCCTCTTTGCTGTATTTCTAATGAAAAACAAAACAACAACAACAACAACAACAACAACAAACATCATCCAGAATAATAAAAAAAAAATGGACACACATTAAGTGAGTAACAGCGACGCTGTGCTGGCAACTAGAAAATTGCAAAACATGAGACGATCTTTTAAATTCGATAATTACAAAGGGAAAAGGGTCGTTGCTATATTAAAATATAAAGAAATAAACGTCCTTATTTTCGAATTTGAAATTTTCGAAATGTAAAGCCAAATATAGGGCATTACATGATTAGAGTAAAACATATTGTAATATATACCCAAATAAATGCACCGGATTACATTCCAACACAACCGTCGTTCAAAAGATCAATTGAGCCATCTTGGAAATGCCCCAACAACAACAAGAGAATGTCTTCTGCGCAGTCCATCTGAGTGGTGTCATCGGGCGGAGAGGGGGGGACACCTTTGTTTGCTGATCCTCTGCGAACGGGATTACCGCTGTGACACTTTTGGCCTCGGTGAGGAACACTTACATAAAGTCTGGCGGGAGGTCAGCCGTGGGAAGACACGAGAAGCGCAGTTCGAATCTCACAGAACCCGGAAGTGGGAATTCAACTCAAGGTAGGCGGCGGCGAACGGGATTACTTTAATGTGACATGACGTGCAGGCGTCACTCTTGGTCCGATTTGTGAATGAAAACAGCGAAACTCGCGCTTGACGTGCCGTGCTGAGGTCTCCCCGTGGCGGGGCTGGAAGGAGACGCTCTAACTCCACCTCCGGACTTTCCTTGTGCATAAATCCAGCGCTCCTCACCACGCTCCAATGGGAAGGTGGGACAACAGGTAGGCGGCCTCTAAACTGTTGCGTCTCCGCTGCTCAGTGTGGCTTCTTCTAATCGTGGAGGCAAGTGTACCGAGCGGGCCATGCCACCCCAGACAGGCCCTCTCCTCCCGGGCTTCTGATGATCCGCACCAGTCCCTTGTGCACTTGCGGGCTGCTTTCTTCTTGTGCCTTCTTCTTCTTTCTTTCTTTCTCCCCCCCCCTCCTCGCGGAGCTTCCTCTGCTTGATTGTGGCAGCGGGAGCGCATCGTTCCAGGTGAGTCTTGTCAGGTTTCCTCACATGGCTACTGTAAAATGTGCCTTTTAAAATAATAAAAAGAAACTCAGGATCTCAGAAATGATCTCAAAAATATTGCAACGTTTTCCCCAGCAGCCAGCATGTATTTTTGGCCAACCTGTGGTATCAGCTTTGTGTTGCATAATCAAAGAAGTGTAGCAATATCTTGACTATCCCACCATGTGACTCACAACAATAACGCCTCCATCATATTCTTATGTAAGTTTCACATTCTGGTGTCTGTGCAGAAAACATTTTAATGTGCAGGATCTCGCTTATTTTTGTAAATTTATTTTGATTGTTGTACTACAAAAAAAAAAGCAAAACTGTACTGTTGTACAGTTACTAAAGTAACTGTTGCCAGCTGCCTTTTTAAATGACTGTTTTTTGTTCCCCTCAGATGCCATATCATCTAGTTCGTTCAGTTTAGTTCCTCCGGGATTAAGAGAGGACACCGAGACACAGCTGATCCCAAAAGGTCAGCCACTCTCTGACCCAGATCCCCCAGCGGGAGGACATGGACGTCCTGCGGCGGTCCTCTGTCTTTGCTGCAGAGGTCCTGGATGTGTTCGACAGGTCGTTGACTGAGAAGGAGCTGGTGTCCCAGTCCAAAGCCCTGTGCAGGGACTACATTCTGTCCAGGATCAACCAGAACGGACTTGGATGGTCCAAATCTGAACTCAACCTCTCGCCTTCAAATGCAGCGCTCTCCGAAGTGTCTTTGGTTCTGCTCTGTCTCGGTGAGAGGAACCCTACACACAGATCCTTCTGTCAATCAGCTTGTGAGATTCCAGGGCAGGGTTTACGTTTTCTTTTGGACTTTGAACCTCATAAATTATATATCTCTGATTTTGTCGTGTTTGCCCTTTTCTCCGGCTACAACAGCTGTTCTCCAGAGTCATGGTCTCAAGATTACGTCAACCTTTAAACAAAACATAGATGTTATTATTAGTAAGGCTTAAATATTCTTTCCCCCCCCACTGGATAAGGCTCAGCAAATGTGGGCTCAAGCAATGGCTGCACAGTTCTTAAAATGTATCCATTTAAGGTATTTCTTTGGTCCAAAAAACCTCCAGTGTTATTTATAGCTGTTTTACAGATAGACTGAAAATGAGAGCTTCTGTTGGATAGCTTTGCCTTGAAAGCGCTAAACATGTCTTTAAACATGTACTTTCGGTTAAATATCGTCAAGACAAAATGAGTTATGAAAATTCCATTCTGACGCCGTGTTTCTTTCTTTCCTTTTCTTTCTACCTCTGAGGAAATATCAGCACTTCCTCCAACACTCATTTCATTGGCTAGCAAACTGCAAGTGCAGCGCTAACGGGAACTAACCGGGTTTGTCATTTGGCCAAATGCCTCACATGTCCAACAACATTGGACCAGAATTCCTGTACCACAGGTGTATCCACTTACTGTTCACTGTAAATGAGGAGCAGTCAATTAGTGGGCTCCATTCATTTAGTGCGATTGTTGGAGCTGACGGACAGGTGCGTTTGTGGCCCCTGGGTCTAAAAACCTACACCTACTGCTGCTCCCACATCTAATTTTAAAAAACCAGTAGGATGAGACTGAGATGACTCAACAGCGTTTTAAGACATAACGGAGAGTTACAAGGCTTTGGCGATCTGACCCCTCAGGCGGCTCTTTCAATACAAAATGTTTAGTTGGAGCTAAGTTGAGCCGAGGACTCGTCTCGGTGGAAGACCAGCAGAAAAAAAGATGAGCCTGTGTCTTTTCAAGAGCAGCCGACAGAGACGCTTATGAATGACCATAACATCCTGACGGCTCTCCAGTCGAGGAACAGAGTAAATAATTCAGACGAGTTAAATGGCTGTGTTGCATAATAGTTTATGCGAGTGTTAAAGTAATTGTTTCACATTACATCTGTGTTTTGGCTTTAATTGCTGTCCCTGAGATTTCTGTAATGGCTTAATAATTTACCCCCCCCCCCCCCCCCCCCCTACCCTTCCTCCTTGTGCTCTTCCTCCCTGTTACGTAGGCGATGAGCTGGAGTGCATACAGCCCAGCGTGTACAGGAACGTAGCGCGGCAGCTCAACATCTCTGTTGCCATGGAGAGCATGGTCTCGGATGCCTTTATCGGTGTGGCAACGGAGATCTTCTCCACAGGTACACGCACACGCATAGTTTTTGTGGTTTTGCAGAATTTGTATGTTGCACAGTGTGTTGCTATCCAGTGGGCTGAACCTGTAAGTAGTCCACAGACAACCATGAAGTAATTAGCGTGGAAGACCTCTTGCAGTTTAAACCGTATTCTGATAGACGCACATTCTCAATAGGTGGATGAAATCTAGAATCTAGAGAGGTGCTAGTATTCATCCATCCCTTTCCTGTTACTGCTTCTCCTCACTCTGGGTTGCGGTGGTGCTGGAGCCCATCCCAGCTGTCCTAGTTCGAAGGCCGCGTTGCACCTTGGACAAGTTGCCACTTTATCGCAGAGCCACACTGAAAGACAACCATTCACAATCATATTTCACCTCATATTTGGACCTAGTTTGCTCTCATCTCAGACTGCACACAGAAAAGCCCCAGGTCTGGGGATTGAACCCACAACCTTCTTGCTTTAGGGCTACAGTTCTAAGCACTGCACCACTGTGTAGCCTGTGATTCATATGATGGGAAATGATACAGTAGATGTTATTTCCTGACGGCATCACGCACATCATGATGCTAAAAAGAAAATAGCCGGTTTTCAAAATGACTTCAAATTGTTTTGACCCTATGGGAAGTTGTGCTGCTTTTCCATCTTCCACTTATTCTTTATTTGCAATGTTTTTAGCACTATACGTCAAGTCAACAAAGGTGATTTAAGCATATTTTAGATTTAGAATCAGCGACAAATCTCCACCTTTTGAGAGATGGAGAGAGAGACAACTGCATCTTGGCTTTTTTATGTTTTCGTCAGTTGTCTTGACAACAGTTTAACTGTGAGTGCTATTAAAAGCAGCGCCAACATTTCGAAGTTTCTCAAAGCACTCTCATGTTGTCAAGTAGCATAATTTCCATCCTGAGCCTTCCGGATGGAGAAGATGCCGCCGTCACAGTGGGATGCGCAACTAAAAAAGGCAAAGATCAGAAATGAACTCAAGTAAAATGATTTTATTGGCTGTGCTCTGCCAGAGCGTGAGCCTGTGTTGACGTCACCGGGGTGATGCGAGTGAAAACAGCGTGGGATTCCTCTTGGAGAATAACAGAGCGGTGAACCCAGGCTGACTGTGTCCCTCTGGAACGCCGCTCAAACCTGGATATATATAGAAAACCGAGCCTCTGTTTGTTTTTCCTGCCTTCCGGAATTTGTTTTATAACTGCATACTTTGTTTCCCGTCATATGCCTCCAGGAGGATTAGCATCAATCTAAGGGGCCAGGAAGGCTTGCAGCCAGTGACTGCGTGGCCCATGAGTGGCCATCTGGGCTGTGGTCTCGGCGAAATCAGCCCCTCCGTCTATCTTTGCCTTCCTCCCACCCCTGCTCCATGTCTTTCTGCCCTCCTCTCCTCCTTTATCCTCCACAATCTTGTCTCTATTCTTGGCCTGCTTCTCCGCGGCGGGAGAGAGACATGACGTTCTCTGACAGATTCCATGAACCGTTATCTCATTTAAGCTTGCCCAGACCTCTGTCCACTTATAGCCACGGCCCGCCGCCGCGCGCCAAGTCTGCCATCGTACTGACAAAGCAAAGTGGCCTAAGCAGGTTAATGCCGTTAAGCTCGGCACTCCATCATTGATGGTGTTATCACAATCCTCGCTGCCCCTGAAACTCATAGTTGTTAGACTGTTGAAACCCAAGACGGACAATTTGGGGACGGCATGTTGACCCCTTGTTGATTTGCTTGTTAATTTACTTGTTGATTTGGCTCAGTTGGATATCAGTCAAGCACAAGGTCCACTGGTTGCTCCACCAGCATTAGTTCAGGTCAAACGATATGCTGCAGAATTTCAGACCAGAGGAAGTGGAGTTAGTGCCTTACAGTGGGAAATTATCTATTCAAAATGCGAGAAACGTGACACTTTACAACTTTGAGGGTCTCCAAACTGTTTAGATTATTTGTGTGCGTGTATGCTAATATGTTTGCTACTTATATTTGCTTCTCATTTAGAAGGACAGTGGTTCAATTCAGACAAGTTTGTTTTTATTCTGTTCAGTGGCTTGTTGACAATAGAGCTTCCACAGAGTAACAGTCATGTTTTTGACAGCTATGACGTTTCAGAGATCTCCCACAGAGATATTTAAAGCAATTAAAAAGTATGGCACCAACAACAACGCTCACCACATTCAACATCACTACAAAATTCCACACTCTGTTGCTCACTTCAGAAAATTGTCTCCTAAACATCTTCTTGCCTAAGTGCTCTGTTTTAACATGTGGGTGACTGATCAGATTTTTGTGTTTCAAGACAATTGAATATTTTATCTAATGATGTGGTCACTGAGTCTAATCCTTAATCATTATCTGATGTTCTGTCCTCACAAGTGGCAAACTGACTATAGGTTAAACAGGATATCTGTGTGGTTTGTTGATATTATAATTTGGTCAGTTTAATAATGCCTCATTTCAAGATTAGTGTCTGAGCATAGTCACCCTCTCCCCACACACTAATAGAAACGCCAACTTGACCTGGTCAATTTTTCTTCTGGCTGCAGGTATAACGTGGGGGAAGGTGGTGTCCATGTACGCAGTAGCGGGAGCTCTGGCAGTGGACTGTGTCAGACATGGACATCCATCCACAGTCCACATCATCGTTGACAGTCTGGGACAGTTTGTCCGCAAGTTTTTAGTTTCCTGGCTGAAGAGACGAGGGGGATGGGTAAGTCATAAACCCTGATGCAGCCACTTTAAAAAACAAGAACATCTCACATTTCAAATTTTTTATTGCTTCATTTTTAGCCTTTGGGCATTTATGTGGTTTGTAGTTTAACACAGTTTTTCAAATTTTTGGGGGGGACAAAAAGGCAGAAGACAACAAATTAAATTATGCCATCATGCTGACTTGATTACAACCAGGAAGACAAATTTATCTTCTTATCTCGTTTCGGGGACTCAGTTTGGTTTCATAAACTGATAGTGAGCAGGAGGATTTAAGCCTCTAATCTGATGGGCAGTTACTTGGAAAACAAGAATGGGTTTCCTGTTAGCTGATCAGATGCAAAGATTTGCACTTAAAAATGATGAAATGTCAATCAATTTACTCAGTATTTTTATTTATATATACATACATAAGTAATGCATGATTCAATTAACTTTTGTTAATTAAAAAAAGATTTTTCACAACATGCAAAACTGCAAACCTCAGATTGTCGCAAAAAACAAAATTTAGCCCTCTGTTTTCAGCTTCCTGCAAAAGAACCCAAGACAAAACAGGGTTGACCTTAAGCAGGTATTCATGCCCCTTTTGACATCACAAAGGGCTGCAAAGTAGTGCAAGTAAAAGAAGTAAAAAAAAATTTTTGGGGGGCTCATCTTTGGCATCTCTTTGATTGTTAAAAAAATCACATAGAGAATATTAAAGACTGTCATGTTTTTCCTCAGCATCCATATTAGCTTTAATTGGAGTTCATCCACCAGAGTGTGAACAATATTATTTTTTTTTGTATTTTATTTTTTGACACTGTCTAATTTGTGGATGCCAGCAAACAAATACTTTTTTCTCTTTTTTTTAAAAAAAAAATTAATTAATAACGTTGCAGTATTTAGATTTACAGCCCTGTATCTTCTTCCTGTTTTATATTGGAAATGTTTTGTGTCCAACCACCAGGCTGAGATCACCAAGTGTGTGGTGAAGAAAGATCTCACCCCTGAGAACAACTGGCTGTCCTCCACCGTTGAGTCGCTGAAGTACTTCCTCACAACAGTATACGTCTACGTCATGAAAGAGCCGTAAACGAGAGAAAACATCCACGCAGGACTCTTCCTCCTACTCCTCCTCTTCCTCATCATCATTGTCACCATCACCACAGGACATGTGAGACAAGACACTTTTGCCGTGGTGGGGACTGAGCCTGCCAGCTGATATCAGTCAGGGCTTGTGAGTGATTGCCCTTCATCCAAAGAGTAGTTTCACTTGTAAGAGCATGTTTGTGTCTCTGCACTTCTCCTGTACATATTTTTTTTGTTTTTCGCACATATGCCGTATGTGTGATGGTGTCCAGTTTTGAATGTGTCAAGACGATGGAGATGGAGAAGAAGAAGAAGAAGAAGCACTCCTGTGATAAACTTGAACAATGCAAACAGAAGAACGTTGTCAGAAGGCGAGAGGCGAGAACTTCATTTGAAAAAGACACCAGGTGAAAGCCAAACATCTCTCACTTCAAAGCAGAGGTTGGCTCCAGTTTCTATCCTGTCAAAACGGACACTGTGTCCCTATATATATATATATATATATATATATACGGTCCAAGCTGTTTGGCTCTGTTGCAACGTTAGTCACCACTGACAAGGAAAATCTCATGTTGCCCATATTTGGCCAAAGAGAGATTGATACTCACCGTCGCTGCATATTTCTGTGCTACAGATTTGTTTTTTTTTTTAAAGAATGTTAATAGTTTATTTATGATTTTTTTTCCATTTTTTTTTTATTAAGACATGAACTGAAGCTGCTGCAGTGTAAATACCCGCTGTTAGGATTAGTCTTCGGGGTGACTCTTTGGTATGCTTGATGGTCATCACTTTCAGTGTTAATTTATTGTGCGTCTGAATTTTCCTTTTTTTGTATGAAAATCCACAATAAACCCAAGAAATTCTATTCTTGTGTGCAGTGAATTGAATTGGATGAGCTTTTATTTTTAAGACAACATGTTGAATTTGTGTTTCTCAGTTCTTCATTCAACAGTGGTAATAAAATCAGAAGACACACCAATAATGTAGAAGAAAAAAACAGCACAAATTGAGCCACACAAAACAACACAACTTTTTCTTGGTTTACGTTTATGAAACCAATAAACCAAAAGAGAAATAATTTTAAATTTAGCCCCAGTTGCACATTTCTATAAATGACTTTAGGTGCAAAAATAGTTCCTACTTTATGTCTTTATGTGTGCTGATTTCAAAATAGGGTTGGAAGCTCAGACTTACTTGTATACAAGAATATGTTCCCACCTAAAAGGTGGGGTCCCGGTCTCCATTACATGGTGTAGAATTTTTCAGCCAGAGTTCAGAAACAAAGATGGCACTCTTGCAAAGCACTGATATAATAAGACTAAATCCATACTTGATAGAGCTACATGGAACTAGAGAGAGAGCGAGAGAGAGAGAGAGAGAGCGAGAGAAGATCATTTGTCTAAAAACCTGGTGTGTTTTTTGATTTATCTTCTGTTACTGAAGTCTAGACCATCAGCAGTGAGAAGCAATTGAGTAAAACTTTGATTTTGGGTGGAATATCCCTTTAACCTTTCATTTACACCTGATGTGACTTGTGTTTGACTGCTAGCACACGGAGTTCCTCTTTACAGGTATTTTTATTACTTGACTGGTACGTTCTCTCATCTTTCTACGTCACTTGTTGAGGTATTTTTACATGCATCAAAAGGAAGCTGTCAAGGTGCCAGTTGGGTCAAGATGCTCGTCGGTAGGTGATGTGCAAATGCTGCATCAGTTCCTGGCCGTCAGTCGCCATGGAAACGGTCTGCTCAAGCCTGCCGTCTGGTCGCAGCTGAAACACTCGAGAGATCTAAAAGACGGGGCAGTGGGCACAGTCACCGTCTGGTGTGAGGAGAGTATTTAAAGCGCATGTATAGATAATTATTCTTCATAAGCTGAGGACAATCACCTGCTGAACGTGTGGCTCCCTGGCAAATGAGATTCTGGCCACTGCTTCACTCTGCAGGTTCAGCTGCTGCGCCGTCAGCTCTCCCTCCTCGATCTCCACCAGACCTGCGTAAACACACGCACTAGATTTATAAGCACACAAAGATTGATGTCAAGTGTGTTGTATTCATTTCTAGCAGGCCACACTGTGTAAATATGTTAGTAAACAAAGTGGTTGAGACAAAAGCCTTTAAACCCTTGAAAACTTGTTTGCGAGATTTGACTCTTGATATGTTGCGCAGTAGAACATTTACACTTGAATACAGTAATATTATGAGAACCCACATAACAATTAAAAAAGTGTCTTGAAAAAGTCCCAAACTGAAAATACAGAGAAGCTCATCGTCTCCATTTGAAGTCAAATTTCCACCACTTTGAATGAAATAATTTCAAAACCTATTTTCACCTTTAATTTTTAATGTTCATAAATTCTAAATCAAATGAAAAGCTGAAAGGCAGAATACATCAACATAACCTTTAACTTGGTTATATAATAAGTCTTTGCCTCACTTCCTCTTGTTGTTGACTTGCCTATTTAGTTGCTATAGCAACCATACCAGATTGCATGACATTGCTCATGCCAGACTCGTCTACCTGAGTTCTGTGCAATGATAAATGCCACTCTGTTGGTTCCTGGCTGCATGCGAATGAAGCCGCACTCCCTGTGCAGCGGCCTCTTGGTCTCTGCGTGAAAGGCGTTAAATCTGTGGGAATCATGACAAATCAAATCAAGTCATCAATCATAAATGAGCTCAGTCAAGAAATGCTTTGACTTTTGCTCTGTGTCCTATGTGTAGATAGTGGTCTGTAAACCTACGTGAAGTTGATGACCGGTTGGCCCACATGGCTGAAGTTCAGTGTCTCTGTGTAGCGGAAAGGCTTGATGGAGGGGAAACAGCCCTCTCCAGGTTCGTCAGACTCCCAGGGGCCCAGGAGCCAGTCCAGAGGGAGAAGGGCTGGATTCAGCTCCACTGATGGGGAAGAACAATCAAGAACCATTTTATTCCAAAATCGTGTTGTTTTCATAAAAATCTTACTTACGGGTGTCATTAATGAAATAAAGAAGAGACTACAATAGCCATCAACATTGTTTTTTTTCTTCCTTCAACTGCTTTTCCTGCACTCTGGAGCCAAACACAGCGGTCTTTGAGCAAAGGCAGGGTTACACTTTGGGCAAGTTGCCAGTTCAATGCAGGCCCAAAGAGAACGACAAACACTGAATGATTCGCACTCGCACCGGTGGCCAGTTTAGAGTTCTCAGTCCACCTCACCTGTCACTGGAGTGTGACACAGATAGCTGCTTTTATTGTACTGTATTATTTGTGTGGTGTGACTGAAAATAAACTCAATCAATCAATCA
Source organism: Nelusetta ayraudi (assembly GCF_046127955.1). Classification (NCBI taxonomy): domain Eukaryota; kingdom Metazoa; phylum Chordata; class Actinopteri; order Tetraodontiformes; family Monacanthidae; genus Nelusetta; species Nelusetta ayraudi. The sequence goes on along the minus strand of NW_027466061.1, from coordinate 15,551,215 downwards.
ATCAATCAATCAATCAACACACATGGTTTGATGTCTGAAAAGTGGAGCTGGAAATCCAAGTCAACGATTTCCATGAGGCTACAAACAAATATAGTTATAAAACATTAGTGAAGGGAATTTTGATTTACACGGGCTGCCATGACCCAGCAATATGCATCAGGGAGATTTAGTAAGGCAGCAAATTTGATCTACCCACAATTCACCACTAGGGGGGAGTGCTACACCGTCGTCGAGAAAATGACGAAGCAAGAGGAAGACTCTCAAAAACAGGGGAAGGTGATCTCCCTATCGTACAAATTACTACTAATTATTTTAATTTTATTTCAAAATTATTCAAAGTGATATGCAACATTAATTTTATTTTAGCCGGACACAGACACTGTGTACAATCACAGCGCAATTAAAGCCGTACGAAGTGTCACTGCGGTCTGGGTCTTTGATTCGTTTACCGCGGCACCTCCTCAATGTTTGCCTGTACCAGTGGCAGCTGACTTTGGAAACATATTATACCGTATTAACCTGCTGCTAGGCTTGCCAGTCTGCTCTTAGTCTGCCCTATTCAACCTTGAATAGTGCTACAGCTAAAACATTCGACATCGTTTTTGTTATTATTTCATGTGTACTGTTCTAAAATTCAAAATGGATCGATAATCCTACCTGTGTGACTTTCAGAAGACGCCATAACTAACTCAGCCTGCCGACGAATGCACCCCTGTCACTAAATGTCACGAAACCACATCCATACACTGAACAAGCGCCGCACTCTCTCACTCAATCGTTGTGACGTAGTTTTTATGCGGCTCAATAAGAGCTAAGCATCTTGGGAAATTGCGTTTAGAACAGAAAGTAAAACAAATACATTATGAATACTACTACTACTACTGCTACGAATAATAATAATAATAATAATAATAATAATAATAATAATAATAATAATAATAATAATAATAATAATAATGATGATGATGATGATGTGTGCCTTTTGATAAACAGTTTGTGTTCTAATAATAATTGTTGTTGAAGCAAACTGAGGGAGGTAAAGTGGTTGACAAAATACGCTCTTTATTGGCATCGTTCAGTGCAGTCGCATCACATTGCATTGATTTCCATTAATTATGAATTCAAATCAAAACCCATCCACTGGTCTCCTTTAAGCCTTGCTCTTTTTGCAGTTCTTGAGAGCGTCTGCCAAGGCATTGAGCGCCATGTCAGCGTTGGCCTTCTCGCAGTTGTATCCCATCAATCCAATCCTTATGACCTAATGTGGAGGAAAGCAAAATGAGTCAGTGCCTGCAGTGACTCAGCAGAGTGATCTGTACTGTACAAACTGGTTTCATCTGCATCTGTCTACTGATAAGAATAAAGGTTCTGGCTCTTAGTGGTCTCCATGAACAATAACCACTGACGTCAATCAACTCAACAATCAGCATTTGGTCAAATTGAAGTAGGGCAACGCACCATGCCCACGGAGGGACCCAGACCTCCAGTCATCTCCATTTGGTGATTTTTCATGACATAAGTCAGCAACTCCCTCCAGTCGTAGCCCTCAGGGACAGCTATGGTTGTGACTGAGGGAAGCCTCAAGTCCTGCAGAAAGCGTCACAGACGGACCAAGGTTACACATCACTGATGAATGGTGGCTAGTTTGCCGATATCATCCGGCCGGCAAGTGATTGCATTTTTATGTCTCATTCACCCTTTCAGGGATGAAGAGCTTGACACCCAAATCCTCCAGTCCCCTGTACAGGTAGGCTGCAACCTCCTTGTGTTTCCTCCAGGACTCCTCCAGCCCCTAGGGGGAGCAAAATACCAACAAATCTGAGTGGTACTCAACAAGGCAGTGATAAACACATGGTGGATATGGAACTGTGTGTTTCCCCAACACGATTCACACAACTTTTTCTAAATTTGAGCCATAAGTTTGATTTAAATAATGAAATATTATGAAGGTTTTTGTGTTTATACCTTTTCTGCGAGAATGGCCAGACTCTCTCTCAAGGCGAAGAAACCAGACACTGGACCAGTATGATGGTACCTAACAGTTAAATACAGTGGTGTAAATATTTGTGGAATAATGAATTAATCTTTTCAAATATTAGCCTGATGATAGCGAAAACCTTAGCAGTTTTCTGACAGTAGGGGGTTAAAAATGATTGGTGTGCACTTACATTCTGGCTGGTTTGCCATCACAACCCCAGTAGTTGGACAAATGTGTCATATCAAAGAGGTAGGATACTGGTTTTGTTTTCCTGTTGAACATCTTATTGCTGTAAGGGATAGTGGAGAGATAATGTTCATACGCACGGAGACTTTTCACAGGACTTTTGAAGTTCTTATTTTGTTTTAGGTTACCATGCCCTGTCGTTGAAGGAGATAGGTGCTGTGCCAGGAGGAGCATTGAGAGCCTTCTGAGAGCCAGTGTACAAGATGTCAATGTCTGAAATGATTAAGAAATTAATTATATAACACAGGCACACTGAGTAACCCGAGTCTACTAATCCACTGTGCCCCTACTTTGTTTATCCATGAAAATTGGCGCGGCACCAAGTGATGCAACCGTGTCAACAAGAAAAAGGCAGTTGTGCCTACAGGGGACGACAACAGTATGTGGTGTCAGAGGAAAGGTCACACATCATATTTTTTGCTCGTCTTAGCGGGTCTTCTGAAGGCTCACTTTCTGCAGATGTCTCCAATGCCGTCTACCGGGTGACAGAGGCCAGCAGAGGACTCTCCATGTGTTAGAAAAAACAGGACGGGCTTGTGCTTCTCCATGGCCTGGAAAAATGGAAAATATATATTGCTATTAGACGCAAATCTGACCCCCGCCCCCCCATGTCCCCCAAAGATGTTTATAGAGACGTTGCGCTTACCTGTTCGATCTCCTTGTTGCTGAAATATCCTCCAGGTGCTTTAACCATTCGATGTACATTTGCACCTGCAGATATTTTAATCAAACATTATTGTTCCGTTGGTGGTTTGACAACAAAGTGAGGTTTGACCGGTGCGTAAAGGCATGCACGCCTGAAGACGCACCCATTCTCTCTGCGATCTCTGCCACGCGCTCCCCCCAGATCCCGTTGATGGCAACGAGCACGCTCTCCCCGGGTTCCACCGTGTTGAACACCGCGCACTCCATGGCCGCATGGCCGGAGCCGCTCATGGAGATGGTCATGTTGTTTTCTGTCTGGAAGGCGTACTGGATCCCCTTTTTGATGTCATTCATGATCTAAATCCAACACAAAATCAAACCTGTAGGAAAGCAACTTTATAGTATCTCGCAAATTTCACCGTCAATTTGTGTCTTCAAACAAATACTCGGTGCGCAGCCAGTTGAAGTTGATCATCAGGCTGACTTTATTTGCCCCACTGTTGACGTTGAGTCATTCAATTGAAATATTAGTGGAAATGTGTGTTTTTTCTGTTCTTGGTTAGTTCGGGTGAAGCGTTTAGTCTAACGCGTCGCGTTAGAATAAAACTAGACCATCAAGATAAAACACAATTAATATAAGCCACAATCCCATTTAAAACATCCGGCGTTGGGTGCAAATATTATTTGTGCATAAAATTACATAACCCTTTTACATCCTATTTTGCCAAGTTGTTACCTCATACATTTCTGCATGCAGGTGACCAATTATTGGTCTGCCTCCTGCAGCCAGTATACGTGGAGGGACGTTTGAGGGTCCTGGCCCGAACAGGTACCGCAGCGGAGCTTCTAGCGGTCGTAGCACGCATGGTGGTGGCGGGATGGTGACGGAGGACATGGAGCGGTCCAGTCGCGACAGCAGGGGCGCGCTCCTGGCGGCCAGCGGACTGTCGAGGGCCGCTGCCGCCTGCTGGACGAGCAACCCTCCGCGGCTGAGCAACGTCCGCTGCATCATGGTGAGAGTACTGGTTCCTGTGATGTCTGCGAGCAAGTGAACTTGACACTGCCGGTTGCGTGAAGATTTAAAACAAACAGGTCTTTGACCTGTTGGCCGTGGGGCGGTGTAATAGCACCCTGCCCCTTGATGGTTAGCGCAACAAGATAAATATTTTTCAAACTTTACTTGGAAATTGTTTAAAGATTCGGCAGCAATTTCCTCTTCTTATATCCAATAAAGGTGTATTGTCTGCATTTAAATTGATTTAGAATTGAAGATAAACAGCTCTCAGTTCATTCTTATGATGACCATGATAATGATGATTTTTTTATTTATTTAATATTTTCTTGGAATCAAGATTGATAACTTTAAGAACAACATTCTAATGTACAGTATATTCGCAGTTTGGTTAAGCAGTAGTTTTTAAGGAGTAGTTTTGTCAGCGACAATTGAACTAACATGGGAAAATGAGCAGGAAACGAACTGTACTTGGCAGCTCAGACCAGTTCAGGTAAGTTCAGGGTGGAGAGGAGACTCCTCTGCGAGAGCCAATCTGCTCTCTAAAGAGAGGGGACGGGCCAATGTACGGCCCGCTTGAAGGACACACACACACACACACACACACACACACACACACACACACCTTGTCCTTTGCAGTATCAGATCATGGGATCATGGTGCAATTAGGCTGTGGTCCAAAAATGTAAATTGGGTCTTCAATATAAATTTAAATTAGATCCACTGATCTCATTTAAATCCGCTATGAGAGTCATGATGATCAAAATTTAGATCACACTTAGCTGTTTAAACAATATCATTAATAAAATGTCCTCTGTTTCACTTAACTGAAACTTGCTGTCTTTCGTTCCAATGCTCTTTTTTTTTTAAAGAAAGAAAAACATCCTTTAATGAATTCTGAAAAAGTTGAGAATTGTTGAAGAGTCACCATGTAATAGGAATGTACAAGTAGAGAACAGTTAGAGAACAGCAGGGAAAAGTTTATAAATTAACTCCTCGTTTAAATTGGACATGTCAGTAGTTTGTGTTGGAAACGATTGAAAGAGGATAGTTAAACATAAATCGACGAGGAAAAACTCAAGCCTTCTTTTGTAAATATAAAATTCCAAATGTTATTTTTATTATTGCAAATAATTTGATAATAATAAAATGTATTCAAATATGTAAGCTGGATTGCATAAACTGTTACCTGCTTTTTTCAGGGGGAAAAAAAGTACCCCTTATTGCTGACGTTTGAGCCGACATAATTATTCGAAAGTGCCTATCTCTACGTCCGTGTGGGTTAATTATTATCCCACCAGTAAACAAATGGGGAGCCCTCTCGCTGGCCTTTGCACTGACTGGACGGAACACTCAAAATCCACACAAACAGGTCAGGAGGAGGAGCAGGGGTGGGCTTTTCCGTGAGAAGGACAATGAGCTGGTGCATCCACATGGGGGCGCAATGAGAACTCCAATGATAATAAGCGGGGGTGATTTTTTTTTTCCTCCAAAAAAAAAAACAACAAAAAAACTCAATAGATGGTTGATGAAACCAGACTGTTAATGGAAAGGTGTAAATAAAAGCATCGTTAAGGTTTTCTGCATTGGTCAAAGAAATACAATCGTACGCGCCAGAGTCTCAGATCATCAAACTCACACTAGATGGCAGTGTTGGCTCGTCCAATGTTCCGTCCAAGAAGCAGGTTGAAGTGAACTAAAGAGACAGTTCTGCGGCTCGGCACTTGGGCTTGGTGGCCATTGGCTGTTTTACAAACACATTTTCTCCAATAAATGGGTAGGTTATCTGTGATTTGATTGCACTGCCGTTTAAAAAAAAAAAAAAAAAAAAATAGAGTTAATAAAATAGGGTTAATAACTAAAATGATAACATAATTAATGTTATTAATAAATAATAAAATAACTAGAAAACATCAGATTGATGTGTCGGCTCCAAACCTCGTCCGCCTGTTCTCACGTCTTTCCGCTCCCTCTCCCTCCCAGAAACACCTCGACGCTGCATCCCTCGGGCTCATGGCCCTCCGATGATGCTGATGCTGATGTCACCGGCCGCCTCCCAGCATCCCTGTCCGCCACAGCCGCACCGCCATTTTCCCTCTCTCCGTCCCTCGGCCTGATTTTAAATACGGAGTGAGCCGCTCGACCGCCGCCACATCCCGCACCTGCTTGTTTTTGTTCTTTCTTTCTTTCTTTTTTTTTTTTTTTTTAAATAATACGGGCCTCTCCTCCCCTCCCTCTCTTCCTGCCTCTCCCCCGCCCTCCTCCTCCTCCTGCTCCTCCTCCCCCTCTTCCACCTCACACCGCCTATTGACGCACCGCTCCGATTTGACGCTCCATCACACCCAGCGCCGCTGCCGAGGCGCAGAATCCACCTCCCCGCCGGCGGATTCTCCATGTATGGACGCGCAGAGGAAAGGGATGCTGTAGGCTGACAGTGCAGGTGGAGGTTTACAAAAAAAGAAAGAGGAAAAAAACGAGGGCGATTCAGCAAGGAGGAAGGCGGAGATCGCTGCTTTGAATGGGCGCTCGTCGAGCCTGAATTGCTGAGGTAAGCCGTCATCTCCGGGATTTCACATGTTTGCACGTTATTTTTTTTTTGTTTATTAATACAAACAGTGGTTGTTAGAAAGCTGCCACTCAGGGTCATTAGCTCTGTGCTTTGGTTGTTGTGGCGCTTTGTACATAATCGACTGCGTCAGAGGTGGTTGGATGGTTCCCTTCGCTGTCCTCCGGCTAAAATAAATAAATAAATAAATAAATAAATAAATAACAAACCGAGACAACATGCGTTCATTTGACGACAAACTGGACCAGGACACCAAATGGCCGTCAAAGCTCCTCGATCGGTTTTTGGTGTCATTCTTTTTGGGGTGATGCGGGCTGACATCCTCTGACGCAGTATTTGGTGGCGCGCCGACCCCCGTGTGTTTACGCGGCCTGTGTTTGAGGTGCGGCAGGCAGGCGAGGCAAGATGGAGGAGGCAATATTTACATGGCCCACATATACTCGCTCGTCGCTACCCAAAATGTCCTCCACAATCTCCACCTCATCTACACAGAAAGTGGCTTGATCGCAGCCACACGACTCTTAATTCTGATTATGCTGGCAACACTGAAACGTGTCGTCATTGGCCTTAGAAATAAACAGAAATAAACAAAAACAGTACGGCTTTGAAAAGTAAATGCCAACGTCATTTCGAGAATTTTATGCAAATGATGCTGAAACTGGCTGGCTGGGTGTGTGATGATGGAGGTGAAGACACAGTTTGATTGCAGGGCCTTCAGCAGGAGAGATGATGCTGGAAGAAGAAGAAGAAGAAGAAGAAGAAGAAGAAGAAGAAGAAGAAGAAGAAGAAGAAGCCATTTTATTGTAGAATACCACGGAGATTCATCGACTCACTGTCCAAACACACAGGCAGCCATTGAGTCAGCGCGTTTTAAAAACTGCATGATTCCCTGACTAGCTGATCCAGCAGTAGAAAATGGGGGATCTGGCACAGCCTGAGCTGCTTGTTGAGGCTTTTGGTCATAGTAAAAAAAATTAATAAACAGAGAAATAAATAAGTAAATAGATAAATAACAGAGTGCAGTTTAAAAGTGCATCACTAATCCCCATACAATCATCTGCCTGTGCAGCTTCCAGCTGTGTGACACTGCAGCCACACAGACCTTCAGCTCTGCCGGGCAACACGCACCACCTGCAAGATGGCTGGAGCTTCTGTCAAGGTGGCGGTAAGGGTCCGACCTTTCAACTCCAGGGAGATGGGCAAGGACAGCAAGTGCATCATTCAGATGTCAGGAAACACCACCAGTAAGTGCCACCGGCCTCATTTACACCGGACTCAGTGAGATTGCGTGATCGAATTTCGAATCTGACAGGAATTGCCTTTGGGAATTAGAAAATGATTTCTGTTTATTGTGGCATCATTTACTTGTTTGTTGCCAAACGTAGACAGCAGTGATGTGACAAGTTGGGAAATGCAAAGTATCACAGCTAAAGGTCAAAATAATTAACATTTGCTAAAAGGAGAAAGAATTTTTCTCCTCGCCCTAACTTTAACCTGCAATCAAATGCATCTATTTCTCAGATTTTGACTTACACTGACTGCACAATTAACAATAATAAACACACACACACACACACACACACACACACACACACACACACACACACACACACACACACAGAAAAAACTTATGGGTTGTCCAGAAAACAATATTAGTCCAGAAAACAATATAAGCCCTCTGTTTATAGTCAAAAACATCTTAGTTTTAACTTCCTGCACAAACAAATGCTTTTTTCTACGTCCTGTGTGTTTCAAAGGTAATAGAAACATGGTGACTGTCCTTGAGCAGATGGAACTGTTTTTACAAACTGAGGAGAGGCATCAGAGCTGTGAAATCCTAAAGGGACAATGTCCTGAACTGTTTGTTTTTGCACATGCTTTACAAAAATTTGAGCAAGCAAAATAAGTAAAGGGCTGATTTTTCCAATTTTTCTGTGACTAGATGGAGATGGTTATCATTCTTATTGTTAGAAAACTCAGGGAAAACCAATTGGACAGTTTTACACCTTAAATTGAGTTGTAAGAAAATATATCAGTTTAAGAGCTTCTGCTAAAAAAAAAAAGTGACTCTTATTGATCTCTGGGCTGAACTCACTGTAAATGCTGGATCAATGTTTCTGAAGTTGGATGTGGAGAGTCACAGGGGTGCATGAGAGGTATAGAACAGCGCTGCACTTAACACCTGCTGTTGAATGAAGGATTCACTGACAGTGACACTGTTTTTGTCATCAGATTAGCTAATTCTGCTTGTGTGGGGGTGCTTTGAACTGCTTCCCCATCAAAGGCAGGCAGATAAATTCATTTCCATTAATGGATTCCTTGATGTGAAAATGTCTTTGCCTGATGACAAAGCTGATGACATGTGGTATACATGCAGTAAACATCATAAACAAGTCCCAGACTTCTTGATGCATCTCTGATCCAATAGTTTTTCTGTAGTTTATTTTGTCCTTTTTAAATTTCACCCATTGCTTCATACGGTTTGGCCTTAGCTCTTGAACGATGCACTGGCTCTGCTTTTGATTTCATTAATGTTGACCTACTTCGATTAAGCCCAGCATTTCCCCCAGTTATTTGTGTGGAAGCAGGCGAGAGAGGCGAGCGGCATCTTGGCAGCACGGAAAGGGAACAAAGGCTTTAGTCAGTCAGGCCGAAAGCTTTGCTGTGTGTGCTTGTGTGCGTGTATGTATGTGTGTGTGTTTGTAGGATGTGATGACCCCTGTTGCTCTCTTCTCTCATCAAGCTGCAGGGAACAAACAGACCTTTTAGTTCTGGTTGAGTCAATGGATCAGCTGATGGCTGTGTGTGTGTGTGTGTGTGTGTGTGTGTGTGTGTGTGTGCGTGTGTGTGTGCGCGCGCACCTTGCATGTCTCTTGGCTCTATCAGTTCCTAAAGTTTAGCTTTTAGCTTTTACAGCTAACAGACAGTTGGATGTGTCACTGTGATGTTCTGGGCTAAATGCGAATGTGTGGAAAAAAATGTTGCTTTTGCTGTATTGATCTTGTCCACAGGGGGCATCAGATATATATATATTTTCTTCTTGGCTACAATAAATTGTTCTTCCCTGATACCTCCCCATCTTAGTGACTCCTGCCAGATGTTTGCTCTCCCTTCTGAGACCACTATGTTTTTATCTAATTCAAAACATGTGCAGGATACAATGAAGTACCACTTTTAGCAGGAACCCTGAAAGGAGGCTGCAACGGCTAAATATAAGGATTTCTGCAGAGCTTGAGAATTTTGGCACAATTAATCTTGTGAGGGTGCGTCGTTGGAGTCCAGGTGGAAAAAAATGAATAAAGCTCAGATATTGAGTGCAGTATAGGATCTTTAATAAAACGCAGTCATGTTTCTTGATTCCTGACATGACTGAAGTGACCAATGCAGGCCACCTTTATGATGCCTCTAACTGTGTTTGCTCTGCCGTCCCCAGCAATCCTGAATCCCAAACAGCCAAAAGAGAACAAAAGCTTCAACTTTGACTATTCTTACTGGTCACACACCACGGTGAGTTCACTGTACAGGACTTAAAATAAGGGAATGACATCCTCTCAAACTGTTAAAGTTGACATTTGTGTGGATCGTTAACAGCAAGTGTCACTTGTAACTTGCATCTCTTTCATCTTGGCACCTTTTCTTTCTCGCGCAGCCCGAGGACATCAACTATGCGTCCCAGATGCAGGTGTACAAGGACATCGGAGAAGAGATGCTGCTTCACGCCTTCGAGGGATACAATGTGTGCATATTTGCATATGGTCAGACAGGAGCAGGCAAAAGCTACACCATGATGGGGCGGCAGGAGAAAGACCAGCAGGGGATCATACCTCTGGTAATGAATGATGCAACTCTGGGCAAGGGGGAACTCAAACAGAACAATTCTGATCTGTGTGTTTGTTTGTTTGTTTATTTTTAGCTGTGTGAGGACCTTTTCACCAAGATTAATGAAGGCAATAATCACAACAGCATGTCGTACTCTGTGGAGGTGAGGCCGGATGTAGATATAAGATATAAGATATTTTCCACATTAGGACGTCTTGCAAAACAGTCCTAATTTATGAATTGCTTTTCACAATTCATAAATTCATTTTGAACCTCCTGTGAAAGGTGAGTTACATGGAGATCTACTGCGAGCGTGTGCGGGACCTGCTCAATCCCAAGAACAAAGGGAACCTGCGTGTCCGTGAGCACCCTCTGATGGGACCCTACGTTGAAGATCTCTCCAAGCTCGCTGTCACTTCGTACAATGACATCCAGGACCTGATGGACTCGGGGAACAAAGCCCGGTGAGTTGGGACTCGTATACGTTATGAATATGTCGATGTTCGGTGGAAAAAAACAACAACAAAAAAAAAACAATGGCTGAATCATTTGCTTCTTTTCAGCACTGTGGCTGCGACCAACATGAACGAGACCAGCAGCCGCTCCCACGCCGTCTTCAACATCATCTTCACGCAGAAGAAGCACGACATGGAGACAGAGAACACATCTGAAAAGGTCCTGACTCAAGCTCAGTGCTGTGTCCTGAGTTGGAGCTTTCCTGTGCTGTTTGTACATCCTCTGAACCCTGCGTGGCCACTGCAGCCTGGCCAGAGTTGAATGATGATGGTTGCCTTCTTTTTATGAGCAGCACGAAAGGCCGACTGTGGTGCTGTTGCCTGACAAATGCGTTGCTCTATTGATCACTAGCCACAAATGGCACCGCACTCGTGACTCTGTGTGGAAGATTTATATTTAAAGGCCTATTTAGAAAATTTGTGTTTTACTGCGGCAGGTCAGTAAAATCAGTCTGGTGGACTTGGCTGGCAGTGAGCGAGCTGACTCGACTGGAGCTAAAGGAACTAGACTGAAGGTAAGAGTCCCTGATATGTTTCCATGGACGACGTGCATCATATTAGAGCATATAGAATAATGTTCAGTCCAGGGATGGGCAAACTGTTTCACCTCATAGGAGGAAAACTAAATCATGGGATCAGGGAAACTAAAACACTAAGATTTAGGTTTATCAATATAGTTTCAAGTTCGCGGGCCAGATTAAAAAGCTTAACGGGCCGCATATGGCCCCCAGGCCAAAGTTTGCCTGTGTGTTTAGTCAAACATATTTTATCACACACACGAATATTGGTGTGGGGCCAATATATTCTATTCTATACAGTATCTACAGTGTCCATATACTGTAACTCAAATTTTCAAACAAACAAATAATTCTACAAAAAAAATAAAATATTTAGCTCTCTGTTTGCAACTTCTTGCAAAAATATTGAGATCACTTTGTTGTAGCTCCCACATTTGAAAGGAGACAACAACAAGGTGGTTGCAGGTGCCTGGCCAAAATCTGAGAGAGGTCTCAGTCAGTTTTCGATGCCCTCTGTGACATCACACAGACTGGTTTCCGGAACTGTGTTTTAAAACTCACTTTCTGAAAAGTGGAGAAAGCAAAATAAGTGAATGATGGACTTAATAGCTAAACACAGGAACTTTAAGCTGTAAGAAAAACGGATGGACAAACAATTTTTGATTTTCTATTTTAATTTTCTTTACAGGAAGGAGCAAATATCAACAAATCTCTAACTACACTGGGAAAAGTGATCTCAGCTCTTGCCGAAGTGGTGCGTTTTACTTTTTGCACATGCTGTGACATACAGGTGACTGAGAAAATCCATTTGTTGTAAACTAATGAATGTTGGCCTTTCTCCTCCAACTCACAGGACTCTGCACCAAACAAGGTCAGTACAACTAACCTTGGCACTTTGGCGCCTTAGTGCTGGAACATTTCAACTCATGCAATTTTAACATGCTTTAGAGACAACATGATGCAAGTAGGAGTTATAGTTATTCTATTGACAGAACAAGAAAAAGAAGAAGGTGGAGAATTTCATTCCGTACAGAGATTCAGTCCTGACGTGGCTACTGAGGGAGAATTTGGGTATGAACACATTCATATGATTTTTCAGGTCATACACACACAGCAAATTACTTGTCTGCCTCAATTAATGTGGTCATTCTTTTGACCTTTTTTTTTTTCTAGGAGGAAACTCTCGCACCGCCATGGTGGCGGCTCTCAGCCCTGCTGATATCAACTACGACGAAACCCTCAGCACCCTTCGGTGAGCAGAACGCCTTCATGAACAATGCTGAATGAGATCTTATTTTGTTGCCTTGGCACTTCCAGAATAATGAAGTTGCTCGAAACCTTTTTCTAGCATTTTTCGAGCATTTTGCACTTCAGACAGCAGGAATTTTGTGGAATAGCCAGAATTTCTGTCCCATAATTGCTTTGGTCGGCTCATCGTGGCCTCTTTGCTCCCACTAGGCTCGCAGTCTCTTTGTTTTGTTTTTTTCGTGTGTGCTGCCAAGGAATTCACTACGTTTGTGATTGCAGGTACGCTGACCGCGCCAAGCAGATCCGCTGCAACGCCGTGATCAACGAGGACCCCAACAACCGTCTGGTGCGTGAGCTGAAGGAGGAGGTGGCTCGCCTCAAGGACCTGCTGTACGCCCAGGGCCTGGGAGACATCATCGAGAGTGAGTGTGCTTACCTACAAGAAAGGCGGCGCTCAACCTGAAGTTAACACAGTTCAGAGATTGTTGAGTGTGTTCATGAAAAGTGGGAGGGCGGCGGTCTGCCGTGGAGCGCCGCTGTGTCTCAGACTCCTTCTCTTCTCTCCTCTGTCCTCTCAGCGTATCGTGGCACTGGCCCCATCATCACTGGTTTGAAATGTGTGTATGATCCGAGCCAGCTTGTTGCTTTTTTTTGCTACCAATGGAGATAGATTTCGCGCCAGCCTTCACACCGGAGCCTAATTTAACAATACTGAGAAAATACTTGCAAAGTGTTGCCATAAATTACGCAAAATCTTCTCTTCCTCGGCCAGTTGAGATTCTAAGAGGTTTGCACCTGAACCAAGTTATTTTTTTATTAGCAGTTCAATGCAAAATGGCCTCCTCTGAATTTTTTGTTCTTCCTTCCATGTCGAAGTTTATTTTCATGAAGCACTGCAGCCGTCCTCATACTTTAATCTTTGTACAAAAAGTTTAAATTGGCTGGGATTATATTCCCATTAAGATGTGCGACGCGGCAGACAGTAGATGGTGACATCGGCTGTGACATCACTGGCCATGGACGGAAGGACTAACGAGGAAGCCCTTTTGGCTTGCGCAGGAACTTCCTGGTTCTCTGTGTGTGGGCTCCACCACAGCGGGGTGCTGTGAGGCCTGCGTCACCTGCGCCAGGCACATGTTGGGGGCACATTGACATGCAGCACATGAGAGCAGCCGAGTCTTTCATGCGATTTTTGTCTTTCTTTTCCATGACATTGCCATGCTTGCGTGCTTGTCGTCGGCATCCGAGGCAATCTGGCATTGTTTTTCTGTGCTCTCACTTGAACGTGTTCTCTCTGTGAGCAATGGCTTTGGTTAGCAAAATGAGCTCTGCTTCCTTGAACCATTATTTGAGCTTTTCACTCCTCCTTGTTGTCCCCCCTCCCCCGCCCGTTTTGTTTCCTTCTTTTCATCCGTTCCTCTGCCTGTTCCTTTTTTTGTAACGTCTCTCCTAAACCACCCGGCGTCTGCTCCCACCTCCCGTCCGTCCGTCCGTCCGTCCGTCCGTTTGTCCTCCTCACTCCCACGCCTCTCTCTCTGGCAGACCTGTGCGATTACAAGAACTTGGTCAATAATCGCCAGGCTGTCAATCAAAGGGGTGATCTCTCCACAGTGTCCAATGCAATGACAGGGATGAGCCCCTCGCCCTCGCTGTCGGCCCTCTCCAGCCGAGCCGGCTCAATCAACAACCTGCACGACCGCATCTTCAGCCCGGCCAGTGAGGAGACCATCGAGAGGCTCAAGGTAGGACACCAGCATTTTGGGAAATGTTAAAACGGGGTTCCTCAAAGCACTTGGGGGAATTAATAGTTCACTTTGAGACACCTGCCTTTGCATCGCCAACAGGAAACTGAGAAGATTATAGCTGAGCTGAATGAGACGTGGGAAGAGAAGCTGCGCCGCACGGAAGCCATCCGCATGGACAGGTCTGCCGACCACATCGCTCCTGTCATTAATGGTTTATTGGCACTTCTTTAGATGTTTGGCCATTTAGTGGATAGTTTTCTTTGCCGGAGGTTTACCTTAAATGTAAGAAAAGACATGAGCCTAATCTAATCTGTTAATTGACATATGGTCATGGAAGTTTAACTTTATAAAATTGATTTCAGTACCTCACAATACAATATCTGCAAACCTCTCTCACTTTAAGGTTATCAGGAAAAGCTTCTAAGCAGCAGAATTTCTTCCTTTGCCCAGTCTAATACACAAACATGAACTGATGTGAATTTTCAAATGATTTGACCTCAATGAATGACCTTTAAACCTTGTCTTGGCTCCTGCAGAGAGGCCTTGCTGGCTGAGATGGGTGTGGCCATGAGAGAAGATGGAGGCACTGTGGGCGTCTTCTCCCCTAAAAAGGTCAGCAGTTTGTCCCTGTCAGCAACAAGATTTATTTTGAGGCATTAAGCACTAACCCTTGCGGTCGGACACTTCCAGACCCCTCATCTGGTGAACCTGAACGAGGACCCGCTGATGTCAGAATGTCTTCTCTACTACATCAAAGATGGCACCACCAAGTAAGATCCGGATTGGGGAAATTGAATCCAAATAATGTGTGAATGTGGACGGGACTTTGTCTCAACCAGATGATCTTGTCCTTCCTCAGGGTGGGCCGTGAAAACGCCAAAACCCGCCAAGACATCGTTCTCAGTGGCCATTTCATAAAGGACGAGCACTGCACCTTCAGCAGCACCACCAGTCCTCAGGGCGAAGGTGACGGCTGCTGCTGCACGCAACAGAAAAGTTTTACACACGCTTTTTATCAACTTCATTTTCCATATTTTGACTAACCAGGATGCGTCATCATGGAGCCATGTGAGGGGGCAGAGACGTACGTCAACGGGAAGCGGGTGACTTCGCCCATTGTCCTCCGGTCAGGTACGTCGCAGCCGAAGCCATCAGCAGGACGACGTGGAACGCCGCTATAGGTCGACTTTTGTGTCTCCACCTGGACTTTTTAGGGAACCGCATCATTATGGGCAAAAGCCACGTGTTCCGCTTTAACGACCCAGAGCAGGCCCGCCTGGAGCGGGAGCGGACGCCGTGCGCCGAGACCCCCGTGGAGCCCGTCGACTGGGCCTTCGCTCAGAGGGAACTGCTGGAGAAACAGGGCATCGACATGAAGCAGGAGATGGAGCAGAGGTGAGTGGAGAGTGGTGAGAATGTTTCCTTCTGCCAGAGTGGTTCTGTTCATTTATTTTCGAAATCCTTTTTAGACTTCAGGAGCTTGAGGACCAGTACCGCAAAGAGAGGGAAGAAGCCAGTAACCTGCTGGAGCAGCAGCGGCTGGTGAGTGAGGGACCACTGACGGTGAGGTTTACCTCCTCAAAAATACTCTTTAGCTTCATTGAAATATTTTAAATTTTTTGAAACTCAGGACTATGAGAGCAAACTGGAAGCTCTTCAGAAACAAGTGGACTCCCGCTACCTGGAGTCTCCTGAAGAAGAGGAGGAGCCTGAAGAGGAAGGTAAAATGGACACTTTCAAGTATTCCAGAAATCTTGTGTCTGTTTGATCCTCTGAAGATGTCTTCACACTTCCTCTGTCCCGCCCTCTCAGTGCCGTGGACTGTGCGTGAGACCGAGTTGGCTCTGTGGGCGTTCAGAAAGTGGCGTTTCTACCAGTTCACCTCCCTCAGGGATCAGCTGTGGGGCAACGCCATCTTCCTGAAAGAAGCCAACGCAATCAGTGTTGAGCTCAAGAAAAAGGTGCTTGAAAAAAGATTCATCATCCCCATTAAGTGCAGTGAACCCTCATGATTTGAGTCAAAGTTACATCTTTTCCTTATGTACAATGCACTTCTTCCTCTTTAAAACCCCCTTAATGAGGCGGTTCATTGTGTTGAGTGTAGATCAGCAGCCACAAAAGCCCATTTAGCTTCACGCGCTTCAGCCTGAACCTCTCTGAAAGCTATTGATCGTCTTCCAGTGGGTCAACAACTGAGCACAGTCTTGACCTGAATAAGAGCCAAAATACCAAAATATCTTCAACTGTTAAAATCCTTTGACTTTTAATGAAGATATGCAATATTACAACATGTTGTGATTACACAAAGGATTCAATTATTCAAGATTTCCATCCCACATCCTGCCCACAGGTGCAGTTTCAGTTTGTGCTGCTGACAGACACCCTCTACTCTCCGCTGCCTCCTGATCTGCTGCCCGCCAGCGAGGCCAAAGAGAGGGAGAGACGACCTTTCCCTCGAACCATTGTGGCTGTCGAAGTGCAAGACCAGAAGAACGGAGCTACACACTACTGGACTCTAGAGAAACTCAGGTCCTCCAGTTTGCTCATAAAAAAAACAAAAAACAAAAACTTGGTGCTGAATCCAAAGAGAAAAAAAATGATTTCTAAATTGTATTACGGATATTATTTTAAGTATACTGTACTGTCACATTAGTTCTTGCTGTGATCACTTGATTATCCAAAATATTCAATAATAATTTTCTTGATACACATGTATGAGTAAAATTATAAATAAAAACAAATAACTAGTCAAAATAAATTCCTGAAAAGCAAATGTTGTTCACAATTGTAGTAGTCACAGTTGGTTTGAGATAGGTTATTTTTGCTGATGCTTAAAATCAGCAGTCCTTTGTTGAACTGTCAGTCTCGCTAACATACTGCCCCCTGCAGGCTGAGGCTGGACCTGATGCGAGAGATGTACGACCGTGCAGCTGAGCTCCCCAGCAGCGCTGTGGAGGACTGCGACCACGCCCTGACTGGCGGTGACCCCTTCTATGACCGCTTCCCCTGGTTTCGTCTGGTCGGCAGGTCGGTCCCTGAACCAGCAGCAACGCAGACCTGATTCGAATCGTTCTGTCTCGCTCCTCTATGCGACTGATCCGCCTCGTCCTTCTCCCCAGGGCGTTTGTTTACTTGAGTAACCTGCTGTACCCGGTGCCTCTGGTGCATCGCGTGGCCATTGTGAGTGAAAAAGGAGAAGTGAAAGGCTTCCTCAGAGTGGCTGTGCAGGCCATCTCAGGTACCAACAAAGCCCTGGCACTCTGAGTGTCCTCTTGTCATATGACTGCAGCGCAGATTTCACATCTAGTCCTCATACATCCATTTAGCTGATGAAGAGGCCCCTGACTACGGCTCCGGCGTGAGGCAGTCAGGCACAGCCAAGATCTCCTTTGAAGATAAACAGTTTGAGAAGGTGCTCCCGTCACTGCTTTGTACCGTCACTGTCTTTTATAATCAGTAACAATCTGATAAAAAAAGGCTGGTAATGGCCTGTGTCATGGCAAAGATTTAGAATATCTGATTTTTAGCATGTTGGCTGAGTTTGGCTCTTGGTCCAGTTCCAGACAGAGTCGTGTCCTGGTGGACTCTCCCACTCCAACACCTCTCAGGAGGAGCTGCGCATCGTTGAGGGAGAAGGACAGAATGCAGATATTGGAATCTCTGCGGATGAGGTCAACAACAACACCTGTCCAGGTGTGTAACAGCCTGAAATATCCTAGAGACAACAGATGGGTATTAGATCTGTGTCTTTCAAGAGTAATATTCATATTTCTGATGGTCAACAAACTAAATAGGACGTGCGGCCTCAGATTAGTGAGAAAATAATCCCATAATGTGTTTGACGCAGCCTCCTTAGATACTCCCAACAGTCCGGCCAAGAGTTCAGGCCTGAGCCTGGATCTTCCGCTGGACTTGTCCCCCCAGAAAGCTCTGTCCCACCTGAATATTGGCAGCACGTTCACCTTCAGAGTCACCGTCCTCCAGGCCTCCAGCATCTCGGCCGAGTACGCCGACATCTTCTGTCAGTTCAAGTAAGTTATGACATCCAGCTCCTGCCATTAGAATTCCCTGTGTTGCAGTGTTTCATGTTGATTTTTTTTTGTTGCAAAAGATCCATTGATATGTTGGCTTCAACTTTCTCAGCTTCATCCACCGTCATGACGAAGCTTTCTCCACCGAGCCGCTGAAGAACACAGGAAGGGGACCCCCGCTGGGCTTCTATCATGTTCAAAATGTATGTTTAGTATAATCACGGTGTTTCAAGTCGTCCGTCAAAATGTGCTTTGGCCTGCTGCTCATTTCTTCCCTCCACTGCCCATCAGATCACAGTGGAAGTGACCAAGTCGTTTGTGGAGTACATCAAGACGCAGCCCATCGTCTTCGAGGTGTTCGGCCACTACCAGAAACAGCCCTTCCCGCTCCTCTGCAAAGACCTCATAAGGTCAGGGCTCACTCAAGGGCATTTGTGCTTTCATTTACACAAACTGATGATTATTTATGAGGTGATCTTATGAGATGTAAGGACAGGTTCTTCACATTTGGTTTCTTTGCCCTCCAGTCCACTGAGACCGTCCAGGAGACAGTTCCCCAGGGTGATGCCTTTGTCCAAACCAGGTGAGTAGTGACATTAAAGGTGCTTTCAAATTAAATCAAATAAAACTTTATTTGTATTGCACGTTTCCTACATAAATGCATCTAAAAGTGCTTTGTAGAACCAACTTTAAACTTTGATGCGCTCGCCATTGGAACAAAACCACGAGGTGGTGGAGAAGAATTAGTCTTCGTTTGATTCCTTTGAAAGCTGAAAGTTTCAGTGGGAAGATTGGACGCAAGGAACAAGTCAGCCTTGAGCCAAAAGATCACTGACAAAATAATCTTGTATTATGATGCTCTGCCGTCTTCGTGTGTTTAACAGTGTTGTTGCTCTTGAATTTTGTTTGTTTGATCGCAGTTTGTTAAACACCTTGGCAAATGTGTTCATCCATCCAAATGTTGGTACGGTATTTCACCACCAACTTAACCAGCAACTGGTTTTGATTTTGTTGCCATGACATAAAGCTGCACTCGAACCCGTGTGTTTAGCTGCTTCACAGTAACGCTGAGGGCGCTCAACATGACCTAAGATAATTCAGAACATATTTTATGTTTTTGGAAACAAAAACAAAAGGTTCAGGTTCAAATATGTAATTTTCTTGACACATTTTGAGGCTCCGTCACTCACTCATGTCTCCTCCGCTTCTTTTCCCTGCAGTGCCAGCGACAAAGCTCAGCACGATGACTCGCTCCACAGCTGGTCCTTGTCACGCCAAATACGACCTCATGGTCTTCTTTGAGATCTGTGAGCTGGAGGCAAATGGAGAGTGAGTCCACACTACCAATGTTGTGCCACGCAGCAGTGCACACACGGTTCAATGTACTGATGTTTGCCTCTCCCTCTCTCTCTCTCTCTCTCTCTCTCTCTCTCTCTCTCTCTCTCTCTCTCTCTTTCTCTCTCTCTAGCTACATCCCAGCTGTTGTTGACCACAGAGGAGGGATGCCCTGCCACGGCACCTTCCTCCTACATCAGGTATGACCATGTCACTGCAAACATTGGTCCTTTCTCCCCAAACTTACTGTCAACAACAGATCCTCGGCCACTATTTCAGGATCATATTCTCCTTATAATATGAACTCATCCTTCTTAAATATGTATGAAAAAAACATTAAAATCCTTTAGCTATTTCATCGAGCCTGACATTTTTTCATGTATACTGATAAAATGGTTTGATTCCCCTTCCTGAACATCAATCATGCAGGGCATTCAGAGGAGAATCACAGTCACCATCGCTCATGAGACAGGAAATGACATTGAGTGGAAGGAGGTGAAGGAGTTGGTGATTGGTGAGTTGCTAAAAGGCACATTTAAAAAGCCTGGGGTGGGGGGTTTGGAAATTGAAGAATCCCAAAAAATCCCCCCAAAAAAAAACGTTTTTTTTCCAGGCCGTATTCGAAACACACCAGAGGCGGATGAGACCATCATAGACCCGAACATTCTGTCCCTCAACATCCTGTCCTCTGGATACTTCTGGCCAAAACAAAACGACAAGTAGGACTTTCTGACCTTTGACATTTGTTTGATTTGTTCAAAATCCTGGATCAGAATTAACATAAAAATAAGCTGCAGTCTAAAGTCGCTTTCTCATCACCACTTTGAAATTTTCACGCCTTCTGTTAACGCTTTTTCTCTTGATCGTTTGCTGACGACAGCATCTCGCTGGGAGTTGACCACAGGTATCATCAGTTTGTTTTTTTCTACTCCATAATCATTGCTTGTGATCAACCAAAACCATGACGTTTAAACCAAACTGACACTTCAACGTTTTCATGATGCAGAACTTTCTACCGCTTCGAGGCAGCATGGGACAGCTCCATGCACAACTCCCTCCTTCTGAACAGAGTCACGCCCTACGGGGAGAAGATCTACATCACCCTCTCTGCTTATCTAGAGGTACTTTACAATGCAAGTGATAATAATGACCTTGTTTTAAAGGAGGTCTTGTGGTAAATCAGACATCTTACTGTTACTTACTGGCATATTTTTCTTCTCCAGATGGAGAACTGCACCCAGCCAACAGTGATCACCAAAGACTTCTGCATGGTGTTCTACTCCCGCGATGCAAAGCTGCCGGCTTCTCGCTCCATCAGGAACCTCTTCAGCACTGGTTGCCTGCGCCCGTCTGAGAGGTACAGATTAAAATCCTCATACAGTCTAAAGCTGCGTCCCAAAATAATATAATTCCACCGCACACATTTGAGTATAAGTGAACTGCTTCACTGAAATACCAAACGATGCAGACATCTGGGACGTGCTTGAAATATTATTTAAATAATATTATTATAGCAGAGTTTTAGAAAATGATAATCAAGTACTTTTCACGGAAACTGTCTCAACTACATTGTCAATCTTCTCAGCAATCGTGTCACTGGAGTCTATGAGGTCACACTCTGCCATGTGGCAGACAACGGAAGCCCAGGTTAGACCAAAGTAAAATAAATAAATAAACAGAACCAACAATGAGGGATTTTTCTCTGCAGCTGTGCTGCATTTACGACTCCTTTTTTTTTCAGGCATGCAGCGCCGTCGCAGGAGGGTTCTGGACACCTCGGTGGCCTATGTCCGAGGAGAGGAGAACCTGGCTGGCTGGAGGCCTCGCAGTGACAGCCTCATCCTGGACCACCAGTGGGAGCTGGAGAAGCTCAGTTTGCTGCAGGAGGTCAGTCTCCTTGTTGGCTCGTGGACATTAGAAAAGCTGCCACGTCATAGTTTTCAGATTTTCTGACTCAAACCAATGATTTTGATCTTCAGGTGGAGAAGACCAGGCACTACCTGCTGCTGAGGGAGAAGCTGGAGGCCACTCTGCAGGCCGGACAAGATGCTCTTTATAAGAGCAGCGACATCAGCGAATTGGCCAAAAGTCCAGTGCTGAGCCAGAGCCCCTGCAGCAGCCCAGCCCCTGACAGCCCCAACCAGAGGCAGAGGGAGCTGGCTGCAAAGGTGACCGGCCCTCTCTGAGGCACTTTAGAAGAAGCATCTCAGCGTGTGTGTTTTAACTCCTTGCCGTCTCCTCCTCCCTCTCCAGTGTCTGCGTCTGCTGATGCACACCTTCAACAGGGAGTACAGCCAGGTGAGCAGCAGTGCCAGTGAGAGCAAGGTGAGCCCCAGCCTAGGCCCGCTGACCCCAGCCCGCTAACCCTTCTCAACCTGTACCGCAAAATAATCTAGCCCCGCCCCTCAGCCCCCTGCCATCTCACTCAGCCACCACTCTCACATCTCTCCAGAACACAGTCCCCCCCTTTTTTTCTTATTAACTTCCTTCCCATCAAATCAAATCTGCCTTTTTTTTTCAAACTATGCAATCCTGGTTTAAATATCGTCCACAGACGACCAGGCCTCGTCTACATGTACATAGGTATTATTATGATTTATCCACGTCATACACTTGCAACTGCATATGCAGCTTGTCAGTCCATGCTACTAAGAAGCTCTCAAATCAACAACAACAAAAAGGACAAGTCATAAAGAAACAAAGTGGTTCATTGCAAAAGTGACCTAAAATTACAGACAAACTGTGTTGAAAAATCTGCATTTATGATATTTGCCACATGTGGACATTAGTATTCATTCATATCTGCTGCATTCACCCGTTTATGTTAACCACTGTACACATATTAGCTTTCCTTCCTCCTGTGCCCATCCACACTGACTCTCCTGTCTGCAAAGCTTCCATAAACCCCAGTGTCCCTCCTGCATGTCCTCTTTAACATATTAACCAACAAGGGGCTCTTAGTTTATCAGGATTTCACACACACAAACACTTACACATACACACAAACACACACACTTACACACATGCATGATTCTGCAGTACAGTACTTGTAGATGACAACTGCACTGATGAAACTCTTCTCTGAACGCACGTCTTTGTCTTGTACGTATTTAATTGTTCTGCCGGTACGTTTTGTGTGTTGTTATTTTTCATTGTCTGTATTGTTGTGCCGTGTTGCTCCTGGCGCGATCTGTTGTGAATGTGCGCCTGTGTGTGACCGCGTGTGCCGCAGCTCTCCGAGATGTCGGCGTCGCTCATGAGGGACTCGTCCTCGTCCACGCTGAGCACGCTCACGCCATCCTCTACCTGCCCCTCGCTGCTGGAGGGACACTATGACATCAGGTGTGTCAGAGGGTGCTGTTTGAAGGCTGGAATCACATCAGCCCCACTCAAGTTCATTTTCTTGTTTTTGTGGTTGCCCTGGTATTTTTTTATGTACTTTGAAGAGGCATTGCTTAATCTTCTTCTTCTTCTTCTTCTTCTTCTTCTTCTTTGAAAAAAAAAAGAAAAAAAAAGCAGCCACTGTTTTTAAATGATGCATTATAGACAACATTAGAAAATAAATAAAGAAAAACAGATTTTTCTTGTTCGTGAGTTAAAAGTGATTTGGCAGCAGAGTTATAATAGTTTTGAATTTTTCATTTTAGTTTAGTTTTATTTTTTTTTTTGACTTATTTCCCCACAATTGAGTTAGTTTTAATTCATTTTTAGCGTGGGTTTGTTAGTTTTCATTAGTTTTTATATTTTCAAAAAGCTTAGTTTTAGTTTAGTTTTTATTTGTTTTAGTTACAGTTTTAGTTGTTTCATACTTTGGCTTATTTGTCTGGTGCAGGATTCAAAAAGGTCAGAATGACTATTGTACGATAAAATTCAACAAAATATAGAAGTTTAAAAGATGAGGGTGAGTTAATTATAACTGACTTTGTACTACTACTACTACTACATCAAGGACTATATACAAAGTGCATTACTGATACTGATCCCGCTTGTGGTGTTCCTTTGTATTTACTGACCAGCAACTTGGTCGTCAGTGAAAGCAGTCCATTACAGTTGTCTCCTTCCCCGTGCTACCTAGCCGAGATGTTGCTTCTCTTTCGGAGGGCGGCGGCAGGAGAGTGGACCGACACATGCTAGCTTGTTTAGGTACTCATGATCTGCCGCTTTGTGCAAGCTTCTTAAATGGAGGTTTGTCCGTTTTTTCCCCTTTAGAAGCAAGCCAAATATTTTGTTTTTTTCCACAGCAAGACATTTGTTTTTATCACTCTCCTCGTCATATTCGAAAAAGTATCGGACTTTACCGCTGCATTGAGTCGTTCGTTAACCTACTGCTGTGAAAAAGGGGTGACGCCACAGAACGCGAGGTGCATTTAGGTGTTGCTGCGTAAAACTAAAACTAAAATTTTCCTAGGCAAGTATTCATTTGACAGAGACGAAAATGAAGGGAAATATGAATTCAATTTATGTTAGTTTTCTAAACACACAAAACAGTTTAAGTTAGTTATCGTTTTTGTCTTGTAATTTTAGTTTTGATCTATGTCAGTTAACAAAATAGTTTTTTCAAATGTAGTTTTCGTTATTTTGTTCGTTTTCGTTGACAATTATGACCCTGTTTGGCAGTGAATTTAGGTCACTCACCCATCATTGTCTGGGCAAATGCATAATTTAGGGTGAATTAAACCGTCTGTCTTTGCTTTATCTGTGAAATGTGCTAGGGACGTAAAGTAAAGTAAAGTTTACTTACTTAACTGTGTGCAGACACACTGAACCTGGTTCAGGAGCCTCCACACCAGACCTGGACCCGTTCAGCCCGGTGGACAGAAAGAGGGCCCTCAAAGGATTCACCTTTGTCCCTGATATCCAGGAGATTCGTGTCAGGTCAGGCCCACCGGTCACTTTATCCTCACTGTGTGCAGGCGGCTTATATGTATTTGTTGTGCACTGCTGCTAACAGCTTTTACTCATTCTGTCTAACGTGAGGGGTTTGTGTGTCCCGTTCGTTTGTCTGTTTTGCCTGTTTGCAGCCCAATTGTGTCGAAGAAGGGTTACCTGCACTTCCTGGAGCCCCACACCAGCGGCTGGGTGAAGCGCTACGTGGTGGTACGCCGGCCCTATGTCTACCTGTACCGCAGCGAGAGGGACAGCGTGGAGCGAGCCGTCATCAACCTGTCGTCTGCCAAAGTGGAGTACAGCGAGGACAAGCAGACTCTGCTGCGGGTAAGGGCCGGCTTCGTTCCAACAAGTTCATAAGCAGACCCCTATATAATATATAAATTCATTTTCTGTATTGTTATTTTTTTTGTTCCATCCTCAGACTCCCAACACATTTGCTGTGTGCACTGAGCACAGAGGGATACTGCTGCAGGCCATCAACGACAAAGAGATGCACGACTGGCTGTATGCTTTCAATCCACTGCTAGCCGGCACCATAAGGTGAAGAGATGATAACTTTCAAGTTGAAGAGATACCTCTGCAATCCACAGAGAATCAGCACTCGCTTGTATTTGCACATTTTCCGTGCAGTTGCAAAAATCCACGGGTCCATGTTGGCATAGCGTGAGTTGCAAACAAGATTTACAAAGCGTTGATTCTTTTCCAACACTGAGGAAAAACAAGGAGTCGTCATGCTTGTAGTCACTGTGTTTGCATTTCATGTAAGCATATTATGAACAACTGTGTTCAAGTAGGGTTCAGATGTAGTAAGCACAGCTCGTTAGAGGCATTCTTGACCCTTGTGATGTCACAAAGGGCTCTGGGACACATCACGGGTGCCTTGTTTCTGTTCCCTTCAAGACATGCAACAAGTCTTTGGCTTCAGCAGTAAGTTAAAATAGTGCTTTTGCAGAAGGCTGTAAACAGAGGGCTAAATAAGCTGTTTTTCCTGTTTTTCATTGTGTTTGATCAGTAGAATTTGTGGGTAAAACCTTGCCGCTTCATTGCAGTCTATGATGAAGAATAAAGAACTCCAGTGCGTACAACATGGGACCTTTAACACACTGTAAAGCGTTACTTTTTTTTTTTTTTTTATAACATTTCTTTTGTTTCTGAATCATCTTTTCTTTGTCCCTCTATTTCCAGGTCAAAACTGTCCCGGAGGAAATCCATCCAGTCAGCCCCAGCTGCTCCGAGGATGTGAGAAGTTTTTCACCTGGGTAGAAAATAACAAGTATACAAAAATAAGACAAAAAAAAACTACAATCTTAAAACTCAGTTCATCTGCTCAAATGACCATATATGCCAATGTAAACATACAACCATTGGAGTGACATTGATATGTTACATATCATTGATGCTCTCGCTCATCCAGAAAACAAAGCAAAACATTAACGCCGCCCTCGCCGAACCCAAAACCCTGCATGGTGTGATTTCTCCTGACCTTTACAGAAAACAAAGCTGTAGACTTGCCTGTGCTGGGCATTGGGACTCATTTAGTTTTCATGTTGTAGTTGGTAATCAATGAGGCCACCAGTCCACTGCAGAAAGTAAGTGTGTGATCAGCTGTTTGTAATAACTTAGTCGGATTAAAGGGGCATTTCTCAGTTTTAAATCAACCATTCATGTATTTAAAAGAAAAAAAAATTGTTACTGCCGTCAGGCAAAGAGGGGAAATGAAAATGTCAAAGTGGATGTTCCTTTGTGTAGGATCACAGATGGCTTCATGTGCATCCACACATCACAGACATTGCCTCAGCTTGAAGAAGGCCTGGTGCTCCACAGCACAGAGGAAACATTTTACTGCAGGGGTTTTAGACTGAGAACGTATTTGTCATTCAAAACACAAAGTAGCAGTAGACGCACACTACAGTAGGACAAAAGCTGAGTCATTGTGTCGTTTCTTTTTCATGACAAAGTAAAATGAAATGTGTTAGTAACAGAGAGGGAAAAATCCACAAATGTTCTCAGTCTGTGAAACAATAATGATAATAATAATAATAATAAAAAAATCTATTATTCCATGTGCGTAGAACCCTAGAGGATAATGTTATTTACTTTGTCAGGGGTTCTCTGTGCTCTTATTGTGACAGGATCACTGATCAGTTTTGTTGCATGGCACTTTATTGTCTTTAATGAGTTAATGTGTCTCACACTTTAAGTTATTCTAACCAAAGCGTCAATGTTGTATTTTTATTTTTTTTGTTTCTAAAAAATCACTGCTGGCCTGTGTAATCCCGTCAGCAGACATTTAGGATGTACAAGGAATGATCTGAGTTGTTGGGAAATATATGTTTGCTTTATTTTTGCCTAGAGTCAGATGAGAAGATACAAAATGAAACAATATTTAGTAAATACATTGCAATCCCAGCTACAGCCGCTACGGCTGTTAGCTTATCATAAATGCTGCATACACCAAAAGAAACGGACCTTTGCTATTTAATTTGTTGCGTCTGAATTATAAGGAACTGTACTATAGAGGTTCAGATGTGGCTAGATTAGGGCTAAAATTATATTCACTTTCACATGCATCTGAGATAGCTATGTCTATCTAAAGCCTTCAAGTGATGCTAAGCTAATCGGAACACAATGATGCCAAATTTTTCAAATCCCAATGCCGATGAAATGTAAAGTTTAAAGCTTGTACTTAGCAAGCATAAAACATTTTTTTTTATTTTTTTTTATCCAAGTCGCCCCCCCAAAAAATCACTCTTTCCAGTACAGACACCTGAACAGGAGTATTTCACTTGTAATTCATTTGGCTTTAAGTGCATTTTTCAGTCTTGTACTGTAGCTATAATGCTACATTAAATAACTTTGAACCCCCAAATGGAAAGTTGCAATTGACCGTGGACCTGTAACCTAATGAAGGTGGTTGCTACGAGCGGGCAAAAGCGCTGTCCATGCACCAGATAGTGCCTCCCTATCTTCACCTCTGTCTCTTCTCTCGCCTCCGTCGTCTCTGTGTGTTTAGCAAAGCACCCAATTTAGCTACAAGTCCAAGGCACAGCTTTTATGTAGCGTAAAAGTAATGCTATGGGTTTTTTTGTTGTTGTTTTTTTTTGGATACAGTGTATTAATGTTTGGGAGAGTGAATATTCTCATTAATGCTATTATAATATGTGGGTATAGCCTGTAGCAGTACAGCACACCATATCTCATTAGCATTGACCATATACATTGCATTTAAAGCCCTCCCCCACGCTTTTGTACTGTAGCAGCTGCTGTAGGTATTTGACAACCTGATGCTTGTGTCAGAACACAAAAGTAAGATTAACTTGGTGTTTTTAAGTGACTTTTATGTACAGAGATATTTTGTTGTTGCTTTTATGCAGTTCTTTGTTTTTGAAATCATTTCAAGATGACCCCCAAGGTTTAAATGAGTGAATGCAGAAATCTTGGAGCACAAACGTTACTTTTGCTGAGAAAAATATTTAAGTTAGACTTTATTTCTATTTCCGTTTGATTTGCTCTGGAAGACGTGGTCAGCCAACCACTTTGTCTTTCCTGTTTCCTGCCTTTTCCATGTTTGTCTGTATGCCACAGGCCAACCAATCTGTTGAGCACTGCAGCCTACTGCTAAGAAGTACCCGTTTTCATTTTCTTTTTTCTTTTTTTGATTGTTAGGCAAAAAGTGATCAGTTGTGGGCATTTATAGCAGAATGTTCTGGGGGTCATCTCGGAATAGTTAATATGTGTATTGTGTAAAAAGCTAATAAGTTTGCCGTAAACTGTATATTGTCTGCTGGGACAGAAAGACAGATTGAAAGTTTTATTTATGAGCTTTTGAAAGATGGATTATGTTCTTAAAAATATCACACTCATGCACAAAGTAATTTTGAGTATGATTTTTTTTTTTTAAGATGATTTATAGAAATAACTGGTTTCTGTTTTTAGGAGAAACAGTACACCTCTGACGTGGAGGGGGAAGATTGGCTTTTTCTCTTTGCTTTTGCTTGTAAACATCCAACCACCAACAAATTATATTGATTCTTCTTCTTCGTTTTTAGTTTGAATTCTTTAGAACCGGCAGGTTTCTTGTGATGCTTCCAGCCCTTAAAATTTAGGGTACTGTGTTAAAGGTTTGAAATGAACAGGTCTGGCCGAGAAATACAGAAAAGGTTGATCAAAGACGTTTAGGAACTTTTGTATTTGGTCGCTTTTTAACTGTCATATCTCTGGATCGAAGCATGCTGGTCCACTTGTCCCTCTGCTGTACTCTGCCCTACAGCTCGCTAAAGACAGCGACCTTCCCCTCCCCGAGAAGTGCTGCTTGTAAAGTATTGTCATTCATGATCCTTTCCATGACTAACTGGAAACTTTCCTCTCGGCTCTGTCTTGTATATAAATGGAGACTTTCTGTGTTCTGGGTCCCGCCACAACAGATGATATTAAATCTCTCATCCTCTGTATACCGTGATGAATACAGTTAGCTGTCCTGCTGCTTCGCCAGGTGTCCAGAAGCTAAGAGCGCTGGTTGGGGATCGGTTTTGCACATGTCAGCTCAGAGTGAGGGAGATGGTCGCTACGGGCCGGGGTGGACGGATATCAGGTCTACTCTCTTGCCCAGAGCCACTTGACTGAAGCTTCAAAAGAAAAAGAAACCCCCCCCCACACAGGTCCAAGTCTTTCATGGAGTCTTAGCTCAGTGCTCACATTTATCTTTTGAGTGATCTGGAGTTCTTTCTCATGTCTGTGGACACGTTAAAAAAAAAAAAAAAGTTGTCAAGATCAAAAAAACAAGGCAAACCAATAAATGAGTGTTGAAACTTATGCAAATATTTTGTGTGTTGTCTCTTTTTCTTTGATCAAAACTAAACCGTCACTCATAGCCATATATCACACACTGACACGGAGGGAGAGTGAAAATCTAAAGCTGCCTTTCAGTCTTTCATGAGAAATGGGCTGACGTCAGTCAAAAGAATCTTTTCGGCATGTTCTCCATAGCAGTTACCCCTGCTCTGGGCCAACACGTGCCCGTCCCTGTGCGCTGCTGCGGCCTTTCATTATTGATTATGTGCTCAGCTGCAACAAGGCCAGTCAGTCTAATCCTCCTAATAAGAGAGACTGATACACAGAGCTGCGCACAAAGGACGGAGCCGCAGCCATTTCTCACCAGACAGAGCAAAATCCCCAACGGCGAGGATGTCCGTTCCACACCTGGTGCTGAACCGGCATCTGCACCTCAGATGTGGCAAGTCCAAGCAAATCAGGGCCAAATCAGTGCCATATTGTATTTTGCCGTATCTTTGATTCAAAATTTGAGGGAGTTTCTCTTCTGGCTGACTCGTGTGAATGCAGGCTTTGGCCCAGTCGACTTTTGTGTCACATGCGGTCAGTAAATGGCAAACATGACATGGCAAAACACGCCGTGCAAGAGGTTTTGCATGGGGCGTCCTTAGGGGGGTAAATAGGGACGATTCTATGGGCCAAGCAGTCACGTTAGGCCCGAGGGATGTTGTACTGTTATTAGTATGCTGTGCATTGGGATTGATACACCAAACTGATATTTAGTGATAGGTCTCAAAATTGCCAGCCACGTCACTGCCATACCTTCAAAACTGGAGGTTGTTTCTCATCTGGAGTGTCTTTATGATCTGCTGTGTGCAAGACCTCAGTGCATTTTCTCAATATGAATTTCTGGAGTGTTGTTATCATGCAGTCATGAAGACTTTTTTAAGATCAGGCATATTTTAAGACAAGGGTTCCAGTATATGTGCAATTTGTATTGCAAATTTTGTGCAATGAATTTGACAGTTAGCCACACTTAGCTTTGCTGGTAGCATGATGCTAGCAACTATAATTATCCCCTGGTAAAATAATAACATTGGTATTAATAATTATTTTAATTCTTTGTTAAAAATGCTAATATGACAACTTCCAGGGTGAGTTGCTAAGCTATGCTAAAATTGCTGAACTGTGCAAACTGTGGCTAAACCTGATGCTGTCGGAGTCTGTCAGTTTTGTTATAACACAACATGCATACGAGAACGAGGCAGCGTATACACAGCTGCCCCCCGTGTCGTCTCCTACATACATTCACGCAGCTATTATCCTATACTTCCAGATGCAGGTCACCCTATCCTACCTCTTTAATTATGCACACTAAGAAGGCCCCCCATCTAAGGTTTGGGTCCCGATGATGCTGCTCCTTGGTCCTACTGTCAATTTGTATGCCTCAGCGTGAAGGCAGGCAACGGCTTTGACGCCTCTTCAAACTGTTTTTCTACAATATTTTATTCAATATATCCCCCAGCATCATTTTGTCATCTTTGATGCTTCAGTTCCGGACACAAAAGTAGGTACAGGCGTCTTCTTTTAATTTTTTTTCTTTTGAAAGTAAGTGAGTTAAATAAGAAGTAAGTCTTGTATACATTGTTGCATTATTTTATTGTAATACTTGAGGACCACTGGTCTTTCTGTTCACGTAGATGTACCGTTAGAAGGTTCAATTTTAGAAGTATGACATAGAAGCTGATTTAGATTAAGTCATTTCTTTTTATCTCTGTAGTTGGTGAAAAAAAATCCATTGTTTTAGTTGAACATAGTTCATAGTTGAACAACATACATATTGCCTGTACTTTGATTGGCTAATATTTAAAAAGCGTTCAGTTTGAAGTTGACAGCAGGTAGTATACATTGCAGTAAGCATACAGTATGCGTGGAGCCTTTGAAAGCCACTGACAAGGTGTCTTCTTTACTGTTATGCAATGAGAAAAAGAACACAGCCAAGTCGCCATGTGCAAGGCAGCCTGTTGGATCAGTAAGATTACTTGCAACAGGATATCGTGTCTCCAGACTCTTACACTTTCTCCAGCACCCTGTGTGGCCTACGCTGCTTTCCCTCGACAGGCTCCGATTGCAGTCCTTCTTTGTGTTGTGCCTGTTTTGTTTTTGTTTCAGGTACTATAATCCCGCTGCCCCCTTTTTCTTTATTGCAGATGGATATACGAAGCATCAAGGGGGTCTCGACCTTTTAGAGGATTACTTTGCAATCTTTTATGTTAAACTGTGGTGCGATACTCCTTGTCTGCCATTTGATCTTCCTGTCGCTGCATCACGCTGGACTTTGAATAAGTGGAATCAAAATGGAGAACAGCAAGGTGACAATCAATCAGCACTGTTACTTTAACTTGTTTTGAATACAGAGGTTTGACTAAAATTGATTCTGACATGCTACAAAATGGTCATCCAACTGTAACCAAGAAAGTCAGTATTCAGATAAAGACGTTAATATTTTCGGGTTTTTGTATTTCTGAATGTCCATTCTTCCTTTTTATTGCTCAACATTATTGTGTGTGTGTGTATGTGTGTGTGTGTGTGTGTGTGTGTGTCACCAGCAGCCAGTGAAGGAGGTGCTCCCCCTCCCTCGCCACCCTTCTCCACTTCCTGTGACCTCCCTGAGCCCTGCTGCCACTCAAAAGAAGCCCGCTCCAGGCACCATCCAGCATGTGCAGGTGGCCTCCTCAGGTGACCTGCATGTCACACATCGCACGTTTGCATTTCTAATTTTGTGAATTAGCATTTATTGATTCCACTGCAGTCGTTGCCCTGGAGCCGTGTCGCTTGTGTCAAGTGGTTTCATGCTCTGTGGGATGCATCTGACAGCTAGTTGAAATTTCTGTGCCGATTTTCACAAGTGCCGTTGCTTTGTTATGCTTTCAGTGGTGACCTCATTTAACCACCTGAAGCCTCCGGAGAGAGATCTCTGCCTGGCCTCCCACATGAAATCCATTAAGTCTCTGAGGCACGCAGGCCTCACTGCAGTCTTCACGGGCCAAGCGGTAAGCTGGTTAGCATTCCAAGTAAACGGAATAAACCAAGCAATAAAGGTTCTGAAAAAGCCCAAAGTTAAACAGTCTGTCTGTCTTGTTGAGGATTGCAGCACAATTGAATCTAAATATTAAACCACGCGTCATCACAAAACATGAACGATCAAACCAAATTACAAAGTCTTGTCTAAGCAACCGTCATGTTTAATAAATGCATCTGCAATTTGGCATTTGCTTGCTTGGAAAGAGGAGGAAGGAAGACCCGACAGGTTTGATTTTAACGACCTTACAAACTGATTACAGTTTTAGTGGCAGGCTGTGGAGTTAAAGGACCTTGCGATTTGATAGATGTTCTATGTAAGTCTTTGCTTTTGCTCTGTGATAATAACAAATTCCATGATTCTTTGGATATAGAGGCATCGCAGAATAGACGTGATAGCGTACAACACATTTTCAAGAAAAGAGGCAATCAGAAAACAGGCCCCATTTCCATATTCTGTGGTGGCGTTCTGCCAAACTCGGGACAAGAGCCCTAATTTCAGCAGCGACACTCACATTGACCTCACCACCGACAGAAACTCGACGGCGAGGAGATGCTGGAGGAGGTGCAGATTGTGGACGTGATCCTCGCCGACATCGACTCTCTGGTGCCCACTCACGACGAAGCTGGCCGACCCATAGCTGAGTGGAAGCGTCAGGTGATGGTTCGGCAGCTGCAGGTCAGGCTGCAGCATGAGGAGGAGCAGAGGAGACAGGTACTCAATGGTGCTTCTCCTCAGCCATTGCAGTGCAAGTGTTTCTATGGGTGGGAGAGGTAATAACAATTGAGTGGATCAGTCTGGTTAAAGTCAAGCTGCTGGCACAAATACCAGAGTCTTGTGTGTGTCTGTGTGTGTGCCTGATGTCTGCACAACGCTTTAACGGTTCACTGTGTAAACTCTCTGAGGAAGCCCACCGGCAAGCTTCCTTAAAAAATGGCAGCGCAAGATGGAAGCTAACTGGGAGCGAGACTCTTACTCTATGTATATTCATATATATACACGAGAATTCTCCTAAGGGAATTAAAACCAAATTACTTTTACTGTGCTGTGAGTATACACTTACATTACTGCATTTATGGGCCGTATGTTCAGCTTTTACCCCTATAAAAAGAAAAAAATCACGCCAAATTTTACCAACTGGACCTTTAAACTCCCAGCAGTTCAAATATCATGACTGAAAAATGTTCTAGCACTCAACAGCTGTAGCCTGAAAACAAATTGGCATTACCTCCTTCCTGCATGATCTTCTCAAATGCTCTTATCCCTCCAACAGGACATGACTAACGGCATGACGTCGGAGGACGGTTGGAAATACTCCCAAGCCCACAACGCCGTCTTGGGACCGTTTGGCGAGCTGCTAACGGAGGAGGATCTGCTGTACCTGCAGCAGCAGATTGAGGTTGTGTCGCTGCAGAAGCGCTGCCAGGCCTACGAGCTGGAGCTGACCAGGCTCACCGAGGAGCTGCGTTCCATTTTGCCGGAGCCGCTGGTGAACATCTCCCTCAACAAGGAGGCACTGCGACAGATGGATGCGGAGGGCGCCATGCCGCTGACCCTGCCGGCGTGGTGCAGTCGAGTCTCGGAGATCGTCAAGAGCATGTCGTTGCTGGTGGCCAACCTGACCCAGGGCACCGAGCATCAGGGTGAGAGGAGGATCGTGGAGGGCATGATGGATGAGATCAAGGGCCTGCAAGGGCTCAGAGGTAGTTCAGGAGTTGGAGTCGAGCGTGGGCCGACGTCGGGAGGCCCCGAGATCGAGCCAGCGCGTTCCGAGAACTCTGGCGGATGCAGGATCCCTCACGTTGGAATGGCGTCGGCTTTTAGCCACCGTCTGGAGACAAACAGCTACAGCCGTGCACGGATCCAGCGAGTGGAGCGGGAAATCCAGCAATGCGGCGTATCCGTCAGAAACCTGAGATCCAACTTTGAAGGTCAGATCGGTGGTATTTATCCCTTTGCTGGTGTCGTGAACGGAGGCCAATTAGCGCACGGAACCTCCGAAGCGAGCTCGCAGAATGCCAATGTGGGCCTCGATTGCCATGTGAGGCACTGCAGTACGCCCAAAAAACCCGTTCCAGTGATGGAGACAAACAGTCTGAGGAAGGAGCGCATCGTGGTGCTTTTCCTGAGCCACTGGAAGAAATCCGCGTACGCCATTTCAGTGAGAGCGGCGAGGCAGCGACAGGATCAGAAGGCGATATCTGGAAAAGAGCCCTCTGGGAAAATAACCTCCATGTTTCACTTCTGCCAACAGCGAGGTGCTGTGGACAAGATGTTAAACTCCTGGAAGAATAAACTAGAACTGAGGGTTGTGCAAAAACCCAACTTGTCCTCTTTGGACCCTTCTCAAAACCCTTCACCACAAGAAACCTACTCTCCCGAGCAGTTCCTGCCAGAGGTGGATGGCGTCGCAGTCAGCTACGACAGTCTGACCCTCGACCTCTTCATGCTGGGCTACTTTCACATCCTGGAGCAGGACCTGTCTCCGGAGGAGAGGAAAATGAGGCACCTTCTCTGCTTTGAGGTGTTTGACCATGTAGGGTCTTTCCCCTGGGAGGTAGTCCGGGACTTCCACAAAACCGTTCTTCAAGAAATCCGGGCCGGAAGGCGACAATGGGGAGACGGTTTTGAAGACATCAAAGTTTGCTTCTTTGGTGACTCGAAGTTGTGCTGCTGTCCAACGTCGTCCTCGCTGCTGTCGTCAGATTCTAGACTCGTACCCAAAGTTGTCGTTCAGGCTGCCACTCCAGATGACAGCGGCAGCGACACAGACTTTTCCTGTTTCAACAACGAGGACATCTGTAAATACATCGACCGCAGCTTTACTTTCTGGAAAGAAAAGGAGGCTGAGCTGTTTGATTTTGAACAATAATATGACTCTTTTTTGCACAAGATGATGACGTTGGTGTGTTTCAATTCATTGGACAGGACCTTTCATCTGAGAAAAATTGAATAACAAAAATGCATCCTTGCATTACAATGACAATATGTGTCAATGAACCCACAAAAAACATTATCTGTATTTGTGTGTCTTGCCCTTCAGGACGTATCTACCCTTTGTGATGTCACAAAGGGAATCAATTCCTGCCCCAGTTTAGTGACAACACCCCCAGCCAGGTCTTCCTCTCAAGGCTGCAGCTTCTCTTTGTCCTCTTCTGGACATGTGGAAGGTTCAGCAAATAACAGGAAGCTAAAACAGAGACGAGACGTACAACAAGACATCTGCAAAATGGCTGTAATACGGTATCTTTAATCTTTTTGTGTGTGTTTTGCACCATATTTCTTAGTGGTCATGGTAATCTCTCAAGAATCCCTTTTCATTTCTTCATAATGTTTTCCAAGAGATAAAATGAAATTGAGTTTGATATAACTTAACTTCACGAACGTCAGTGCAGAGCACCCTTTGGTGAGATTTTTTCTCTCCAGCAAAAAAGAAATTATTCTTTTAAAATTTAGAGAAAAGGAACCGTGACTGTTGAAATTTAGAGAGAAAAAAAAACGGTGACGGTTGAAAGAGGTGAGGTCGCGCATGCGCACAAGCGCCGTCGAATGACAGGAGGATGCCGAGCTGCATTCCCATCATTCTGTGAGGAGAGGAGGATCCCCCTGCGCACCCAACAGCGGAGCAGACGCCGGGCCGATAAGAACATAGCAGGGGAGGAAAAAAAATAATAATAACAAAAAGCAATAATAATCCGAGTTGAGCCGGTTATCTGCCACCATGTCCGCTGGAGGAGATTTGGGGAATCCCCTGAGGAAATTTAAACTCGTCTTTTTGGGAGAGCAGAGCGGTGAGTCAGTGCATGACGAGGCTTTGGGATGTCGTTCTCATCCCCGTTGCCATACATGTGTGCATGTCGATGGCCGAGCATATAATATCTCTCCCCTTGTGCAAAGTTCGGGGATTGAGGGATGGACGTGGAGGGTGTGTGTGGCTGGCTGGCCTGTGGCTGGATGTGACGCCCATGTTTGGCACAATCTGCGACAGAAGGAAATTGGATTAATCACAGGCGTAAAAAAAAAGGAGACGGGGGACGGGGGGCGGTGGGGGAAAAAACACGCCGGTAATTTGCGCATTTTCTGTTCCTACTGCGAGTGTGATGGATGTAAAAACAACCGCCGAATGCTCCGAAGGTGGGGTAGAACGTCTTGGCAGGCGATACGAATCGGGATGTTATGAAGTGCTGCAGTGGCCGACAAATATGCCAAGACTGTTTATCAAAGAAGCCGTTTTCGCAACACGCAAATCGCAGCATGTGTCGTGATCGGTCAATTATTTCCACACGGCATTCCATGGTTTTAAGCCGTGGGGTTTTCTTCTTTTTTTCACCCCCCTCCGCCCCATCCATACAGAAGAGATGATAAACAGTCCCCAGTGTGTCAGTTCGGGACACACCCTAAACTGGCCGTGTCTCGGATCTCGAAACCTCCTCGTCTACAACCCGCAAACATGCACCGGGGAAAAAATTAACAGCGCTTGGCAGAGACGATTATTGCATTTCTTGGGCAATTTCCGTATCAAGGGTGGGGATGACACGGCGATGCGATGTGATGTGGTGTAACTCGGGAGGCGCTGGTCGATAATGAAACAATTAGACATCCAGAGTTGAAGCAGATTGACACAGATCCTATGAAATATAGAAACACAATCACACACAGAAAGACCCACAACCAGGCCGAAAATGACAAGAGTCTCACACTGGCGGTACGCGTGTGTATGTGTGTGTGTGTTTGTGTGTGTGTGTGTGTGTGTGTGTGTGTGTGTGTGTGTGGCAGCCTCCCTCCCCTGTGCTTGTGTTTGTGTGGCCTGCACTGCAATGTTGCTGTCCGTGGTGCTGAATCGAGGCCTGGCGTGGCCACTGCCCCAGAGCCTCACCGAGACGACCATGGCCTGCAGGAAAACACTCCTTTCTTCACTCCATCTCACCTTGATCCTCTGAGAAATCAGTGTCCTGCGTAAACAACAGAAAAATGTTTGGTAGATGGCGGGATGGTCTCGAGTATTTCTTGTTGATGATGAGTCATTATTTTGAGCATGGTTTCTCTGCAAAAACTTGCAACTGCAGTCCAAAAGGCATTTTTCTTATTGGAAGATGCACAAGGTGATCAACAGAGTTTTGTTTGTTTTTTTGTTTTTTTTTAATCACGCAGTAGCTCATTCAGGGGGTTTAGTACAAAATCCTCATTGAAATCTAATCAAAAACAATCTTGCAGTAGCATTAGAATAAAGGTTCATCATCAGTTAAGTGTTCAGCAGCAGCTTCAGCTGTGTTTTTCCTCCTCTGCAATCCATGTTACTGAATATTTTTTCCGTTTTCATTTCCTTATCATTATTATTATTATTATTATTATTATTATTATTATTATTATTATTATTATTATTATTATAAGCCCAATGAAATGTCATTTTAAAATAGTACTCGACTGACCTTAGTTTGGCTGCTTGATAATACTGACGAAACATACTTTGGTCACAACAATGTAAGAATGCTTCTTTGCCAACAATATTGTTATCATCATAACACGACACGACAAATAAACTTTAATTAATTAACCGTGGTCGAATTCATTTGGAGAGAAACCATGTCAACCTTAGGGTTAGGGTTAGTTCATCTTTTCTGCTGTCATACTCGAAGTTACGTCTTCATTATACAAACTCTGAGGTCAAAACACAACATCTATTTATTCTGTGGATTTATTTAATTGTACAGATCCATAATGTTTGTAAGCTTCCTAATCTGAACTAAAAATTCTCTCCTGTCATCTGTTCTCGCAGTGGGAAAAACGTCTCTCATCACTAGGTTCATGTATGACAGTTTTGACAACACATATCAGGTAAGGCTGATTTCTAATCCAACACCACAAATAGTAACAGCTGGAGAAAGAAAATCTGTATTAATTTGAACTTTTATTGGCACAACAATGAATTAAAAAATGTCTTCATGATGAATGCAAAATTAATCCTTGAGGAGGGATCCATTAGGACCCCATGCTTCTTCTTCTTC
This sequence comes from Nelusetta ayraudi, assembly GCF_046127955.1. Taxonomy (NCBI): domain Eukaryota; kingdom Metazoa; phylum Chordata; class Actinopteri; order Tetraodontiformes; family Monacanthidae; genus Nelusetta; species Nelusetta ayraudi. The sequence goes on along the minus strand of NW_027466061.1, from coordinate 15,512,810 downwards.
TTCTTCTTCTTCTTCTTCTTTCTTTTTTTTTTTTTTTTACCAGCCTTTATACTTTCCTTCATTTGCACACAAGTCAATCTGCCAGAAACAACAGATGGTGCTCAGAGACATTTGGCTTTTAAAGGCAGGGTAACCCTGTTGATTTCTTTCTCCTCACCTCTCTCTTCTTCTCTCTATCTTCTTTCCTCATTACAGGCGACCATCGGAATAGACTTCCTATCAAAGACTATGTACCTGGAAGACCGAACAGTAGGCCACCATTATCATTTCAAATATACTTAGAAATGGAGACGTGTGGGGATGTGTCACAATGACTTCATTTGCTCATCCTTGTGTCTTCCTAACTCCCTGTCCGCCCAAAAATGTCCTCAACTCAAAAGATGTTTGCCCAAATTCACTGAGTTTCCACTAATCCTTGATTCGAGTTGCTTAATTACTGCTTTCTTCACAGGCTAACACGCTTATCCGCAGATTATTCCTGGTTGTAATAGCTTTTGGGTGTTAGCTCCTCCAGCCCAAAGAAGCATTTCGCAGGGATCATCTAGTATTAATAATGTGCGTGTGTGCGTGTGTGTGTGTGTGTGTGTTAGGTAAGGTTGCAGCTGTGGGACACTGCTGGGCAGGAACGTTTCAGGAGCCTCATCCCCAGCTACATTCGTGACTCCACGGTGGCTGTTGTTGTCTATGACATTACAAGTCAGTTGGTTTTTAAAGCTCTCTTTCTTTCTGTTTTGCTTGTTTTGTTTTGTTTTCTGCACGTAAACTGAAAAGGCAGGCAGTTGGGGATAAAAGAGTGCGCCGCTCTCTCTTCACAGACGTGAACTCATTTCAGCAGACCTGCAAATGGATTGATGATGTCAGGACGGAGAGAGGAAGCGACGTCATCATTATGCTCGTCGGGAACAAAACGGACCTGGAGGAGAAGAGGTGAGCGGCGCGTCTCAGTGTGTGACCACGGCGCACGTCCTCTGGACCGGCGTTTGCAACGACTGCGTCGGCTCAATGGAATGAGGCTGAACTGTGGTTTTCCTGCAGACAAATTATGATTGAGGAGGGGGAGCAGAGAGCCAAAGAGCTGAACGTCATGTTCATCGAGACCAGTGCCAAGACTGGCTGCAATGTCAAACAGGTGATTCCTGCAGCTTCGCCACAGTTTTTACGGCATTTTGGCCGCCACTATCTCCCTGCCTTCACACTGTCCCTGCAAGGTGACGGAGTCACAAAATATTTTGCGTATCACTAAACAGTACCAGCAAAAGTACACTAAACCTTTCAATTTTGAGTTCTTACTGTACATTGAAGTCTTAAATTAATTTCTGGATTTCAGGTGATTTTATGCACTTTCTCAAAGTCAGTTTAGGATATTTGACACTGCACTTCATTCCTATATTTAATCCTAAAATATACATTGTCAACATATATATATATATATATATATATATATATATATATGTATATCTATATATCTATATATCTATATATATATATCTATATATATATATATTTGTGTATTTTTATTGATGTTTACGTTTAAGTATCTAACAATCGATGCTTCCTTTAATCTCCTCTGCCTTCCTCTCGTTGCCCTCCTCCTCTCTTCACCCTTCCCTATGTCGTCCCCTCCTCTCAGCTGTTTCGTCGAGTTGCTGCGGCCCTACCTGGAATGGAAAGCCTGGACGACGCAAACCCCGAAGGCAGTATCCTTTCCAGACACTGACTCACCGAGCCCGCAGCTAAATAGCCAGGAAACAGGCGCACGGCTTATTTTTAATCTCTTATTGGTTTCTGGCACCACAACAAACCGACCACATAGTGCACTGTCTCCTGAGGCAACAGCCATTACGCCTCGTCTGCTTGTCAGAGGGAAAAAAAAACGTGGCGTGCCAGAGAGGTACAGCACCACACAGTGGCTGTCTGACATATGGCACATATTTTAATGTTGAAAATACATTTTTATAATGTCACAACATAAAGTTAAAGTTAAAGGCCTAGCGAGTAGGACCGTACATGAAAAACTTTATGTAAATCTAACATTATTAGATTTAATCAAAGTAAATTTGTCATTTGATTCATAATGGTTGTAAGGTGTAAATGAGTCTAAATGTTAGGCAAATCGAAAACACACTGAGAAGAAAACTCTGAGCTCCATTTATAGCAGAGTATTGCCACCAACTCAGGTGTTGACAATCTCTCCTGATGAGAGATGAGATCTTGCAACAAACTAGAAATTAGGTCAGAGGCAATAAGGCTGTCGACACCAAAAACAGCAATTGTATTGAGCAAGAGTGACTTTAGGATTTTGAATACTTTGATCAAAAGAGACAGATAATCAGGAAGATCACATCAGAGAGGAATCATCTCGTCAGATTCCTAAACTGACTATAGTTAAATATAAAATAAAACAATATTTTTAGTATGGTAAAGTTGCAAAACTGTATATTCACTAATATTAAGCGTTCCAATGTATTTAAAGAGCAGGTTCATTTATAAGGAGGCACCATTATTGTGCTGCCATGTTTCTACAGCAGCCCCCTTGAAGGTGAATCTGCTTAGACTTTCATGATTAGCGCAATTATCATTGCTGGTGTAAGATGTGGGGTCAAGATGGACATCAGAAAACACGAGAGAAGAAAACAGAGGGTGTTTGCAGAGTGCTGCAGAGGAGGACACCGTCGACCTTTCAGCCAAAGGTTTGACAACTGTTGCTTGCTGCAACTGACGTGAGTGTGAACACTTGCAAAAAGAGGTATTCATTTGTTTGCTGCGTGTTTTCTTACTACACTGCACTGAACACACTGCACTGAAATTTTTTCCCTCTTCCTTAACGCGACTCTTCCCAGTGATTGACATCAAGCTGGACAAACCGGCAGAGCCCACCGTTCCCGAGGGCGGCTGCTCATGTTAATGGACAGCCCGAGTCGGACAGCTCCCTTCACACCATAGGCTTGTTGTGTTGCTTACTACCGGTTAGCTTCCACTTGACTTCTCTAATTGGATATAGGATGTGGGCCTTTATCTGATTGGACAAATCAAATGTTACCTTTCAGTCTTGTTCAGTTGTAAAATATTGTATACTTTGTCAATATGTAAGTGACTGGAGGACAATAGGAAAAAAGGCTACAAAAAAAAACAAACAAGAAATGCTGACATGAAAATGAACAAAAAAAGGTTTTGGAGACATGACAAAAACAGGACAAACCACTGGAGTTCTTTTCGCTGTTATGTTTTGTATTTTTTATATATAAAAAGGGAAAGCACCAAAAATGATGCCTAAACACAAAATAATAAATATTGGGAGGTGGGGCGGGGGGAGACTCAGCCATTTTTCTCGATGGCTGAACACATCTGAATGTCTGCACCACGCATGCACGCTGATCTGAGCTTTGACCATCGGCCCTGCCCTCCAGGGGGTCCTCGTTCTTCGGAGGGAAGCCGACTATCGTAGAATGTTTCATAGCATCTCTCTATAGCATCTCATGACGAAAAAAAAAAAATGTATCTCATTTGATATTCCCACAAGGTTCAACTTCCAGTAGGATCACCTTACAGTAGCTGTGAAAAATGTGGCACTCTATCTCTCTATGGGTTTAACTTTTATAGAACAAACTGTACTGTGGATTAAAAAAAAGTAAAAAGAAAACTTACTATCACGACTTTCTCTCCTTCCAACCACTCCCTTCTTCTTCCTTCCCTCTCCTCTCCTACTCCCCCTATCCTTACATCCTGGTAATACACATATAACAACTCACTGTCATGCACTGCACTGTATATAACAATGTAATATGTATGTCGTGAACGTCCCTCTGTAGAAGTGGTCCTTGTTCACCAGTATGAAAAATGTAATAATGTTTAATGATTAATAAATTACAAATTAAAGGGCTTCACTCTCCTAACCATCAACATTTAACTGGTCGCAAAAGTGGCGTGCTTTCTACATGCAGAATGTATTGCCTGCTTATTGATTGATTGCTATTTTTTTTTTATTGCACAGTCATACAGTACACTCCATGCAACATTTGTTGCATTATGAATCAGTGAAAGGTGTGACAAAATCCATCACAGCTGACCAGTGAAAGAGAAGCAGGAGTTTCTTTCTTTCTTTTTTTTTTTTTTTTTTTTTTAATATTTGTAATAAAAAACAATAACAAATGCTATTATTACTATTATTGGACTATAATGAACAAAACAGACTATTTAATGTATATACTATACAACTACCGGTGACTTTATAGAAAGAGCTTGGTATTTGTAAATGTTTGTGCCATTCACTAGCAGAGCTTTAGCAATAATTCCCAGTACTTCTAAAGTGCCTCTTCAACACACTAAATTTAGAAACACGTGGAAAAACAAATCCAAACATATTTCCTTTTCTGTTTCAACAGTGATAGCTTAGCCTGAGTGCAACTTGGACAAAAACAATAAAATATTCTCCAGTTGCAGCAACCCGCACAGACACTGGAGCCATTTGTTTTTATTTTGTTTAAATAAGCAACACAGAACACCTACATATTGGTCACCTGACCTCCAACTGCGGTCAGACCTTTTGATGTCATAACTTAAATTCAATTTGTACCAAACGGCACATGGAATCAGTGAATGTCTATAATATTGCTATCTCGTTTGCGCTGGTCCTGCTGAGGGGCCTGTTGGTGAAGGGGAAGTTGAGATGGAAAGAACCTTTTAATGAGGAAACTGTCACTGAAACTCACCACGTTGCTACTGCCCAGCCACTCCCGATGAGAAGGACAGGTATTCCCCTTGATGGACAGCATGTCATCCGATTCCCCTGAGGGCCGCTCGCAGACGAAGGCAGTTATTGCTGTGGACAAAAGGCTCACAGTGGGCACACAAAAAGGTCTCGAGGAGGAGTCAATGTCGAGCATAATGGCAAATGTAGTCATGCAAAGACTATTTGTGGGCTAAAAATCAAAACAGAAGCACACACCACAACTTGTGGCTGAACACATTTGCTACATACGTCAGCATGATCAGAACCATCGAAAACATCAGCAGCTCACCTTCCTGAGAAAGACACACCTCTTCCATTCAAAACATCAGAGATCGTGGAAGGATTGAATCATTGTGGGCCCAGTTTTGCACACAGGGCAGATCATGTCCAGAGTGGAAGCCTTTGGAGACAGTAAACCCCGTTCCCTGCTGAGGGAGCTAAGGACGGACATCGCCATGGCAGTGGACGACTCGTTCCCTCTTGTTTACGGCCTAGCGGACAAAAACATCATCACCGACCAGCTGCTTAAGGTAAGTGGCTATATTTGAAAAATGTCAGCAGTTTTTCTTCTTTTACCAAATTTCCATCAGTACATAAAAATAGGTTTTTGAGACATATACTGCTTCTTTGAGCTCCTGAAATGCCAATGAAGCTGGCGCTTGCAGGAATGTATTGCTCCGTTCGTACTGCAGCCTTTTCAAATTTCAATAGGACACTCTGGAGAAAGAGGGCCGAGAAGGAATCCACAGGGCCATGTACTCGCTCCTGTCCTGGCTCCTGGAGCAGAGAAGATCCACCATCCAGATCTTCTGGAGCAACTTGTTTAAAGACTACAACCAGGACAGCTACCCCAAGCTCAAGACGCTGCTCAGCAACCTGCAGTCCAGTACGCTACAGCCCACTTTAACACATTTATATTTTTAAGTTATGGATTTATAATCAAAATGTATTTATGAAGAAGCAGTTTGATCACTGAAATGTTTGTAGTAATAGACAGGTTAACTATGCCAGCAGTGCAAAAGTAGAATGAAACTTTTTGAACATTTGTTTAGTTTTAATTTTCCTTTGAAATAAGATGATGAATAAAGCAACCTTTCCTGTTCTTTTCCTGTACTGAAATATTTGCCCATTTATCTCTCTTCACAGTTCTATTTCTATTTTAGACTTCTGTATTTTTGGATTTTATTTTTATTTATGCATTGTCATTGCTGGCAGGCCCTCGAGGCAAAAAGAGAACCTCCGGAGATCACAAGACTCTTCACATCAAGAAAAGGAGTCAGGAGGATGCGGGGACACACTGGCACCGTCAGCAGCCGCACTATCAGGCTAAGACCAGTGATAGACCAGGTTTAGTTGCCTGCCTATATTAAAATATATATTTAATGTTGCACTGTGATCAGCCAAAGTCCTAAAAACCCACATAGAAATATGTATCAAAATGTGCTTTTCTGTGCTCTCAAGGTGGAAAAGTAAAACTGTACAGAGTGAAGAGCAGAGTTGCAGCGACAAAGATAACGCCTGACAAAAGTAACTGACAATCCACTCATGATTACTTTCAAATATAAGCAGACAACATATTGTAACTGTGGACATACTAAAATGTGCTCTCTCACACAGGAGTTCATTTGGTGACCTCCTCACTCAAGAAACCCGTCACTCCCTCCACCTCCTTCTCCTCCTCCACCTCCTCCACCAACTTCTCCTCCTCCTCCTCCTCCACCAACTTCTCCTCCTCCTCAGCGAAGCCAATACTCAGCCTTGAAGCGAGAGAGACGATCCATGTAAAACATGTGTCTGCTTCGGATGAGAAGCCATTTGGTGAGTGAAAATGGTGCTCACAAATTTTCGGAAACAATCAAACATCATGTGACTGCTCTGCCTTGTCCCGTGACAGGAAGTGCCAGGCGGTGCATCAAAGTCGGTGGTGTGTTTTACACCTGCGGCGAGTCGGAAGAGATGAGAAGTACACTTGCTTCTGCCGGGAAGACGTTTCACCACAAGAGGGAGACAGCCACAGACACGGTAGTCCATCTGCTCCCTCTCTACTTCCTGATTAGCTTCAGCGCCACTATGGGCCTCACGTTTCCTCTGTAGGTTCACTGCAACGACGATGAGTGCGCCGTGTGTAAGGACGGAGGGGAGCTGATCTGTTGTGACGGCTGCCCTCAGGCCTTTCACTTGACCTGCCTGGACCCCCCACTCACATCCATACCAAGGTGACCACTCCAGGTCGCGCAGCCTGTGAAAGCTTGTCATTTTGCTCATGCATGTGTTTGGCGGCTCCCGCTGTGAGCGGATCTGATCCCACTTCATTCCCTGCTCCACAGCGGCCCTTGGCAGTGTGAGAGGTGCGGTGGGAGCAGAGTGAAAACAGAGGATGATGATCCACTGCCTTTACAGGTGATTTCTGGAAAGGCAACTGATATATACATATATTTTTATATATATATACATATATATATATATATATATATATATATATATATATATATATATATATATATATATATATATATATATACATATATGTATATATGTGTGTGTGCGTGTACACCAAATACGTTTTTTGGTTTTTTGGTCATTTTATTTTGCATCTGCTGATGTATTTAAACAACTGTGACTCTATTTTAAAGGGACACTTGACTTAAAAGTGAACCGTCAACAAATTTCTGCTTTCTACATTTTCTTGCCCACTTCACCATGTTTAATATTTCATTGAGGAAAACATAACATTTGAATTGGATGGCTCTTAAGCCCTCCACAGCACTCCAGAATGATTCTGTGCATTAGTGTCACCACCAGAGCCTCCATCAACATTGATATATATCAATTAATCTAATTAATAGAAGTTTTTCCTATTTTGCATGCGCTGGTGTTATATATTTAGCTTGCACGTGTGTGTGCGTGCGTGCGTTCGTGCGTGTGTGCGTGTGTACATTTTGAAGATTTCACACCGTGTTGGTCAGGGGGCTTGGAGCAACAATTAGCAGTTTGAAATGTTGTACCAGTAATATTTGATATAAATGTGACAATTCCCGTTGCTTTTTGCACCTGCAATATAAATGTTGTGAATGTTTGCTTTTCAGCGTCAAGTACTGTCATAAATCAGTTCTGTGTTTTGCAGTTACGGCCTGCTGAGGCTCTGCAAAGCAGCTCAACCTCCAGCAAAGACATCACGGATGTCTCCTCTTTCTTTTTCACGCTCCCGTCCACAACTCTCACCAGTGCCGCGGCCCCAACAAACGCACCCGCGAGCAGAACCCAGGTGAGGATGTGACACTTCTTGATGCAAAAAATAATTATGTTTCCGTAAAAACAAAGAAAAACCAATGTGCATGCAGTGCTCAGGTGGAGAGCTTGTCAACATGAGGGAGGTGTGTGGTGTTTGTCACATGGCGGGAGGGGACCTGACACATTGCATCCAGTGTTCAGGACCTTTCCACGCACGCTGCCTCTCCTCCGAGTAAGTCACCTGTACCCAAGCTCTTTTTTATTTATTTTTTTTATTTGTCATGGTTTGACAGTATTATCTGCAATTAGAGTCTAGACTCTAGACACTTCCTTCTCCGAGGTTATTTTTCATCCACTTCCTACTGTCACTTCTTTCCTTCAACCTGATGCATAAAGGGTGTGAACACAATGACACTAGGCACACACTGTGACAGTTCATCACAGTGATCAGTTCATGGACGGTGAATGGGCAAGCACATCAGGGTTCACTGTATGTTGTTTACTGTAATAAAAAAAACAACAACAAAAAAAGACAAGTTAGTAAAGATTAAGAGAAAGTTACCCGAAGCGCAATGTATTTAAACAGCTGACACAAAGTCATAATGTTAAAGGCCAATTTTGACTATTTTAGTTTGCTGTGCTGTGGAACCAGTTTTTATTTTTTAAACTGCATTGCAAGAGCAATGTAATTTGGGAGACAGTAGGTTGGTAGTACATACCATAGTTGGTTGTACATACTAAATAGTACAACATACTGCAAACCATATATTATATACTACATGAAACATGAAAGTGTGTTGCAGTCGCACCTGACAAGTACCTTACTTTACAGCAAGTTTCCTGAACAGATGAGTAGAGAATTCTGATTTTGGTTGAAATACAAAAGCCCAATTTTCTAAATTTCCATCCTTTGCAGCAATGTTTGCTTTGGCTCATCTCGAGTATTCTCATTATGGTTTCAGAGCGAGACCAATCTGCTTGGGCTGCTCTAGGCCTTGGGGTGGCGGTGTAGAGAAAGAGGCTGAGCCACAATTATTACAGGTGGGTATTGATATGTGAAGAAAAGCTGAAATAATGTGTGTGCGTTTTTGTGTGTATGTGTGTATCTTCATCTTCTATCTGAGTTTGAAAAATTGTGATCTATTTTGTCTTTGCGTGTGTGTGTGTGTGTGTGTGTGTGTGTGTGTGTGTGTGTGCGTGCGCGCAGCTGGCCCCTGTGGCTCAGAACACCCTCAGTTATGATGCAAGCGACTCCCTCCCGGAGCCCACTCTTCATAAAGATGACCTGGATTCCATCCTGGGAGATGTGAGTCACATATAATGGACAGCACTTGGATGTTAACGTAGCAATAATATTTGATTCTTTGACCCAAGAAATGGTTGAATGAGACCAAAATGAGCAAATCGAAACAAAGCAGATGCAAGACAGTTGAAGAGGGCTATCGATTGTGTGGCTGCGGCTGTCGTCGCTAGCCTGGGAGTGGCATCAGTGCACTGTATGACATCACAAAGGGCTAATTTTCATTTCCGGGGAGCTCACTGAAAGGCTGAGAGACAACTTTCCATAATAAATTACCCTTAAGATCGAATGTTTCCTTAATCTGATAATACATTCATCAAGTCAATGAATGCTTTCACAGGTCTTCCTAACGTTTTCACAAGATGTTAACGCTCACATTGATGTGACATTTTTTTTTATTATAAATACTGACTCTGGAGATTTGAGCGTTAGCTACATCCATTTTTTTTAATGATTATATTTAATGTCCCTTTCAGCACAACGCAAGAATGAAAACATTCTTCCAAAACAACCTAATAATTCTGGCATAGATCTAGGGACGGAAAAAGATTGCTGTGTGATATTATTGTTGTTGCTGGCATTACAAAAGTGCTGCTCTGGGAAAGTCATCATCACAAACTAATAAAACTGGGTTTTTTTTCCCAGCAGGGCTCCATTGATGGCATCTTGCAATGGGCTTTCCACAACATCTCGCGCCCTCTCTCGGACTCTCAGGGTTTCTACCAGTGACAGCTGCAGATTCACAACACAGCCACAGTTGGCTTGCTAACAACCCTAAACCACCAACAGGTTTTATCTCCATGTACAAATCTCATGCTTACTCAAATATCCAGGCACAAGTCTAAAAGGAAGGTGGTCCTTTTTTATTTTTATTTTTTACAATTATCTATTATTCCATTTCAGTCTATGTAGCACAAAGTGCTACAAATTTAAAAAAAAATAAAAATGAAGTTGCTGGAAGTTTGAAGGATGCATTGATGTTGTGTGTTACAAACTGCATTTCGTGAATGATCTCCTATGTTAGATTGTTTCCCAAACGCACGTAAAACATGACAAACTAAGAGACAGTTAATGCAGCTGTTGCCAAATATCATGTTTGAAGTGATGCCCTCTCAGCAGAAGTGCACTTCTTTTTGCCTCAAACTCCTTTCACCTTCCTCCTATTTCCTTACTTACTTTCTTGCCCCCTCTCGATTGTGTGAGGGATCCAAGATTTGCAAACTGAGACATGAGGATGAAATGAGAAAAGAAAAAAGAAAAAGAAAATGGACGATGTAGAAGGGCTGGCAGTAGGCCTTGGACAGTTCTGCTGCGGCCAAACTATGGCAAACATACATCCTGCAAACTGACATGCACATGTTGAGGAAAGTGGAACCAGATCAACGTCAAGAAGTAAGGATAAAAGGTTATACGATGACAGAATACAAATGGCAATCGCACGTGTTGAAAATAAAGTATGCCAACGTTTCAAAAAGATCTGCTCCTGTTTTGTTTTTTTTGCTTGAGTTTTAAATAAAAGTTAGTATCAAACAAATGTGGTAATAATTTAATCCAGATGACAAATGAACCAACTGTAAAGATCAGGCTGAGATTAAAATAGAGGGATTTCTGCAACTCCTGGCTTCCTGGCTGCAGGTTTGACATTTCAAGACATGCAGCCAAAGTTGGATTGAGAGGAGTGATTGCGCATTATTTTACAAGCCATCTTGAGAATACTTCTTGGCATTTGTCATTGACATGGGCACACGCATTAAGGTCCAAAGAGGAGACGGAGCCCCATGTGTGCACCACGAGGCCAGAGATGCGTGACCCCAGCCGGTGCTGTGAACTTGCAGAAGAATTCACATTCGCGAGCAGCAACAGATGGTTTCAATGCGATGAGGTATGCTCCGGTGCGAAAATGCCTCCATTTTAACGGGAATTCCTTGAAGACCATCACTTAGATGTGGAATGTTGTTTTTGTCATGGGACTGGAGAGTTTGAGCATGAATGCCAGAGGGATGGAGCTCGGCCAGGCAGCGCACAGATTTTTCTCCCCTCCGTGCTCGGTTGCCATGGCTCTAGGCTCACACAGGCCCAAAACACAAGGATGAGAAACGTGTGCTCTCCACAGTCGGCATGTTTTGGCTGTCTTTTTCGCTCTCTCTCTTTCCTTTCACAAGGAGCCTAATTCCAAGAGGGTCCATGAAACCTCCTGCATGCTTGAGGCAACGGACAGACAGCGAACCAATTGATAGAATGGCAATAATGTTCTTTGAGAGTTTGTTAAAATTTGGAAAGAAACAAAAAATCACAATCAACATTTTAGAATAATAATTATAAAATTAGAATAACAATTGAAGTGTATTGTTTTTTTTAAATGATGAAATCAATGTGGCATTGATCTTCACTGCAGTGTGTGTATAAAGCTGTGAAGTGGAACCTCTGTTGCATGGTTTAAATCTGCTCCCAAACAGTGTTTTCTGGCAACATGAGATAATAAATTGTTCACTTGATGCGCTTGTACACATTTCAGTCACATGTCGCTCTTTCTTCTTCCTACACAGCTTTCTGCTGGTTCTGGCTGGAAACCGCTCCAAGAAGTTACAGCATGGAACTCCAACTCACCGCTAGGTGGCGTTAACGCGTGAGTGAAGCGACACAACAAGGCACATACTGAACACCCACCACAGTCTCTCATAGCATCGCCAACCACGCGGTGACTCACAGCTCAGTGTACTGACTTACACAATATTTCAAATGAGCTGAATTCAAAGGAACATATTTTCTTTTAAAGGTCACATATCAAAAGTCAAAAGTTTATTTAACAATGTTACCAAGGACAACGTGCCGCTCTGGCCTTTGAGTGAAAGCAGAAAAATCTTACAGAAGAACTAAAAAAAATACTTCTTTTGCTAGGTCCACGTTTCTCTAAATCAGCCTATTGTGATGTCACACTCTAAAACTTCTCTGATACATACTTCCCATGTTATTCACGGTTTCTCCATCAGAGTTGGGTATGAACAATATGGGAATTACCTTCAAAATGTTAACATCTTGTTCCCTTTTTATTTGCAATTTGTACATGAGGAAAAAAAACCCAATAAGACACATAATAAACGCTTACTTGATAGTTTAAGAACAGCCTCCAATAGTGTTAAACTGGGAAAGTATGAATACTTGGTTTGTAGTGATACTGTCACAGACTCTGTAACGTCTTTCTCTCCTTCTGTGACCCCTTAAAAAAGCAAATTCCAGTACTGTCAACCTATCTTATCTTTTTACAGACAAAAATGAAGATCGTCTGGCATTTAATGCTTCAAGAGCCAATGTCACGATAAGCCCATGCAGTCGTAAAGCTGTGCTATGGGGTTCAAAGTATGATGTGTATGTGTTGCTCATCACTTCTGCTGCAGCATACCTTTGCCGTTATCTTGCGCGTCTTACTTCCTGTTGTGTGGCATTCCGGCCTGATATCTAATGGGAGAGAAATGTTGTCAGGGACTTTGGCAGTAGCGCGTTGTGCGTCAACGACAAAGAGTTATTACAATCCAGGCTTCAGTCCTTTTCACACGTAAGATGAAACAACATCTTTTGAATAGATTGAATCAAGTCTTTGTTCAATCCATACAAAAAACTCCACATTTTCAAATAATAAATGACCATTTTGGGGGGTGTGACTGACTTTCAGTAACACTGAATCAAGACAAAAATCAGGCATTTTGCCTGAAACTCAGCTCTGGCAACATAATTGTTCTGAGAATTTTCCAAAGTGAGCCAATTCCGCAAAGAATGCAAAGAATTTCTAACAGTTTTAGAAGGAAACCGTTTGGACCCCCCTCATTACATTTTTGGTTGAGGCAAAAGGCCCACGATCAAGCATTTGTTGATGTACTCAGGAATGTTTCTGAGAAGACATTTTCCCAAGCACGCATGATAAACCAGCACCACTGCTGCGTCCGTTTAAGAGGTTGAGTTCCTCATTCGCATACGCACACATCACACACACACTTCCTGTTACTCCTCCGTGGGTCACAGACTTGGAATTCATTGGAAAAATATGATAGGTGTGATTCCCACGCTTTGGGCATCCTCTCCATGCGTTTTCCTTGGCACTTTATAAGTCAAGGCAGCCATCCAGTTTGGTTTCCTGCTGAGTGGTCCAGAGGGTTCCTGTAGAGGTGAAACCTGAACTGCTTCCAGTCAGGAGCCTTCACTTATTGTTCATACCATTGTTGTGGCCAGGAAACTGTGAGGGGCCCCTCGGTTGTCCTGGCACAGGGGTTCAGAAACACTGAAAATGAATGGCCCATTATGCCTTTGGATATTGTCTCTGGCTTGAAAAAAGATTCAAAGCTAACTTTGATTGGCTTTAGGCTGAGTTGCTAATGCTGGGATGACTTTCTCTTTTGTTTGCTCTGTGTTATCAGGAATTTCCCAACACTAACTTGTTTCTGTGGATGGAGCTTCTTGTGCGGTTTACATTTATGTTTATCATGTTTTTTTCCTCCTGTACCCTGGATTTTTTCCTGAGGATCAGAGGATAAAGAACATTTGCTGAAAAACAAATTTAACCTAAGCAACCTACACCCCAACAAAGTGCCTTCTTCTTTTCCCCCTCTCTTTCATTTCCGCATGAAAGAAAAGCGATTGTCAACAAAATTTCATTCCACTGAAAATGAGCAGCTGATTTTATGCTACTTTTTTTGTCATATGTGTTCATTTGTAATTTGAATTTGCTTCACATTTGCTGAATCAGTACAAAGTTCCACTCATTTCCAAGAACTAGAATAATTATTTCTGTTTGGATATAATTGTGTTTCTTATTATAGAGCAAAATGACCTTGCAGAACTAGGCCAGTCTGGTGAAGAGAGCATGACAGGGAAGTCATCTCGCTGATAATACTTTGGTGCTTCTAATCAAGAAACGTGGAAGTTTTATTTGTCATAAGGTTTGACTGAAAATAAATTCCGAGCTAATTGTGCTAAATGATTTAAAAGGCATTTGCTCACAGTAAAGGCTTTCCTCACTAAGGATACTCTTAACATTTTTGTGGTTTTGTGAGATGGTTCAGTTCCAACATTCCTGAGTTACATAAGAGTGACGGAAGTCAATAAGGCCTGACTTCTCATTTTATGTTTCTGGGATCACTGAAGTGGAACACTGACACACACACACACACACACACACACACACACACACACACATGGGTGTCACATGTTTCTTCCATCCTGCCAAGAAACGTTTCGCCCTGTTCTCTTCGCTGACATCGAGCTTCCAACTTAAAACAAACATTAAGGTTTGTCAGTTTTCTTTTTTGGTTCGACTGATGTTCGAGTCAAAGTTCCCTCTGCTGGGCTTTGAAATAAATGGATGCCTTTTTATTGACCAACACAACACACTGTGGCGCATCTCCTTATTTCACATCTCACAAACTTTAAGTGGATTTTCATCATCGGTGGTGTCTCTTGTCTTTTCCCTTTCCCTACTCTGTTGAGAACTTGTCAACTGGTCAGCGCTGGGGACAAAACCTCTAAAGCTCTGGTTAGAAAACTCCTCTGACTCTCCGTTTGTGTGTGTGTCCCCTCGGGAGGCCAGATAATGACACGCTGGCGAGGCAGATTGCAGGCTTGCCATCGGCCTGGAACTGTAAACACAGTGGAGAAGGCTCGTTAGGACATTCCAGAAAGACCCTCAACTGGGAATTCTTGGAAGAGCTTCTCGTATGTTTGCATTCTTCCTCTGGGACAGCAGCGGCCCAAACAGCGCCTCCTGTGATCACGGCTCTGTACCGCACAAGATTTACACTGGGAGCAATGAGGCTTGGCAGATGTTCAGCATTCCTGTGCACACTGAGCTGACAGAGGTACCAGCAGCCGTTCTGAACGTTTTACCCGGATTTTTAATCCATTCTGATCCTTAGTTGGCTTAACTGGTTTGTTGTTGATAAGTAAAAAAAAAAACAAGTTTGTCCTTCACTGAGTGCAGCCCCTTATTTTGCACTTTAAGGTGATTCTCTTACACACTGACAAGCTAAAATTTAACTAATCACAAGGGTCAAGATCCACCAGCGAGGGAACTATCTATTCCACCTCTCATACTGTTTCTCTTGCATGCTGTTTTCTAAACATTTTAGAAGGTTGCTGCCTTTTTTTAATTAATTTGAAAAACAAACAAGCTAAAAGTATTTTCCTCAAAGAAAATTAAGACAAAAAGGGAGAGTGATGGTGAGCAGTCAATCCAGCTATTGACTCCAGCCCAGTAAAATGTTTGTAACAGAGATTATTGGAATGAAACAAAATGTCATGTCAGTCAGATGCATTAGCTTTTGCATTAATGCTTTCAATGCTCTTTCAAAAGGCCAGTAGGAATAAGATGATACTTGCTTAAACTGGGTATTAAAAAGGTATTACTGTTGAATTAATCATCTAAAAGATAAAAGTAAAACTCAGAGGTGTGTCATAGGATTGTAGCTGATGTTGTTACATTGGCTACTTTTGTTAAGGTCACACCTCTGCAGCCGGGTGAGTCTGTTGGTGCACGCCCGAGTTTCTCAACGAACTCAAATCTTACTGTCTACATTTTTAATTTTCAGATCATGTTTCAAGAATTACCTCTGAAACACACTGGCAGACCCTTTCACAACAATTTGAAACACTCAAAGTACACGGCACGTCTTTTTTCCACAAGCCAACTGCTGACTTTTATCTGTGTTTTAATAAGCTTCAATCTTTTGGTAACATGATGGTGCCGAATCTCCAACAATTATTCTAAACAAGTGTTGACAAAGAGACGCCATCAAAAAACTGATTCAGTTTGCTTCTCGACAAGTTTGTCTATCTAGGTCAGCACACAATGTAACCTTTTTTATCAACTTTTTAAGTGACTCAAATTGTTTTTGCCAGTTCAGATCTTGTGTGTGCCCGGCTGCTTGCCATCACACTTTAAAAATAGGCAGTAAAAGTAGAAAATAAGACAACGAGCTTCTTTTAGTTGACACAAAGGACCCATTGTGTGTCAGCAGACACGTCCTTGTCCTGGGCTGCAACTATTAACATATCTCAAATCTGAATCATTGCCACTTACGGGTAGTCGTAGCAAAGCTGAAAGTCATCTGCCAAATAATGATTTTTTTTTTTCAGGCAACAATTCAACAAATTGTGTTATATGGCCAATGAATGTCAAGCTGGCCGAGGAAGAAAGATTAGCTGCTGCAGATGGATTTGGCCGTGACAGATGTATTGATTTACAAGTGATATAACTGGAGGGATATAAAAGAAAAATACTCAAATAAGTAATACAATTTCAGTTGGATTAGATTAAAAAGATTAAGTTAATAAAATAAAGATTAAAACGATTAAATTCATACATTTCGCAGATAATCAACATAAACAAAAACAAATTTAAAATACATGCAAATAAACTGCGGAGGAAAAGCTGAATATGTGACAACATACTGCTGAAGAATCTCTTTAGACAGTAAGGTAGCCATATATATCCAAACAATAGCCTAATACTGAAATGACATTGTCCTTATTTATCACTTTGATATTGTTTACGAACTTTGAACAGGCAGCAATTCCACAGTTTTTCAGAAGAAGTTCCACCCCACTCTGCCACAACAGTTGTCATACTGGTTTAACGCCTTGGTGCGAAACAAAACACGTATGGATTTTTTTTTTCTTTTCTTAATATAGTACTTCATATGGTCAAGAGCTTCAAGTCAGGACTCCTGATCCAACTACTGCTTGGTGAACGGCTCTTATATGATCTAAAATATAAGAGCAAATGTTTGATTGTTTAACTGTTCTGCAAAATACTGGGAGTGTGCCCAGCAACATGTACGGTTGCACAATAGCACCGTTGGCTGATGCATGATGTCTAAACACTTGAGTTGCACAATATCTGCCAGGCAGCTGTGGGAGAGCAAATAGCTGAGTGCTTACTAAGTGAAAAGTCACAGAGGGGGAAAAATGATCAGTGTTTGTTTTACACCTGGACCTAAAAACTGCCTTCACTCACTTTTGTCCAGATATTCCCACAAAGCCTCTTTCAAGTGTCGTCTGTCCCTGCTCGACATGCTTTTCATTCCCAAGTTTAACTTGCGTCAAACTATGAATGATGTCCCTACGTTTACCCACTGAAGAAAAGAGCGTCACAGCCTTTGATTTGTTAGTGACAAATGGAATTGTAAATATCAACGCATGTTCTTTGATGGATAAAGTCACTAAAAAATAAATGGCTACTTTGATTTCATTTGCTAATAATAAAAATAGGCATTTATATTGTCATAAATCTTGTCAGAGCTTCAAGATTTTACTTTGACATCACAGATGGTGGACTAATCCCAACATTTTTTTTTTTACCATTTAATGCTGCTTAATCTTACATGATGGGCAACATGTATTCGAAAACATCCTCAGAGAACATTTTCTATCCAGTGAGGTACACATCGTTTGAGTGAAGTGAACGTTTGTCATGGGGAATAAGATGAAAACAAGTACATTTATGACCAGAGGCTGTTTCAAAGAGCAAATTCTTCTCATGCATTTGACTGCTTTACGACGGTGTCATGCTTTCATCCAGAACTTGCTGATCACATGTCTTGCTTATTACAAATGTATCTACCATCACATCACATTCGTCTGTCTTCGCACTCTCTCATGCTCCTACACCAATTCTCCTCGATAAAAAGCACCCCTACAACGTTGACCTCCCCCTTGCGTTAACTGGCCAGGCCCTCATTCCTCTCATGCACTGAGCTTTTGAACCCTGCATGCATGCAGACACACAGCACCCCCGCTCACCCCTCCTCATCCCACGGTGCCGCCGGGCCAGACCCAGCCACCAGATCACATGCTGCTATGTGCAGCCTCAGCAGCAGAGGAGCATAGCTATTTGCTGGGGGCACACATGCAGGGGGCTGAATGAATGACTGGCATTCTGGTGACTCCCCGTCCCTCCTGTCCTCCCCCCCCCGCCTCCCAGATAGCAGCCCACTGTTGGGATAGAGGGCTGTTTTAGGACAGGGTGTCATGGCTCATTGCTGTGTCATTCGTCTGCGGTAGGCCGTTGGCATGTCGTCTCCAGGGCAGAAGGCTGCAAAATATTTTCACGCCTCTAAAGGGCAGCTTGGAATGGCATTTATACAGAGACCTCAGAGCTTCACTTTAGGGTGGTGGGGACCAAAGCAATTCAAAGGTCCCAGATTATGCCCATATCACATATCATTATATTGAACTCCAGAGGTGCAGCGTTTCAAAAACTATCCAAATTCTCTGTCTTCTTACATGCTCCTGTAAAAACACACATGCTTCACTTACTGTGAAGAGAGTCAAGATTTAAAAAACAGATGCAGATGAGGCACCTGTTCAACACCTGTCTGAGTATCATGTGAAGTATCAATGAGATGTCTGTGCTCTATATGACATCACAAGGGACATTTCAGTCCCTCGTGATGTCATGTACTCCCACAGCTGAATGTTTTAGCAGACACTTTTTGAAAGTTGCACCGAGGAAAAGAGGTAAAGGATGAAAAGGCAAGAGACACTGGCCTTGTTTGCACTTGGTCACTTGCAACTGTTTTTGAGGATCGTATCACGAAGTACGCATCTTGAATCTGTTGCCCAATCTGTTCGCACGTGTGTCTCGAGTGTGCCAATTGTGATCGCATTAGTGCATTTTTAACCACTAGGGGCAGTAAAGCGCAAACTACGGCTCGTTTCACCTGAAGTTAGAGTTAGAGTTGTCTAAAAATTACATTTTCTAAGTTTAAATTCAAGGTTCAATCCTTTGGTAAGTTGGGATAAGCATGTCAGTTCCCTGGGAAAGAGTAGCCATGTCAGGCCTCAAGTCCCCCTAAGATGCATTGTTTTTATACAACGTTATGACATATTTTCCATCGAGCCCTGTGTAATTTTTGTCGGACACCAGAAACACGCAAGACATCTTAGCAGTGTCCTGTGTCTGCTCAAAGAGAAGTGAGGGGATGGTGGAGGTGGAGATGGGGGGGTGTAATGGGATGAACATGGAAAAGAGAACATCATTACAGTGACTCTCAGCTATGTGCCCTCTGCACCGTGTGAGTAATGCATCTCCAAGCTGAGCCCAAATATTCAGAGTGTTTTGAGATGGAGAGAAACAGTGCAGTTGCCATGGAGTTGTCATAGTTTGAATTGTTGTGTTAAAGGCGCAGATGATTTATAACGAGCTGGTACAACATTAACATCAAGGTTTGTGTCTGACTGTGAAAGTTGGCCGATGTCAGCCTTTACGACTCGCACATCAACCTCTTTTCACAAACTTATAGACGTCTAACGGCTAATCCGCTCCTCTCTCTTGTGCACCTGGTTTCTGTCAGCAAGGCGCACGACTACAGTGCGCTGCTTAATGTTGGGCTCACGTAAACAAAGTGCCTAGCGCTCGCTCAACTGCGTTGAGAACGATTCCACTCGAATGGGGCGAATCCCATTTTAGCCCTCACTTCACTTTTTTTTGGAACACTGCAACAATGACACAAAGCTCACAAGGCAGAGCTGAACAATGCACAGGAAGCCTTCTCAGATATCACAACTCGGAGGGGAAAAAAATGCGGATTTTCCAGTTCTCCCGGGTTTTGGTGCATGGTCTGTTTGAAAACACACCACCACATTGCAGTTGGGGTTAGATGGGACAATGGAAAAATTAGAGATTGAAGCATTTGTAGTACACAAATTCTGAGTCTAGTTGGGTAACCAGCATAGATGAAGTAATTAGCTTAAAATGCAGCTAAAGCCTTAACTTTGTCTGAAAAGTTGCAAAATAAGTCCGCTATTGGATTATTGTCTGTCCAATTAGTATAAAAAACACACACACATTGTGCTTTCATACGGACAGCAACACATATTTTTATATCTAGGCTTTTGTGGCAAAACTGATCTTGCAATGATCGGGATCAATAAAAAAATACAACCCAAGGGGCTATTTTGATATTGAGATGACCTCCTCCCCTATCAATCTGTCTCAGAGGTCACCAAAACAAAACTGCTAACTGCGCCGCACATCTGTTTTGACATCTTCACACGCTGAACAGATTCATCTCTCATGACTAATGTCTGAAGTCTGTGGATGTCTGGAAATTCCCTCGGATGCAGCCCGTCCTGTCGAAACATGCAGCGACTAATCCGCTGAGTGCTTTAAATAAATTAGACCATATCTGAGCTTCGCTTTTCCCCTCGGTCCCAGTGGTGTCACAGAAGAGCTAGGTTACACCTTTGAGTCTCCCCGCGAACCGTACGGACACTTCACCTTTTTCCAAATCAAAGCCATGGCAAAAAGCACCGGCGTGGGAAGCCAGTCGCCAGAGGTTTCCTCGAACAGGATCCCACTTGAGCGCAGTGCACCTTGTCTTTGTCTATTGTGCACTGTGAGAATGAGGAAGTCACCCGTGGAAGCGAGAGCAGAGGAGCCATCCCGCTCCTTGCAGCGCTATCAGCCACATTCCTCACCAATCCCGCTGTATCAGATGACCTTGTCTGCTATTCTGTGTCATTCTTTCCCACACGACCCAACCCGGATCCTGTTCCATCCAGTCCCGTAAACCTCGTGTCAAGTTAGACACAGACATGGAAGTGTCTGATCAGGTCGTGAATCCAAAATAATCCACGCACTCTGAGACAAAAACAATACAAAACAAAATAGTAGTTGGGAAAGTTAAACATCTCATGATTGTTTGGTCTTTGTTCTCACATCAATCTCTCAAGAAGAGCACTGCCCTCGGCCTTTACGAGTGCCAGCCTGCCAAACTAAAAGCAATCCAGCGTATGGAACATACAAATATAGATCTTGATTACAATGTAGTGGGGATTAAATCTGTGAAATGCATGTCGACTGGATGACTCCATTGTGTTTTGAAACTTTTTTTTGAACATGCCAGTTTGGTTAAACAGTGGTCACTTTCATATGGGAAAAACTTGGGTTGGTTCTCTCCTCATCATATAGAACATGTGAAACCTCAAACGCATCTGTAAATATTCCATTGTAAATCTTCGGTTGAGACAGTGAAGTTATTTTTTTTTCATTCCATGTAGAACATACATAACATGGCATGAAAGATGCATCAATTACAAACCACAGGGACCAATGGTTTGTAAGTTATGTAAATCAGTCAAATCTCACCCTTCCTTTCATCTTATATTCTAATATAGCAGATTTATTTTTCTGGTTGCTCAACGTTTGCCCTTCGCCACATATTCTTTTTGGAAAACAAGACAACTGGTCCACCGCTCAAAATGCACCACACTCTCACTCTTTTCTCAACAGCAACGGGTCCTTGCTTCTCTGCCCTCTGTTAACAAAAACATAGATTTTGTATATTTCCTGCCTTCTGCACATCCCTTTTTTCCTCTCTGACTTTAAAACGGAAGTGTAAATTTAGGATCAGACTGTTTCCACTTCTGTAACTGGTAGTTTGCATCTACTCGCACCGTCGCCACATTTGTGCTCTTGTTTCCACCGAAACCTCAGGGGAAATAAAATTTTACTGTGAAGGGCAACGCTACACTTTTTTCTGTATCTCCTCAGTACAACTCTCCTTTTCACAAACAAGGAATAATTAGTTTTTTCAACAGTTTTTTTTCCCTCCTGTCTTGCCTCAGGCCCTCTGAATTTTTGTGGCACACCATTTCAGATGTTCATCTCCTGTAATGACTTTTTGAAAGCCTCCATAATTTTCAAAGGTTCAGCCTTGCATTCCTTTGGAGGTTCACAGGAAGTGTGGTACAATGGAGGACAAAATGGCCCGAGGCGTTGTCCACCGCCAGAGTAACACACACAGACACACACACACACACACAGACACACAGACACACACACACACTGAGAGGGAGTAGAGGAAGTCATGAGGTGGTGTTAAATGACATGACCAGAGTTTTAAAAAGGTGGAGACTGTCCTGCTTCACAGTGTGGATCTGAAATGCAAACATGTTCCACTTTGCTGACCGGTTGCCTCCCTATGAGTGCCGCCCACGGAGACACTGTGTCTGCCTATTTTTTTTTTTTTTTCTAAAGCACCGTTTAAGAATACATAGCATCTGAGACATGACAGAAATGTGACTGAGTGCATGTGTTAAAGTCTGGAGGGTGAAAAAAGTCAGACAGATAAATGTGGGCGCATACCAACCATCAACAGTTCAATGTAACCTCATTTGCTCTAATTGGTTTTGGGCTTTAATGAGATAATTGGCCTGAGGCCAGTGGCCACATACTGTACAATGATCAATTAGTCAGGCCTGCTGTGCCATTTTGTACGTTTTTCCCCAATACTAATTACGAGACTGCTGATAAAACTTTACTCCTCACAGCCGGTGGACATGACAGTTGAATATGACTAAAATCTCTATTGTTTCCAGGGAAAACCATCAAAAATCACCTGCAAGTCAGCAACCTTGCTGCACCATTGTCTGAGAAGATGAAAAGTTCTTTATGTCATATTTTTTGCCTATGACAGCATTAAAATGTTAAATTTGCTCATGGCAGAACACATCTCAAGCAGTATCGAGTCCAATAACCTTTCAAATCTGAGACTAGAAACAAAAATTCATAGTTGAATAGAGGGTTGAGTACCTCCTGACTGTATGTCCATCCATCCAGCGCGTGAATGTGTGCGTGACCCCGTCCCAGTGGGTGGACAACCCCAGCACGCTGGAGATTTGAACCTGTAAATCAGCAGGGCGAGGGCTGCCCATGTTTGGCATTCTCCAGCGTCTCCCTGCATGGTGCAGGGACATGCTGGGCACAACGAGACGCTGTGTTTGTTGTAACGGGGCAGACACGGGCCTGGGATTCCAGGGGACAGCTGCAAAACATGCACACATGCATACCACCCAGGCACGCACACACACACACACATATGCACACAATGAAGGCATGCAGGCCTTAATACATTTTGGTACACAGGTTTTAATTCCAGCATGTGTCCTGCAGTGAATGTTGGACACTTGATCCTGCTTCACAAGTGCTCAAAGTAGATATATGTTTGTATATCTATATCTATATCTATATCTATCTATATCTATATCTATATATATATATATATATATATATATATATATATATATATATATATATATATATATATATATATAATGGGAAGGTGTGAAAAAATGAAAAAAGAGCTGGGGAGTTAAAACAGACAAGGGGAACGGGCTAAGACTTTCTTTTTAGTAACTTTTTTTTTATTAACTTCATCTGTGAGTCTCTACCACAGAGACACTGCTGCTCTACAAGTTTGCTCAGCCTCATGTAAGACAACCCCCACTGAATAAGTAACCATTTTTATTCTATCTTTAAACACAAAAAGCTTCATATTTGCAATTTTGCAACGTTAGCTAGCAAATATTAGTCCATGTTAGCCTTGAAACACCAAGTTGTTGGCTATGAATTCAACTTTGATGTTTTTAAGTCTTTTATGTTGATATTTGTTGTTTGCCTGAAACAGCATTTGAGAACTTCATAACTAATATGAATACAACTATGATTCACTTCAGATTCTCAATATAACAGTTTGCTTTTTCTCAGAAAACACTGTTGCGTCATTGAGCTCATTGACTCTGCAAAAGTGGTTAAATTAAGTTCAAAGTAATGTACAATTAGTGTTGCACTTTATAGTATGTTTCTCTGTAGTACTGTGGTTGTTTACGATCAAAAAGTGTTTATTATTTTCATTTTCATTACAACATTGAGATAAGATGTGGGACTTTTTCACGTTGAATTTGATTAAAACAGGCGATCCAACCCCCCGCCCCCCTTTAATATATTTTTCCTTTTCTTTTTAGCATTGAATTTTATTCTCCAACGGTTTCTGTTTCTAAATGTTTCCTTCCAAAAGTCGGAGAGAAGACAAACCACGAGGGGTGCATTTAAAAAAGACAACAACAAAAAGAAAACGAACTCCCACAAACTTCCATAAAAGCGTTTCTTTATGCAGCAGCCGGAGCTGAAAAGTGCTTGAATACATGTGTGAAGTCCTCGGCGGAGACGGCAGAGTGCACTGCAGCAGCTCCCCCCCTTTACCGTGTGGTTTTACGCTTTTGATCCCAGAAGGACCTTGCGTTTTGCATTCCTGGCATTCCGACCTCAGTCCCTCCTCGGTTACTTATTATCGCCGCCTGCTCCCTCCACAATCATTTCACAGCGAGAGAGCACCGCGGCAGCTCGTCCGACTGGGGCACGAACATGAGACACGTTTGACTCGGACTCATGGAAATCGTGGAAATACCCTGACTATTTTTTGTTTTCTTACCGACGAGTCCGAGAACGAGGATTTTATGATGAGCGTGTAACCCGGTAAGAAAAGCGTCTTTTTCTGCTTTCTTTTCGTGAAACAAAAAACGTAAATAGGACTGAAGTCCCGACAACATACTTCCTGCTTGTAAACACTTTCAGAACAATCGGTGTTTAAATGTTCTAAACACGGTTTTAAATCCGATAAATCTCGTGGAGCATCGACGGTTTTTTCTTTTTAACCCCATCTCTTTTCCTCTTTTTTTTCTATTTTTTTTTTTTTTTTTTTTTTACAGCGCACTTTTCCTGCGCTTTTGCTCCCCCGTGAGACTGGAATTTTTGGCGCATGCTTTGTGAGGCTGCCTGCTGTGGAAAATGTTTCCACATCTCCTGCTGTCGCTGTTGCTGAAACGAGCCCCACAGTATTTTCAAACGAAAGCTCAAACTAAAACGGTGATCAGGACTTTTCACAGATTTATCAGGGAATATCGCACCTCCATGAAATTATATTTAGGTTTTTAGCTGTTTTTATTTTTTTTTGTCACACAGGTTGCCACAGATTTGTTTGCACTGTCAGTTTCCTCCATCTGGACAGATTGCTCATCCATTTTCCTTTCTTCTAGATTTGCAGCTGATCTTTATTTATACAGACCAACTTTTAGAAGAAGTGAAATCTGCTTTGTGCAAAGCGATATAGCAACATGACATCCACGGAAGAGCCGTCTGGCACGGTCCTGCACCGGCTCATCCAGGAGCAGCTGCGCTACGGGAACCCCACGGACACGCGCACCTTATTAGCCATCCAGCAGCAGGCCCTGCGAGGAGGCAGTGGAAGCAACAGTGGACCCAGCAGCGCGGGAGACATGGGCCGGAGCCCGAGGTCCTCTCTGGAAAGCCTGACTCAGGAGGAGCCGGCGTTCCCTCAGCTCTCCAAGAGACAGGAGCCCCAGGGCCAGGAGCACCAGGGAGACTTCCACCACTCGGAGAGCGGCTACGAGCTCTACCAACTGCATGGGGAAGAGCTGCCGACGTATGAGCAGGCCAAGGCGCACTCGCAGTACATGGCATCTCACTGGGGCCTGGCGGGCCCCGGCAGGCCCCTCCAGGGGGGGACGCTACTGCACGAGGGGGCCTTCCACGAAGAGGCAGACCCCACGGAGCTCAAGTGCAGCCACGTGCGGTCGCTCAGTGAGCACCGCATGCAGATATCGCTGGAGAGGAATAACGCCGCTGCCAAGGCGGAAGCTATTAAGAGCACGTCGCACAGCTACCCGGAGCTTCCTTACTACCCGCCGCAGGGCCCGAGCCTGGATGAGCGATGCCCGCCTCCAGAGTACCCGGCTCCAATCCAGAGCCAGGGATTCATCCCCCTCCAGATGCAGGAACCGATGCAGGCTCAGCAGCACAGGTAGAACAGAGCACACAGTAGTTGGTATTTGTTTTTGGTTTTTTTTGCATTATGCTGTGGTGTTTTTCTTATGTTTGTGTGGGGGTAGTCTGGCAAAGACATTCCAGGACTCTGTGTTTCATATGCATAAGCACATAGTGCAGCCTCATATTTCCCCCCTGAAATAAGAGGAAGTCCAGCCGAGGCGCTGTTTGTAGTGCTAAACATACTAGAACTGAACAGTTTCCCGTGCTTGCTAGCATGTGTTTATCTTTTTTTTTTTTTTTTTTTTACATTCTTTAAAGGGAAGGAAGTCACTCTGTCGGCTTGCCGAAAAACAGGATAAAGCAAAAAAAAAAAAATTGGAAAATTTGTTCCTCTGAAGTGTCCAGATTCACCCGATGTTCATTCTGTTGACTTTTTTTTTTTTTAAATTTACCTTACAATGTCTCTCTCAACACAGGTACATCCCATCTAGCCAACCACCAGAGGTCCCATGCTACAATTCGTTCAACAGCCTGCCCCCTGCTGGCTTGGAGGAGCCCAACCAGGTTGAGCTGCTTCTGATGGAGAACGAGAGGCTGAGGCAAGAGCTAGAAGCACACAGAGAGAAGACGGGCCGCATTCAGAAGGTACAAGGGTGAACAACCTCACATCTTGCTCAGCTCACACACTCACTGGTTTTTGCAGTGAAAATCCAACTTTAAACTCTGCATTGTCTTTCAAACAACACAGTTGGGACAGTTTGGATTCTGGGTTTCATATTTTCTAGGGGACTTGTGGGCACAGACAGACAGTAGGGTCCAGCCCAGCCACCTGTCAAGTGAAACACAACCCTGGTAGACAGTTGTCTCACTCTCTCTCTCCCTCACTCCGACATCCAACTCCATCATCTGTACGGATGGGGGAAGGCGGGAGAGATCAGCAGCTGCTACCTTCCGTACCGCAGGGCCACAAGCAGAGGTCACAGCCTGCTACTGTGTTTACACAGTCATTTCATTGTGGAGATGACCTGGTGTTGGCCGGTGCGTGTGTGCGTGCGTGTGCTTTCGGGGAGGCCATAGATTTTCAATGTAATCTAGGCCTTGTCAGGCAGCAGTCGATGGGGTTGTGACCCTCACGCATGCACACACACACGACTGATTGGGGGAGGAGGGGAGGTGAAGCGAGGGTCCACAGCAGGTGGTGGACCGCTCAGTGAAAGTGAAAGGCCTCTTTTGTTTTTCAACCAAACACTGCTTTTTTCACTTTCCCACTTCAACCCAAATTAGTTTTCCCCGGTTATTTTTAGCATTTTCTGGGAGGTGGGGATTTGGCCAACCATCCCTTTTATTAGCACATTGACACTTAAAAAAAAAATGTGTTCTCAAAGGATACGGGTGAAACAGTAAAGACATTTTATACCTTGTTTAAAAAGAAAGAAGTAGAAGCTCACGTTAATGCCGTTATGTCACATGGCTCTCGCTCTATCTCAGCCTCAAAAAATGATAATTGCAGGGGTTGGAAAGTTTTTCTCCGTCAGGCCGCAGCCCTGGGTAAACATGCCTGTGTGACTGCCATTATGGCGGCTTGCTCTTTGCCGCGCCGCAGCCCAGGCACAGACATGTTACACCTTCCCTCCACTGGCAGCCTTCCCTATGTGTGTGTGTGTGTGTGTTTGTACGTGTTTGTCTGACGTGTGTACAGCAGTGCATCGCGCACTCACACACCTGGAACGGGAGCTGTCAGCCCTGAGGAATGTAGATACAGATCAGCCTCTCAGGGAGTGGTGCAGATTTAAATTCCTCCACAGGTTTATTAACACCCCCCCGACAAAAACACAGGCAAACACAGACATTACACAAAGACACCTAAAGCGCGCTGTATGCATGTAGTCGCTTATATAGGACAGCTAGATTCAGGTATGTGTGTACTGTAACGACATGAATCAACATTCCAGCTCCTCCCTGGCATGTGAAGTAGGTTAACCGAGAATTCCTGTTTCCCTCCCCTCTCTCCTCCAAACCTCACCCTGCCCTGCCTCCTCCTTCCCTCGCCCTTTTCTTCCCCCTCTCCAGTTGGAGCAGGAGATCCAGCGGATTTCGGAGGCCTATGAGACGCTGATGCAGGGCAGCAGTAAGCGGGAGAACCTGGAACAGACACTGAGGAGGAGGCTGGTGGCTGAGATCAGGCGGCTACAGGAGTTTAACAGAGACCTGAGAGGTTTGTGCCCCACCCTCCCAATACTGCAGGGAACATCCTGAAGTCACACACAGTGTGTCTAATCATCTGCCATCATCTCGCCCCGCAGAAAACTTGCAGAATGCCAGAACGCATGTGGCGAAGGAGGTGGAGGCGGCCGATCATAATCAGCACATCATGAAGAAGCTGCTCGAGCAAAGTAAGTGTGAGTCTCGTTCACGCCGGATTCGTTACCCTCCTCCTTAATAGTCAGCACGGCTGGATCGGATTGGATCTTAGCATAGCATGGGGCCCCCTCATTGTAGCTAAGGGCATCCTAAACTGTGGAATTCCACTTGCATAACCTCAGCTTATTTGGTAAGAGGGCTTAATCACAGGGAATTCAGAGTGGACCGCTCTTGGCGAAGGGGGAAAGAGCGAGCTCAAAATCACATGGCAGTGGAAGTGGCAGAAGTGAGGTTCCCCCACCTGTTGTGGCTGTGATTTATGTCGTCTGTTTAAGGAACTGGATTCGATTCTGGCGCTAGTGTTTGCGTGGCCTTGATGAGGAATGCTCTGTGCTATGTGGGTCAAAGGGAGAGGGCAGCTTTCTCCCTCTTCCTCCTCCTCCTGGCTTCTCTCAGCATTCCAGGGGTGCTTCTCTAAATGAGGAACACTGGCCAGCACGTAGCAATGCTGATACTTACAGCCGGGGGTCAGACCCGGGAGGTCCTGGCTCTCCCTAATTCCAAATAAACAACTACTACGATGATTCAAATTAACGCCGCCGCCTTCTCTCTCCCCTTTTTCCCCCTCAGATGAGGAGCAGAACATTGAGCGGGATCGGGTCGAGCGGGAGTTGCAGCGCCTGCGAGCCTCTGCCGAGGAGCAAAACGCCAGGGCGAAGCAGCTCGAGGATGCTCTGGAGGCGGCACGGGGCCGTGGTCGCCAGCTTGAGGATGAGTTGAGGCGGAAGAGGGCTTACGTGGAGAAAGTGGAGAGGCTCCAGAGCGCTCTGGCCCAGCTCCAGTCCACCTGCGAGAAGAGGGAGAGCCTGGAAATGAAGCTGAGGACGCGGCTGGAGCAGGAGCTGAGGAGTTTGAGGGCACAGCAGGTAAAAGAAATCTTACCTGGCAAGTGAAGAAAACAATAAAACATGACTCACCTGTGTAATGGCAATGTTTCCTAACATACTCTGTGATTTTCCACCCGCAGAGGCAATCCCAGCCTCCAGGTGTCACCGTGAGTTCTCTCCAAGAGCGGCTGCGGGAGCGCGAGGAGCGAATCCTGGCGCTCGAGGCCGACATGGTTCGCTGGGAGCAGAAGTACCTTGAAGAGAGCACCATGAGACAGTTCGCAATGGAGGTGGCCGCCACTGCCGCCGCGCAGAGGTAGAGATCTCATCACAAGGGCTGATGAATTGCTGTGGTGTTTGTGGTGTTTACTTCTTGATGATAGTTTAACCCGTTGCAATGTCTTCTCCTTTGCAGAGACACCACCATCATCAACCACTCGCCCGGCCACTCCTCCAACAACAGCTTTAACGAGGACCTGCCGGTCGTTGACCACCGGAATCAGGAAATGGAGAACAGGTGTGCACCAGCTCTTCTCGTATACATTCTTGAGAATGAAACCTGTTCTCCATGCTAAAGTTCAATCGTCTCCACGTCCCTCTCTGTCATCAGGATCCGGGCTCTTTACGCTCAGATCTTAGAGAAGGACGCTGTGATCAAGATCCTTAACCAGCGGCTGCACCAGGACCAGGGGCGGAAGGACGAGCAAAGTCCCCGGAAGAACCTCTTGAATAAAGCGGCTGCATCCCTAAGGCCGGCGACCTCCACGCCCTCCATCAGCACCATCAACTGCACCACGATGAGTCGAGGTGAGAACAGAACAGCTGGTACAGCTCATCTCAATGTTAGATGAAAAAAGGTCACTTAAGTGCAAATAATTTGACTAATTCCAACTTTTTTTTTAAACAGGTAAAAGTCTCTCAGATGATCAGACTTTACCGCAGCACCATCAGTTATGCTCTCAGTCTGAACCCGGAACACTAGAACGGGACGTTAAGGAAGTCAAAGCCAAAGAGACGGCCAGCACAACAAAGCTCAACAGTGGTGAGTAATCTGTAAAATATGTGTGAGCGCATTTGTTTATGAGAAGTCATAAATCAGGTGATGTGCCAAGTATCGTTCAGCTGCACAAACGTCGCGCACTCATGAGTGCACAGCTGTTTGCCTGAAAAATAAAAAAAATTAAAAACACTTGGACATGGACAGACATATTGATTAACCATGCTGCCGCTCAGCTAGCCAATGAAATAGCATCTGCGTAGGTCGTGGGCCCAAATGTGGGCCAAGTGGAATGTGCACAGTTGAGAAATATTGTGGATTTGTTGACCGAGCACATTTGCCTGAGTGATCTGTTTGACAGTGGAAAATCTCTGTTAACCTTTAGACACTGATAGTCTAAATGTATCTGGGACTTTTTTCCGCTGTTTTGGCCTTGGAGCGCTTTTATAAGTATTCACCCCCCTCATTTCTGCCCCCCCTCCTCAGAGAAGACAGCGCAGAAGAAGCTGCTGTTAAACCCCTTCAGAGGCCTGGAGGAGCTGGAGTCGGAGGCGGTGGAGATCTTCATTTGATGGACTGAGAGGGTGGATTATGGAATGGGGGAAAGGACGAAAACAATTCTGAGAATCTCTGAACAGAGAATGGATTGACCGCTGAATGGAAGAATGTGGCGGAGAGAGGCCAACGCATGAGAAAAATAAGGACCTTTTTTTTTTCACCCGCACTCGCCCTGCATTTTAGAAGCGGAGCAGTGCTCCTGCTCACTTTTACTCTCTCAGCTTGCACAGCTGCAGGCGGTTGGCCACGCTGAGGAAGGAAAAAAAAAAGAGTCTTCTGAGGTACTTGGACAGTATTGTGGATTGTAATAAGAAAACATGTTCTCAGAAGGTGTATGCCAAAATATTTATAGAATCTTAACCGGTGTCCCACATTCCCAAAATATTAACTTATGTCCCATGCGTTTTCAGACAGATATATTGGATTAAAGGTCATCTCCATGGCCTGCATTGCCCTCCTCTCCTCTTCGTCCCAAAATGTGTTGAGTCTGACCTCGTCCTCATTACGTGCATGTATCTGTTTGAAAGACCTCCCCCCTTTTACTCGATAATTTAAGCTCCCAAATGACACACTGCTGATTAAAGAGCTCCCGCTGCTCATCTCTCGCAAGCTCTGGCAGCTGGTTCTGCAGGAGCGTGGAGGTGTGTGAAGGGCGAGATGCGTAATATATAAGAAAACTTTTTTTGTTATTTTTGTTTGTTTGCCTCAGTGCAAACTTTGTGTTGCTTGTAAGTTTTGGGACATTGTTGCATCATGGTGTTGAATTCATCATCTGTTGCTCCCTCTGACAACTTCTGAAAGCGTGTTTGCATGTGTGATTGCAGTATGTGAGTGTGTCTCCTGATGTGGTGGTGGTCCCGCTGGTTGGGTCACCGCTGTGGAATGACATTTGAAACCTACACCATGTTTGTTTTTGTTTTGTTTACTGTGAGCTTTGAACTAACAACAAGTTTATTATTATTATTATTATTATTATTATTATTATTATTATTATTATTATTATTATATTTTTACAGATGTTTTTTATTATTTTAAGTCTGATCGTGCTTTGAGCAAGATGCCAAAGACTATGTATGTAAATTATGTGCTGACAATCGCAGACATGTCAAGCTGTACACAAACCAACCAATAGTGTTGACTTTAAATAGACATTTCTGTGAACTTTAAACAGTATGCAACATTTCAATAAAACATTCTAATAAATGAACTTCATGACTTTTTAACATGGTTATAACATCTGGCAAAACCCTGCTTTATCACCCAAAAAAAGATGTCAAATCACCTACGCCTCTCTCTTTTTGCCTCCTCTCTTGCTCTCATTGTCACTCGTTCTCCTTGTTCCTGTACTCTTGTTTCGAGCACTCTTCATTAATGAATACCAGAGCCACATTCATCTGGGCTCAACTTTCTCGGATGGCCTGTTCTCTTGTTCTCCGCTTGCCATTAGCGGCATGCTTGACATAGATCACATTCTCCCTGGGACATGTAACCCTCTAAGTGACAATGACAGGTTTCTCCTAGATTAGCCGCTGTTGCTGTTTGAAACTCTTGCCCGCTGCCTTCCACCTTTCGCAAGCATGTGCTGCATTCCAATTTAGCCCACACGCCCTGAAAGGTTTCGCAGAATATGTGATGTGAAGAGGAGGACGGCAGGGTGCTGTGTGGTATCGTCTGTCGGGGTGGATCCATTCATGTCTCCCATATGCGCACACAGCTGTACAAACCCACAAATGATATTGACAGATATTGACATTCACCAGTCTGGGGGCAGCTGAGTTGAGCAGCACCGACAATGAAAGTTAACAATGCAGGAGGACAATGGAAATTGCATCAGTGTGCTGTCATCAGTGGCACTGACATGATTCATCAGTCACAATTTTGAGTGACAGCTTTTATGACAACATTTCAGATATGGAAGTGCTCATGAACAAGGGCTGTGTTGTGACAAGGGAAAATGTTTGTGCACCAAATACTTTATAGATCAGGTATTAGTCACTGCAAGTGCAAACTGAGGCTTGGCAGGCAGTAAAAGTCCCACTGACCTTTTCCAGATGAAGATTCCAGATGATCTGGACTAAAATCTATTTAGCAACATATTTGGATTTAAAATGGTAACCAATCGCAACAAAATATGTCAAGTTTAGAATAATCAACAGTAATCCTGCAAAACTTGCAGTTGGCTTGTTCCACAGTCATTACTGAAAGTGCATAGTTCCTGATTCCCAATAGAGTAAATGAAATCCAAACAGCCATAAAGAGAACCATATGGGAACACAGCCTATCGCTCTGTCAACATCATAAAAATAAAAATTTCCACGGCTGTCTCTGGTGGTCCCAAAACTGTGCCAAACATTCTTACAGCTGATGTGTACTTGAGCAACACACTGAATCTCACCAGCTCCAGGGGGGCTTAATTGACGCACTGAACTGCTTGTGTTACATACCAACACAAGAAAAATGTCTTGAAAACAAAAACGTGTGTGACGGTTCACGCTTCGTTAAACATTGGCAAGAACAGTGAATGGCAACATAACACCATGGGAATTGGAGCCGAGTAGCCAATTAGAAATAAGAATGCAGTTGGAAGAAAATACAATTTTAGATCTGAAGTATTTCACTTTTACTAATAATGTTTTAGCTTTTTCCTAGGTTCATTGTTGAGTCCTGGAATTAATTTCTAGCTCCATATGAGATAACCTACAATAAGTCTGTGTTGGCAAAGGTGTGCATCTCTACTACAGTGCAGTTTAACGAGACAATGAGGAATATGTTAAAACACCTGAGCAAGCCTGGACTCGGGCAGAGAGGATATGAGACGACACTGATGCCCTTGAGAGCTTGAATGGGAAAACACAGAGTGCAGTAACTGT
Source organism: Nelusetta ayraudi (assembly GCF_046127955.1). Classification (NCBI taxonomy): domain Eukaryota; kingdom Metazoa; phylum Chordata; class Actinopteri; order Tetraodontiformes; family Monacanthidae; genus Nelusetta; species Nelusetta ayraudi. Next base: position 15,479,262 of record NW_027466061.1, on the reverse strand, counting down.
CGGTATGCGATGCCATCAATCTCATTTATGAACTGCAAGCTCTTATCAGGCGCACTGACAACATTGTGAGGGCCTGCCAACATTCCTCTGTGAATGTGAAAGGCAACTGACATGTCTGGACTGCGACTGTCTCTCTCTTTCTCCTCCTTCCCAGTCCGGAGTTGATCTGATGGAGGCGTCTGGAACATGAAATTGGAGTGAGGGGTCAAATTCCATTGTGTCCAGCCCTTCAAGAGAAAATTACATTTTTTACACATTTCCAAAGAATTTCCCCACCTCCCTCCAGCTCAGTCACATGGGAGCTCATATGGACTGCCATTGGCAATGAAAGGACTGGGTTTGTTGCTGTGTAAACCGTGGAAATGATCCTCTCACACTGTGTTTGTGTGCACCCTTGGCTTTATTGCCCCATCAGAATGTTTACAGTTTAACTGCACATTCCTTTGAGAATGTCAGGCTTTGAAGCTTCAGCACATTCAACAGTTATGCTGACAGCAAATGATTATATCAAAGACAAAGGGGTATGGGGCAGGTTTTGGAATGCAGATAGTCCTTGGCTCACAACATAGGGGTATGTCTTTGTTTTGAAAAAGGCCAAATCTTTAAGATAAATTAGCATGAAGACATGCGAAACATGTCGATAATTAGCTGTAAAAGCTGCAATTAGAGATAGCACCTGGCTTTTTCTCCCTGATGCCCAACAGATATATCTTCTCCCATGCTAGGAAATCAAGCAAAACCCTTGTAACACCAGTTCATGAATGTGTGTTTGGATGTTGGAGCCACGTGTGTGTGTGTGTGTGTATATATATATATATATATATATATATATATATATATATATATATATATATATATATATATATATATATATATATATGTATATACATTGTTCTTTCTCATTGGCTATGCACACACACACACACACACACACACACACACACACACACACATACACACACACACACACACACACACAGATCCTCTGAGAGACAGAATGACAATGTAAACCTACTGCTTGCACTTCACCTCCTGAAAAATGTTGCTTTTACAAGACTAATGTGGGAGGTTTATTGCTTTTAACTTTTCATATTTTCCTAATTCATAGAATGCAATGTAAGTTTTTTATTTAACTTGGCTCTCTTAAATAACTAGATTTCTTTGAATGAATTGAAGTCTGTTCAATTAAAACATAGATATCACGTCGTTGAATTAAAGTATTTAACAACTAAGCAATCTCATTTCATTGTAGAATTGTAAGCAGTCTGAGGAGAATTGGAAACAAAAAGAAGCGCAAACGAAACTTTAAAACCTGTTGTTAGTAATTGTCACAAAGAACTTGCATACTAGACATCTCGTGGCAGCACGCTGTGGTAAAACAAAACTCAATAAATAGCTCCCCCTGCTGGCAATTAAGAACCTTGCTTGCTTGAGGAATTCTAAAGCCAACCCGCTCAGGCGCTATCTTCTGTAAAGAGTTTCTTACTTGAGGCTGCCATTAAGAATAAATCATATATCATGTGTAGCAATATATATCTTCCTCTTCAAAATTATAATTTTGTTAATATGTATGTATATGTGCATGTACTCATTTCTCGCAATTCGCGAGTTTTAATTAATAGTTAAAACACTAAACTGAAATGTGATTTGTTAATATATAAAAAATAATCCTACATTTCTTTTTAAATCTGCATTCACAATGATTTCACAGACACACTTTATTTCAAAACCACCGGAAATACAGGGTACCTCCTGTCTGTATTGGTAAGAGCCACGACAAGAGCCGCCAATCAGAGGCACTGAGGGCGGGGCAAAGCTTGATCTTGCGTCGACCCGGAAAAAAACATTCATGTTCACTTAGCGGCTGAACATTTTGGGCTGACTAGAGGCTAGCTAAATGAGCTACATTTGTGGGACACACGTATAGACAAGCCTACTTGTCATTGTTAATGTGCATAGAATTGAGTGAGTAAAACGTTGAAGTGACCGAGTTCCGCGGTTCGCTTCGAGATGTGCTCAGTCGCCGGATGTACAAGCCTCGCGCAGCGGTTCAGGTTGCCCAGGGACCCAGAGAGGAGACTGGAGTGGGTCCTGTTTTTAGCCACGGCCAATGAGCAACAATTCAAAGAGTCTTCTTGGAGGGACTTCAGAGTCTGTTGCAACCACTTTCCAGAGGACTGTTTCGAAAACTTGATACCAAGCCGTTTAGAAGCTACTGGAAAGGTGCGGCTCACATTGAAGCCCGATGCTGTTCCGTCACTGTGCGTTCAGCCAGACGGAGGTCAGAGCGAGGAGCAGGTGAGTCTGCTCCAGCCCCACCAGGACATCTCAGGGATGACAACGACTCTGTGTTTTGGCCAAATGCGTTGTCGTGGTCTGCTCAAATATGAACCTACCTGATATATTTTAATTTCTACAGTCAGATTCTGCCCACGTCATGTATAATTAATTATGATGCTGTGTTAGACCGCTGTCTTAACCTGCAGTCCAATATATGCTTGTATTTATTGTCATACTGTTTTTACTTCACTTTGTTTAGCCACAAACTACAGATGCCTGTAGGAGCCCAGGTCCAAGAGGTTTTTCAACTGATAACTCCGACGATTTGATAAGGCCATGTGGGCAGATGCATTCTGAAAATGGGAATTTAGATTTAATCTCAAAAAGGTAACTATTCTTCACATTTATGACAAACTCTTGAGATACGCTTAGGCTACCATTTAAATATCCCATTAAATGTATTTTTCAGGTCAACGCGTGCACGGAGGAAAGGGAAATTTGTTGTCAACAACACACGCATCTTGCAGTTGTTCCGCTCCTTTTGCCCATTGTGTGGTTCTATAATGAATTTGGAGAAGATAATCCACGGAGTTGTCTTCGTACTGAAACAACAATGCCTGCAGTGTGAGTACAGAAACCAGTGGAAAGCTCAGGTGGATGAGGGTGTATCGGCAGCTGAAGAGCAACACGCACTGACAGGAGGTGGATATGTGTCTTCAGGTTCCAAACAGGTAAGATTTAAACATCCAGACAGGTAACTTGTGCTGACTTTTGTTTGTAGCTTAGGGGTTGTGCAGCAGCGAAAAATGTTTTAAGTAAATGTTATGTTTAAATTTTAATCCTGTGAATGCTATACCGTCTTCTAGTAACTAGAATTTACTGTTCATTGCTCATTGTAATACAGGAAGTTGTGACGGATGGAACCCAAAGTTGGGCGTCAGGTGTTCCTAAGACTCACGAAGTCATCAGCGAGGACAGTGATGACTTTGATGACACAGGGGAGTCGAGTGATCAGGCTGAAGTGAATTCAGATGAAGACTGGGAGCCACGCAGTAGGTTTATACTGTTTAATGGTTTTCCAAAGAAGGTCGAAGCTGTTGAAAACCTGGATGATGATCTGTTCCCTTTACCTGTCAAACACAAACATCTTTGTGAGGAATGTGGGGCGTTCTTTGCTCCACACAGACGACACACATGTGAGCACAAAATTAAGCCTTTCTCTTGCAGCATATGTGGCCAGAGATTAGCCACTGAGTATGCTCTAAATGCTCACCGCAGGACCCACAACGAAAACTATTTATTCCGCTGCAAATACTGCGATCTTACTGTTAAAACAAAGGTGGATAAAATCAATCACGAGCAGATTCACTTACATGAGGAAAAGCCCTACAAGTGTCCTGACTGTTCTGAAACATTTGCCACTCACACTGAACGCAAAGTCCACTTGGAGGATCACCGGGGGCCGCCACAGCTAAAATGTGACTTTTGTGGGATGGAGTTCCTCAAAACGGTGAGGCTTCAGAGACATTTACTTGTGCACACAGGAGCGAAGCCCTTTGAGTGTTCTGTCTGCCAGCGTCGCTTCAGCCAGGCGAGCCACTTGAAATCTCATGTACGTCTGCACACAGGAGAGAGGCCGTTCAAGTGTCAGCAATGTGACAAAAGCTTCAATCACAATTCATGCTTAAAGAATCACATTCAGCGATATCACACAGCCAAATGTGGATATAAACTCAAAGACAGAAAGAGTGAAAGAGAAAACCAGGCAGGGGATACTGAAGGCAGAGGAGAACATTCTCAACCCAGCAATGCAAAAAGAGAAGCCAAAAAGGGTGTGGCTAAATTAGAAAAGACGGCCACAGGCAGACCAATTGGAAGACCGAAAAAGAATGCTTCGGACAGCTCACTATCACCAGTTAAAGAGGAGTGTTCATACCCTGATACAATAAAACCTCTGAAAGGGAGTAAGCACAACGGTGCACAAACCAACTCAGCATGGGAGTTCAAGGACACAGTACAGATGACAACTACCACCCAATCCAGAAAAAGAGGGAGGCCCAGGAAGACGGTACAGAAAGAGAAAGGAAAGAAAAGTAGGTAAAGTTATCAGAATGATGACAAAAGCTTAGACTGAACAAGACCACAAACATAACTTGATATGAGAAGAATGAGCTGTGGAATCATTGGGGTTTTAAATAACTTGATAGCAAAACTATATCCTGGTTACCAGGGCCAGGAATCACTGTTTCTAATTGTGTAAAAGAATTTGAGTTGATTTCTCAAGACATTCCATGTTCTACATGTGTTCACTCTGATCCAAGTAGAATAAAGCATGAAATGGAACTGTTGCACACTGCTTCCTACTATCTGCAAAATATGTCATCGTAGCCTTTAATGTATAAACTGGTGTTTGTGCAAATCTTTTTTTTTTTCTTTTTTTTTTTTTTACAAAAACATGCACAACATGGTTGTTCATTGATTTACATTTCTTATCAAAAACTAATTGTGGTTATGTTGTGGTGATCATAACAGAGCGGCACTCTGTTTTAAGAACCGCCACTAATTGTTATTAAATTACAAATCGGAGCCAATGTCGTGGTTTCTAATTGCATTCCTCAGTCACTTTTGTGTCAACATATTAAAAAAAAAAAGAAGAAATAAATGCAATTTTTTTTATTTCACTGTCAATTTTATTTGACCAACACCAAGATGGCAGAAAAGGGTCGATCCGATTGGATGACTCTGTCCATCGAGCTACGCTATTGGCCGCACCACAGTGAGTGACGTCACTAATGCGACCACACTTGATGCCGACCCGGGAAAAACATTGTTGTTTACAGAGCAGGTCCATGGTTAGCAGCTAGCAAAACCATCAACTTCAGAAGGTGTCAACTTAAGAAATTAAAAGGTCAAAGTGACGGAGTTTGGCGGTTCGTCTGGAAATGTGCTCGGTCGCTGGATGTACAAGCCTTGCACAGCGGTTCACCTTGCCGAGAGATCCGGACAGGAGGCTGGAATGGGTCGAGTTTTTGGCCACAGCCAATGAGCAACAATTCAAAGAATCGTCTTGGATGGACTTCACTATTTGCTGCGACCACTTTACAAATGACTGTTTCGAAAACGTGACAGCGAATCGTTCTGTTCAGACTGGTATGGTGCGTTTCGCGTTGAAGAAAGATGCCGTCCCGTCACTGTGCGTCCAGCCTGGCGTCAGTGGGATGAACGTGCTAATGAAAAGTGAGGTGAGTCTGCTACCTTCTCTGCATGAAGGACTGCTTGTTACTAGTGTCATTGCACGACAGTAGCAATTACTGCCAACACGTGTCTTGCAAATTATAGCGATGTGTTACCCAGATGGACAGGATAGACGCTTCGGCTTTCAAAAGCTCATTACCTGATGGTAAAGGTGCACACACAATGTTAAATGTGGAGACACTTAATACGTCCCCTTTGGCCCAGATGTACAACTGTGTTGTCATGGTTGTCGTGGCTGTTCTTCTCAGCTGAAGCGTTTAGTTGCTATTCTGTCGTCTCTGTGTTACACTGTGTTGTCTCACGACTACATACATTTCCGTTCCAGTGTGCCCGTTTTCTGCTAAGAGAACGTAAGCAATGACGGACCCCAACCCTCATTTTTTATTTTTATTTTTTAGGAATCAGAATTGGAGTCCCAGATCCCTGTTTCAGACTCTGCAAGTTCATTTCCAGGAGTCTGTACAAGCCCAGTGCCAAGAATTTTGTCAACTGATACCTCAGATGTTTTAATAAAAGTGTATGGCCAGATGGATCCAAAAAATGTGAATTTTGGTTTTGTCACAGAAAAGTAAGTTTACTTGAAAAACATCTGTGATGAACACCTAAGATACACAGAGGAAGGTTTTTTCAACATGCCAATCTATTTGTTTTCAGAGCTGCTCGTGCCCAGATGAAAGGGAAGTTTGTTGTCAACGAAACGCGCATCCTGCAGTTGTTCCCTACCTTCTGTCCGTTGTGTGGCTCTCTAATGAATATGGTGAAGACCACCAATGGAGTGCTCATCACCCTAAAACAGCAGTGCCTTTTGTGCGAGTATAAAAATGAGTGGAAAAGCCAAGTGGATGCAAGCGTTCCAGAAGTTGAAAGATCTTCAGAGACCAAGGAGGTAAAATTATGTTCAAGTAACATAATCAAACAAAATCCTTTAAATATGGAAAGCTGAACGAGTGTATCCCTTAAAAGTCCAAAAAACAAGTTATGGAATTTTTTTCTTTGCATTTTTTATTTTCTTGTGTAAAATAATAGCAAGATCTAAAAACATTTTTTTTTTTATAGACCACACATGTAAACCGAGTAGTTGAGATGGCCCAATCAGTTTGAGGTTGGTTTCAACTCATTTTTGGATAGGATACAAGGACTCAAAATGTGCTTGACCGAACAGTTGAGCAGAACGTTAAAGGGTTATGGTTCTGTTTTCTTATATTAATGATGGAGTGCTCTGGGATGTTTCCATTTCAGGTGTTCCTGTGTAGCAGTTCTGCTAGAGCCATTTCCAGTTTACACAACTTGCAGACAATCTCATAACTGCGTCTCTGGTTAAAAAACAAACAAACCTTCCACACCTTTTTTTTTTTTTTTAGCCTCAGCTTGTTCGATATCTTGTAATTAGGATTTGTGAGGGGTTGACACACCGAGTGCAAATCGACGTGTTTATGTAATGAACAACAACATGGCACATCAATAGAAAGAGTCTAACCTCTGTCTCACTGCTGTGTTAGTTTAAACCAGCAGGACAGCGTGCTGTCACCATGAGTTGAAGGATGGGTTTGATTTTACATCTTAATGTTCAGTACTGGACCACTACAGAATCTTGAACTGGTGGAGACACTCATCTTTGGTGTTCACATTAGAAGTATGCGCAGTTGTATTTAATTTGATTTTACTTTAAAGAAAACAACAACTACATATGTGCTCACCATTCTATTGCAGGATGTTGCGACCCAAGATGCTGCTTTAGTAGCATCTGAGACCTGTGATGTTGAGTTTGAAGACAGTGAAAATTTGGACGACACAGGGGAGTCGAGTGATCAGGCTGCAGAGGATTCTGATGAGGACTGGGAGCCAAGCAGTACACCTATATTGACCAACTGTCTTCAAGAGGAGGATGAACCTGCAGACGAGGATCAGCAGTCTTATTTCAAAAACAGACACCTCTGTGAAGAATGTGGAGCCCTTTATGTTCATCTTGGGCGACACTCATGTGAGCACAAAATTAAGCCATTCTCTTGCAATTTATGTGGGCAGAGATTAGCCACTGAGTCAGCTCTAAAAACTCACTGTAGAATTCATAGTGGAAGTTATTCATTCAGCTGCAAATACTGCAACATTGCAATCAAAACAAAGTTGGAAAAAATCAAACACGAGGAGACCCACGAAAATCAGGAAAAACCCTATAAGTGTCCTGACTGTTCCGAAACATTTGTCAGCCACTCTGAACGCAAAGAACACTTGATAATACACAGAGGTCCTCCACAGCTAAAATGTGATATCTGTCAACTTGAATTTGTGAACAACAACGGTCTCAGAAGACATTATATTGTGCACACAGGAGTGAAGGCCTTTAAATGTAACATCTGCCAGCGCAGTTTCAGCCAGGAAAGCCACCTAAAATCACATGTACGTCTACATACAGGAGAGAGGCCGTTCAAGTGTCAGCAGTGTAACAAAAGCTTCAATCACAATTCCTGTTTAAAGAATCACATTCAGCGATATCACACCGCCAACTGTGAATCCGAACAAAAAGACAGGGAGATTGAAATGGAGCCAGAGGCAGATGAAGCTGAACGCAGAAGAGATCACTCTCAACCCGACAATGTAGCAAAAGAATGTGAGTCCAAAAATGTTGCGACTAAATTCAAAAGGAGGCGCACTGGTAGACCCACTGGAAGGCCAAAAAGGAATACCGCAGTCAGCCCAGCTGTATCAGTTAAAAAGGCAGATCAGTGTTCAAATCCTGAAAATGTAAAAGAGAGACTCCAGGTGGCAAAAAAGAAACGTGGTAGAAAAAAAGGGAGGCCAAGAAAGGTAACAGAATGAGAGAGGACAGAAAAGAAAAGAAGAAAGGAAACGTTTTTAGGGTGGTGACCAAAGGTTGGGCTGAACAATACCAAGAACCAAACATGATGTGAAAGAGAATGACACTAAGAATCATTTGGATTTCACAGTCTTAAAAAAAAAAAAAAAAAAAAAAAAAAACACTCTACAAAAGAGAGGAATGGCAGTACAGCTTTTATAATTGTGACTATTGTGTTTGGGCTGGGCAACACCAGTAAAACCATTGTATTGTGAGTGGTATATTTAAGAATCACTGGGGTTTTAAAAATGGTCCACATACACTGTATGTACAACTAACAGCTATTTTAAGACCTTGAGAAATGAAAAGTCATTGTCACAACAAATGTCATTGCTCTTTTTGTTCTGTTTCTGTCCTATGTGCAACTACAATACATGATAGAGCAGGAAAGGTATCCTTTCTGACGGTTCATGACACTGCCTCCTGCTAAACCACTCAAGACTGGTTTTCCATATTTAATTTACACGTGTTTTTCTTTCCTTTCGTTTCTCTGATTGTTTAAGTGGATGGGTTCACTTTTTGAAATTGAGACTGTACAGCCTGTTTGCATTACTGATAATTATGACCATATTTTTTTTTTTACAAAAAGATGAAACGGTTTTGTCTTGCTTCTGCTCATTTTGTGCGTCCTTGCTCGAAGTCAATCTTCAAATCTTGAAGCAGCGCATGTAACGGCTCTAATCAGTGTAATTCACATATTGTACCGCGGGGAAGCAGCAATGGAACCGAAGGTATTCCAATCGAAAAGCCGCCCTACATGCTCCAGCCCTGTAGGGGGCACTATCCAATCTAAACTTAGTTTCACACTAACAACACGGGAAGAAGAGAGAGAACAATCCTGTGGAAATTGCCTTCACGCGACTGGCAGCGAGAGCCTTATCGGGCCATATGTACTATCTTTCAGTAAAACAACTTGAATCGTATTTTGAGACAAGTCACTGTTAAAAGCGGAGCAGACGTTGAAAGATGTGCTCGGTGTTCGACTGTGATTCGTGGCGGCGCAATGCGCTACGCTTCCCGTTACCAGAGGACACGGACAGGCGCCTGAAGTGGGTCCAGTTCCTGTTCGAAGTGAATGAACAACGCTTCAAAGAATCGTCCTGCACTGACATCACCATATGTATAGAACACTTTGATGAAGACTCTTACTTTACGGCGTTTCCGGCTGGCACCGTGCGGCTAATGTCTGGCGCTGTCCCGTCGTTGGGGACGAGAGCGGAGCGAAAGGTATTGGAAGAGAACCAGGTAATGGTCCATTTCTCTTGTCTTTAGTTTAGCTAGGCACAAAATACCGGTAGAGACTATCTAATCTGGATAACTATTGCATACAACTCTTTTTTATTTGCGTCAGTCTCCATGTTTGAATTATTTTCAGTTTGAAAATCTACGCATCATAGACCATTAGAGACGCGCCACAGGTAATATGGCCACTTCCAGCTAATGCGCAACCACATGTACTCGTTTCATCACGCAGCTTCTCGTAGTAATGTTTTTAATATAAGTGAACTTAAAGGCCCAGTGTGCACTCTTCAGTAGTGGTCAGCATATGTCAAACATCATATGCCACTAACTGCTGTTAGTTAGTTGTAGTCAACAAATTCTGGGCTCAATTATCTATCCTGCAAAAAACGAGTCGTCTAACGTCGATGCATACAAAAGGACAATATTATATTTTTTTTATTCCCGTTTCCTGATGCCACACCCGCCCACCTTTCTTATAAGCTGTGATGTTAAAAAAAAAAAAAAAAAAAAAAAAAACAAACTCAAGTCGATCCTTACTCAGGGATACTGGAGAAACCTTGTTGAATAATCTGACCAGGTTGGAGAATTCCCCTTTTCCCCTCTGTGTTTTTGTTTACTTTGAAAATTGTTTCTGTCCTTCTATGCAGGAGGACACTGATGATGAAGATTGTGAGAATGAAGCACAAGACTCTGACGATTCAGAGCAAATCATAGCAGGTGGGAATCCTCATTTTCTTTTGTCTTGACAAAATATGTTTTTTGTTTCTCAGAATCACCAATACTAAAATAATTTGCAGATGCACCAGCAAGTCCAACGCCAAGTGATTCCTCCGAAGCCTTAGCATCTGAATATTGCCAGTCTCTTCAACAAGTTAGAAACCTTGAAATGATCAGGGACAAGTAAGTTTGGAACATTGTGTTATTTTTTTGCCTCTCTTTGACCATTTAACTGAAACTCACCCTTGTTTGATTTTTAGAGTTGGCCTTCTTCAGAAACAAGAGAATCACATTGTAAACCAACAACAACTCCTCCAGTTGTTCACTCCCACATGCCCATCCTGTGATTCCGAGGTGAAGGTGGAGAAGTTGACCTTTGGGGTGCTTCTTGTTATAAACCAGCACTGTCCTCAGTGTGGCTATAGAAAGCAGTGGAAAAGCCAAGTCAATGGCGCTGTCCCGGAAAACCAACCCCTGTCTGGTGGAGAAGATATAACTTCACAGATCAAAGAGGTAAGATGTGTGCACATGAATTAAGTGACGAGTTAAAAATGTTTGAAATATTCGCAAGGCAAAAAAAATAATACTTAATTAAAAAAAATAAGTTGTCAGCAGTTCAACTGCTTACTGCTAGTTCATATTTTATGAAATGAATATGATTCATCTAAGTTGTTTTTTTCTAAATGTTTTATATAACAAATTATTAATTAACATACAATTATTTGTACATCTGTGCACTGAGATTACAGAGTGCACAGTGATGAAATAAATATGAGTTTTACAAACTGTGCTAATACAGTATTTTGTATTTTTCCAAAAACACTTTGAAAATAGCGACCTGGCGGCACAGTGGTTAGCACTGTTGCCTCAAGAAGGTTGTGGGTTCGATTCTGGGTCTGGGGCCTTTCTGTGTGGAGTTTGCATGTTCTGCCTGTGTCTGCGTGGATTCTCTCCGGGTTCTCCGGCTTCCTCCCATAGTCCAAGAACATTCATGTGAGGCGATTTGGAAACTCTAAATTGACCGTAGGTGGCTGTGTGTGAGTGCGGCTGTTTGCTTGTGTGTGCAGGACGAAGCGGGTCTTGAAAATAGATTAATGGATGGAAATATGGTTTAAGTTATACTCAGCCCATAATGTACTGTAACATTGTATCTCTCACAGTTTGTGTCCATAGATCGCAACAACAGAGTGTCTGGTAGACTTGGAGAAGATGATGATCCTAGCGATGAAATTGTGGAATCTGACGAGGAGGTCTGCCGAGATTCAGAAGAGGAATGGACTCCACTGGACGATCTGCTACAGTTTGAGTCAGATGGGGGAAGCGACTTCAGTGAGGACGAGCCTGTCGCATCCTCAGACGGTCGTCTTTGTACAGAGTGTGGAAAGTTTTACAACATGTGGAAGCAGCACATGTGCGAACACATCCTCAAACCACATCCTTGTAATATTTGTGGCAAGAGGTTTGTGAGCGAGAATGCCCTAAATTCTCACGGTAAAGTCCACGATGAAAATTTTCAGCATCTGTGCAAATACTGTTACGTCACATTCAAAACAAAAGCGGATAAAATCAGTCATGAGAAAACGCACGCAAATCAGGAAAAGCCCTACAAGTGTCCCGACTGTCCAGAAACATTTGCCATTTACGCTGAACGTATGAAACACCTGTTTCTCCACCGAGGCCCCCCAACGCGAAAATGTGATGTCTGTCAACTTGAATTCCGAAACCACGGCAGTTTGAAAAGACATTATTCTGTTCACACGGGAAAGAAGGCCTTCAGATGTTCCATCTGCCATTGTCGTTTTAAGCAGGCAAGCCACTTGAAATCCCACACCCGTCTGCACACAGGAGAGAGGCCATATAAGTGTCAGCAGTGTGACAAAAGCTTCAATCACAATTTGAGCTTGAAGAACCACGTCCAGAAATGTCACAAAGCCAACTCTGATTCCGAACAAAAAGACCTGAATATCGAGAGGGGCAGCAGCACAGGAGCACAAGCCCAACCTGAAAATGAACAAGAGTGCAATGTAGGTGTGGTCAGGAGGACAACTGTGCCGATTTTCAAAAGGAAGAGTACAGGGAGACCCCTTGGAAGGCCGAAGAAAAGGGTTTTAGATAGCTCAAGTCTGGCTGTTCAAATGGAGGATCAGTTTTAAAATCACACAGTAGTTCAACAGCGGCAGGAGTGGAAACGTGGCAAAAGTTGTTGTGGCAGTGGATATATTTGGGGGCCAAATGACCTGAAAATGTTCTAACACAGCACAAAAAATGGAGAGACTCAGCAAAAGGAGGGAGGAAGGGGAGAAAAACAACAGGTTGAACACTGAGAAGATGAAAGAGTTCCAAGTCTTGAAGTTTTCACAATGTTACTAAAAAGGGACTAAGTACTGTTTAACTGGACAGAAACAAGTTCCTGTTAAAGTGCATCTTACTGTATAAACTGTGGACCTTGGCCAAGTCAGATTTTCCCGTTTGTTCTTTATCCTTGAAACACAATTCTATCCTATCTGAGGGTTTAATAAAGTGGAGTTGAGGCTGAGATTCAGTGTCTGTGTTGTCAGTTAATTTCTTTTATAATGAATATTTTGTTTATTTTATGGGGTGTTAGTTTACACTTGGGGCCTCACCAACACTGACAGTCTTTTTTTTGTGCTCTGGTTAAGGATATTTTTCACATAATGGCTGGTGTTAGCTGGATAAAAAAAAACAAAACAAAACAAGTCCCAGGCTTCTTAGTTAAAAAACGTACATCTTGTTTCACGGGAAATACTGTTGGTCCACAGTTAATTTATAGGGGCTTAACGGTTTCTCATTTACACACACACGCACACACACACACATTTTACACACAATATAAAATGAATAATAGGTTAGAAAAGTGATTGTCCTCATTCAATTTAGGTCCAGCTAGCTAATGCTAATCACCACACAATTAGTGTTTAACTGTATAGTCTCAAGCGAGGCAGTGAACAACTACAAAAAGAGGTGGCAGTAGTGGCACGTTTGGGACTGTTGAAACACTAAAGAAAAAAGAGAAGAGCTCTGTGAATTTGAAGCAGCTTCTTTCAGAAATGTTTTAATGAGGCTTTTGACCTTGTGGAACTTGGAACCCTTTGAAATCACACAGTCAGACAGCCTAGTGTTGGTGGTTGGAACTTGTCCACAGAGTTGCCTTTGGAAGGCAGGCACTTCCTTGATTGTGGCAGGCCTGACTTGAATCTGAGGTCCCCAAGTGACTGCACTCACTCCTGATACAAGTGCTGTGCTCAACTCTATGTAAACAAACTTACTGGTGACGGCAAGGAAAGACAATGGTGAGGAGAGATACTTCTGGGAGTTGGCAGAAGAAAGGGGCCCCATGTAATATTTTGATAATTGGAACAGGTAATGCAACACAAGAAAATTCCGTCACATATCTTTCTTTGATTTCATCAAGAAAAGCCAGCATGTGAGAGAACCTCTGAGTGAATACCACCAAACCTCAGTCCTGTGTGGATTTCACAAACTAATCCACTGGCATGTCACTGCAGAGGAAAAATGACCCCATCAAACATAAGGTGAGCAACCTAATATTGGTGGACTAGGGCAGCAAAAGAAAAAAAAAAAAATCAGCGTGACTATTATTCTAATGGAGAAAAAAAACTTTTTTATGCAACCAAAAACATTTTACTGCATAGCAATACAGTGCTGGTTGATCAGAACAGCAGCAGACCTTGAATTATTTAACATCAGAGGATTATAATGCTAACTTATTGAGAGCAACATTTCAGTAAACTACTTTGCTTCACATGTTCATCACCCTGTTTTCTTGTTATGAGTTGAAAACTCTGAAGAGAGAGGGCTCTCTGCCCTGCAGGGAAGCGCTCTTCTACCATTGTGGACCCCATGTGTAGGTTCGCAGGGAGAGTAGTTCAAAGTCTAAGCTCATGATCCAGGCCACACCTGCCAAGTAGCAGACAACTCTAATTTAGCACACTTTAGTACTCGCACAAGAGCTTACTGACGTTTCGGTGGGGTAAACAAAATTGTCCATTGACGCATGCAGAATTTTAGTCAACATAAAGAGGAGGAAGATCAAAGAGAAGATTTATGGATTCAGTGAAAGAGAGTTTAGTTAAAGTGAAGTTAGCTGGTGAGGAAGTTAGTTGGTGTTTTTTTTACTTAAAGATTTTCCCCCAAATTTTTAATTATAAAAATACTAATGTAATGAATTACATTTCTAAATACATGAACAAAATGTGTACAGTATTTTTGTTGGTGTCATGGCGGTACTAAGTGCTGGGTTAAAAGAGTCCAACTTGATCTATTGTCCAACAGACTCCAGAATTACGACTGCTTCTCCCACAATCTGACCAAGGGTAAAAGCCACAGCAACGTGGCCTGCGAAATATAGACCAACCACCAGGTGTCCTCCTCACTCCATGTTCCATGTGCCAGTTTGAAAACACGGCTGCCTCTTTGAGACAATTTCTATGAAAACGGTCCTGTTTCAGCAGCTGATCCTGCCTGCGCGGTCTACAGCGGTCTGTCCATCATACCTTCTCTCTCACACACCACCCCCTCTGTCCCTGTGAACCCCGACTCGTGAACAGAGTTTCACACATTATCTCCCACTCCAGACACATGCTGGGGTCTACAGGTGACCGTGTGGTCTCACTGATAGCCAAGAGTCCACAAGGGTGTGTTAGTGTTACAGAGAAGCTGAAGATGCTTGCGACTGCGAGAGCCAGAGGCCTTCCGTCTTGTACTGGCATTAAAAAAAAGAAAAAAAAAAGAATGAATAATTCTTAGCTGCTGCCTTCTCCGGGGTTTGATGTTTGTCAATCTTTGTAAGAAATAATCAGAATACCAGATTGATGCTGGGGTTTGAGAGTGCCACCTGAGGACTCAGCTGTCTATCATTGGAGTTCGGGTGAGGATCTTTTTTAAATGAGTGAACTCAGATCTATGTCAAAGTCTGGGTGGGAGGGAGAAGAGACGCGAGGTTTGGCAGTATGACGAGTGGATAATTTACATGTTGAGCCCAAGGCAGCTGTAACCTGTGCTAATGTTTTATGCTTGTTTTGCATTTTGTATTTCATGACAGATGAATATCACATAGGCACATGAAAATGGACGTTCACAGCAAATGTGGTCTGAACCAAAATCCTTCCTACTTATTGGATAACAGGCAACACCTCTTACAATAAAAATCATATGCCCTTGCCTTTGGTCTTTCCCCCCCGTCTTTCTTTTTAAAATTCATGATTTATTTTTAGTTATACAAGATACATAGTTATGAGCCATTTGACCTTACCGATTTCTTAGAAATTCATATTTTATTTATCTTGTTTTACAATTTCAGTAGAAAAAAAAAATCAATTTACCGACGGGACTTTCAGAGGGTTGGTAGAACAGGCAAAGTTGCCCCTTTACCACATTTTAAGGCATGAGCTGTGAGATTAAAGGTCATACAAAACTGTGAGCCTGGCCGCCTCTAAAGTGGATATAAATACAGAGTGGGCCACATCGGCTGTCAGTGAGGATTGCATTTACCGTAGACTTTCTCTTTGAAAGGTTGGAGTATGTTTTATTGTTGTATCAGAATGGCCTTCCTTTACTCTGACCTATGCAAGGAAAACAAAGGGCATTGCCGTAAAGTTAATCAACCACACAATAGCGTTTGTGTTCCGATATTTAGCACTCTGTCTTTTTCACAGTGGTGAGGAATAATGCTCGTCAGCAGCACAATGGGCTGTCCCCTGCTTGGTGTGCAGCCGCCGTGACAGCGTGGCATCGTCAGTCTAAAAGCAGCAGGGAGCTAGCTGTGCATCTGCCACAACTGCAAGTTGTCTTCTGGTTAGGAGGCGTGTTCCTGGTCGGGAGTAGGCATACATACAGTGCAGACGCTCTGAGAGCCTTTAACAGCAGCTGTCAGTCAAACAGCTAATTGTTCACTTAGACAGACGGGTGGTAGGAGTTGTGTCTCCCTCACAGCATGGCAATGTGCCGGCAGACAGGTGTGGACGCCGCCCTCTGGGACCAGCTCATGGCTGCCTCGTGTGTGTCCTCCCTTCCAAGCCTGTGAACAAAGCTTTGTTTTTAACAGGAAGCTAAAGCAGAGAATTTTTGCATGTTGGTGGTAAATCCGACAAATGATTAGTTCAATCATCCATCACTGGAGTCTGAGATGAAAAGACCCGAAGATGGGACATAATATGGGACCTTTAAAGTTCATGTGAACCACTGTTGCGTGTGGTTTGTGTTGCCACAGTGCCACCTGACAGATGACATGAATGTGCAGTATTTCCAGCACGTTGCCTGCACTGAGAATCTCTCTGCCTGCTGGTCGTTTCATCTGGAATACCAGCCAGCCAGACTCTGGCAGGTGACAAAACACCACGACAGATAAAATGGAAGGCGTTACAAAAAATGAAATAAAATAATGCATTCATAATGAGTGCATTGATGATGACACATGGCCGCATACTAATGCACTCTGATTACGAATGACCCAGAAAGAGAAAACACACATCGCTCATGCATAAAGAATTGTACAATGATGAATACTGATGAAACTTCATGTCATTCACTCCCTTTTACAAACATCACATAATACATTCTGTTGATGGGCTTTTGTGAATGAGGATGAAAGAAAAAAGTCCCCCTTTTTCTTTCCTGCCCAGTTTTGGATGGCAGATACTGGAAGGAATTGGAAGAGAAGCTAAAATTTAAATAATTAAATTTTGGCTCCTCATTTCATCAGCTTCATCTCTGCTTTCACTTCACTTTCTCTCCAGAGAAGCATGTCTCAATGAGCGAAGATGAAGAGGGCTCTCTGTGTGCATACGCGTGTGCGTTTCTCTCTCTCTCTCTCTCTCTCTCTCTCTCTCTCTCTCTCTCTCTGTCTAAGATCTGGCATCTGTTTCCTTCCCTCGTCCCATTTTTGAGGTGCAGTCATTTACTGGAAACCTTTTTAATCATCCATCTAAATGTTAATCACCATGCTGCTCCCAAGTACAGAATGGTACAGTGGAAAAATACAAGTGGCAGAAAATCTCTAGTGGCAGCCACAACACTGCCACGCCAAGACAGACACAGTTATCTAAGGACTTCCTCAGACTCTGACAGAAGAGTATTATTTATTATACATTTCCTCCCAGTGCCTTGCAGCAAGGGAATGCATTTGTGCAGAATCCACACTCTTGCAGGGTTCTGCTTGCTGTTCCTATTGGTAGATGAGTGTGCGTGTGAATGAGTGAATGAGAAGCTTTGTAAAGCGCTACAGTGTTCCATGAAGGTATTGGAAAATGACCTGTGAGTGTAGAGACTGGCAGATGCATCTACTGTATGTGAGAGTGGACGTTGCATTTACACTAATCCAGCAATGCATTTGTGATTGAGGAACACCTTTGGCAGCCCCAATGCACCCTTTCAAGTTTTTACTGCAAATATTCATCCTCTGCAGTGAATGAATTGTATGGTCACATCTCACATCTTGATGAAATTGAAGCTAACGTTCCATCCATCCATCTTCTGCCTGCTTTATCTGGAAAGAAGGGGGACCAGAGGGTGTGCTCTAATTATAGCGGGATCACACTCCTCAGCCTCCCTGGTAAAGTCTACTCCAGGGTGCTGGAGAGGAGGATATGGCTGGTAGTCGAACCCCAGATTCAGGAGGAACAATGCGGGTTCTGTCCAGATCGCAGAGCACTGGACCAGCTCCATACTCTCCACCGGGTGCTTGAGGGTCCATGGGAGTTCACCAACAAGTCCACAAATGCTTTTAGATTTGGAGAAGGCGTTGCACCGTAACCCCTTGACACATCTTGTGGGGGGTGCTCCAGCAGTATGGGGTCCGGGGGCCTTTGTTAAAGGCCGTTCGGTCCCTGTATGATTGGAGCAGAAGTCTGGTTTGCATTGCCGGCAGTCAGTCAAAATTGTTCCCAGTGCATATTGGACTCCGCCAGGGCTACCCTTTGTCACCGGTTCTGTTCATTATTTTCATGGACACAATTTCTAGGTGCACCCAGGGGTCAGAGGGGGTCCGGTTCGGGAACCACATGATTGCGTCTCTGCTTTTTGTAGATGATGTGGTCATGTTGGCTTCATCAAGCCAGGACCTCCAATGTTTGCTGGGGTGTTTTGCGGCCGAGTGTGAAGCGACTGGGATGAGAATCAGCACCTCCTCTCAAGTCTGAGGGCATGTTTCTCAAACAGAAAAAGGTTGTTTGCCCTCTGCGGGTTGGTGGAGAGTCTGTGCCTCAGGTGGAGGAGTTCAAGTATCTCAGGGTTTTGTTCACGGGTGAGGGAAAGATGGAGCGCAAGATCAACAGGCGTGTTGGTGTGGCGTTTGCGGTGATGCAGTTGCTATACCGATCGGCGATCTGTTTGTGGTGAAGAAGGAGCTAAGCCGAAAGGCGAAGCTCTCAATTTACCGATCTACATTCCTACCCTCACCTATGGTCATGAGCTTTGGGTAATGAATGAAAGAACGAGATTGCGGATTGAAGCGGCCGAAATGAGTTTCCTCGCGTATGGTGGCTGGATGCACCCTTAGGGACAGGGTGAGGAGCTCAGTTACCTGCCAGCTTGGAGTAGAGCCACTGCTCCTCCACATCGAGAGGAGCCGGCTGAGGTGGCTCTGGCATCTGTTTTGGACGCTTCCCTGGAGAGGTGTTCCGGCCATGTACCCCTGGGAGGAGACGCTGAGGAAGGCCTGGGAACACTTTGGGTTCCCACTGGATGAGCTGGAGGAGGTGACTAGACAGGGGAGGCTGGGTGTCTCTGCTGAGACTGTTGTGTCCGTGCTATTGTTACAGTTGCAAATTATGTCTATGTTTTTTTTTTTTTTTTAAGTAGTCAGTCCAGACATTCTTGTTAACTGTGATCAAGTGAACTCAACTATGATCAATAATTATTATTATTTTTTTTTTTAATGTGAATCGATTGATATATGTTAGTTTGTGGAGCTAATTAGTTACAGTGGCGTTCTGTGGTGTTAAAGCTAAAAGGGTAAAAATGCATCAGGGTTTTACACGTATCGTGCCGATATCAGGGTAGCTTAGTGCACAACTTTGCCTAATTACATCCTCACAAATCTGTTTGCATGGCTGCATTTATAAGACTTTAATCCCTCCTACAGGGCACGTGTCATTAACCCCGTGTTTCTCTCCTCCCCTGCAATTATTACTGCCAAAATTACTTTGCTCCACGACCACATTAATCAACAGACATATAAGACTTGGAAAAAGTTCAATTTAGCAGCTTGTTGCCTTTTTTATGTTATTTGATCAAAAAACAAACAAACAAAAAAACAGCCCAACCAAACAAGATTAACAGAAATCACCTTAAATCTCTGTTCATCTAGAAATTGCTGTACTGATTTTATTTCACGTTCTTCGCCGAAGCTCGAGACCAGAGAAAAATCCCTTCAACCATCTGATTTGTATTCATCTTGCTTTAAACACATCCTCTGTTTTTCTTTTCTGACTTAAAAAAAAAAAATGAACATCACCTGCCTCCGTTGCTCATCGCATGATGTTGACATCAAGGTCTTGATATGCTTGTGTGTGTGCATGCATGTGGCCTTGCTTGCTGCGGATGGGTTTGTGAGTTCAAGGTCACGACACGCCATGGGAATCATGAATATGCACAAAATATCGCTGGCTTTCAAAGAAGTGGTTGTCAGGCTAAATAGCGCTGCTGAGTGCAGATAACAGTGAAGAAAGTGGCAGGGTTATCTCTCCATCTCAGTTCAGATGATACACGGCGTGCATGCGAAATACAACATAAATGACGTTCCTGCTGTCATTTATACAGCAGTATTACAGCTCCACTTTTTCCCCACAGTAAATGGAATAATAGGCGACAGCTACGAGGTGATTTTAGAGCAAAACCTGAGACCGCCGTTCTTGAGATTTGCCCCCTCACCTGTTCCGCGTGTCCGGGCAGCTTGTAGAGGACGTGATTTAATCTTAAACGTCGTCTCTTCAAGGTCTGCCGTAGATTTCCAAGCAATGAACTGCGGCAGCGATGTGTCACAGCGGTGACCTTATGGCACACATGCGCGCACTCACGCACGCACACATACACACTGTGTGGGGAACGCGATAGCGGCGTATGTTACTGCAAGCACATTTATGGTGCCTGAAGAGGCGACTCTATCAACTTACATTGCCATTAAACCAAGGACACAGTGGACGTACTCCTCGGTAAAGTCTGTTCGCAGATCATATAAAAGGATATATGGTTTGTGTAATGGCGTTTGATAAGCGTTTGAAATGATTATCTGGGCCCTGTCCGACCTTCTTGGCATAACACTGGCCGGCCGATGCACTGCACTCAGATGTAGCTGGATGGCAGGAACACTGGTTGAAAATATAAAACACCCAATCCTCAACACATAAGAAAAAAATGTGCTGCAGATATATTTATATATCCGCAGCCATTTAATTTGGCAAAACTCTGTGGGAGCGTTTCCATAGAAGGTGTTGATGATTTGCATTTTGATGATTCGCTTACGAAGGTTTATGGAAATGGCAGCCCTTTGAATAAACTTACCCAGATTGGAGGCAAAGTTTGCATGCTCATTTTTGGTGTTTTTTCCAAATTATGATGAACAACTGAAACGTGTATGATGGGTGTTTCCGCCGTCGTAAACACTGGGCCTGTCATGGCCAAGGTAGTTATGTTTTGTCAACATTTCTGGATGATTAGAAATATTCTGAGTGGCTCTGCTGATAAACCCTTGTTTGCCCAACAAGTGCAGTTAAATCTGATTTAACTGCACTTTTTATTTCACTGGAATGTAGCATAGGCAACATAGTGGTGCCGTGGTGAGCTTGTTGCCTCACAGCAAGAGGGTCGGCTGTTTGATCCCTGGCCGGGCCTGGGGCCTTTCTGCGTACAGTGTGTATGTTCTCATTTGGACTGCATGGGTTCTCTGCAGATACTCCGAGTCCTCCCTGAGTCCAAAAACACTCATGTGAGGTGAATTGGGAAGTCTGAATTGGTCAAAGGAGTGAGTGCAAATACGAATGGTTGTTTGTCTCTCTGTGGACCTGTGATGAACTGGTGACTTGTCCAGGGTATAACCCTGCTTCCCTTCCCCCAAGACAGTTAGGATATGCTCTTGGAACCCCCTGCAACCCTGAGTGCAACCCTGAGCGTAGCATTACTGTGTTACTAACTGCTTTATTTTTTTCGGCTTGGTGTTCTGAGCCTGAGCTTTACAAGACAGAGATGTTAGAAAAGTTCAGATTTGTTTTAGCTTATTACCGTAGTATTACTATATTATTGCTATGAGTATTTTCAGAGAACATTTTGCTGATATTTGAGAGTCGTAGGCTAGTTGTTTTGTTTTATTACCCCATGGAGTAGCCCCAATTTAGGGTGACTTTGCCATGTGTGGCTAATGCCAATCAATCCCCCATCTTTATTTAATGCTACCAATCCATCCGCCACGACCAGAGGAGATGGAACCTTTTTGGGACAGATAGGAACATTTTTGTCTCTTGAGCACAGACAAGGCCCTCCGCTGAGATGCTGCCACCCCTACTGAGTTTGCAGCTCGTTTCAAAACCACCTGCGCTAAACATCCTGCCTCATCCCTGGCAACACCCAGACACAGAGGCATGGATTTAAACTCCAGGCTGAAGAGGTGAAAGTAGAGAGGCATTCGGAGGATGAAGGGATGCTGCTTGAAAACAACCAGGAGAGGGGTTTGGGGAGCGGAAAAGAATCAAAGCGATGTTTGAAATTATAATTCACTTCTCTGACTTTCTCCACACATGGCTTCTTCCTGCCTAGAGCTCTGTGCTGCTCACAATTTGCTATTGGCTGCCTTGTCTCTTTTTACAGGGCTCTTAAGGAAAATCCCTCTATAAAGCCAACCTCCTGAATGTCTCCAGGGAGGCTTGTGTGTGGTTTGTATACATCTCATATTTATTTGTGTAGAATTCTATCTTTTTGCCAGTTGTATCTTATAAGCTTAAAGGTCCAGTATGACCCAGTCTGGAACATTCAATTTCATGCCAATAGAAGTAGAATAGATTTTGTTGGCGAAAGAAAAGAAAACACCTGTTGCTTAATAAAACAAACAAACGAAAAAAAAAAAAACTATTACTTTTCGATTTTTTTGTTTTGATTGATTTGGCCTTGAAGGCCTCAAAGGTTTTTTTTTTTTTTTTGATAGTGATTCTCCAAACCATGGACACAACAAATGGATAATGTTCACTTCTCCATGGTTGTTTTAAGCTGTTTAAAAGCCGAGTATGTAGCAGTTCAATTGGAAGATACCAATTGTTAATAATATATATTTATGATTACATCAAGACTTGGCGGTCCCAATGGAAGTGTGGGAAATGGAATGTGGCCATATTGTGCTACAATATATCTATAGTACTCCAGAAGATGGGTCTGTTCAAGGTTTAGTCATTCTTACCTCGTAACAGCAGGTAAAAAAAAGAATTGAGATCAAATAGGTCAATGAGAGATTGTTTGCAGCGAGCGCTCTTTTCATTCTATACCACTAAATCTTACATGCTGGACATTGTAATTAAAACAGTTCTATAGATTTCACTCTAATTCACCTCAGCAAACTGAACTCACTTCAGCAAACTTGCGTCTGTGTTTTTTTTAAATTTCATTTCAAGACAGAACAAAAATCCCCAAGTGGATTAAGAGCCTATTATCATCAAGGCGAAGAGAGCAGACAGGCAAAATTAATATAATTTTAAATTCCACACGGACTCCTGGCCTCAGTCAGATCCGTGAAACACTTCATCGCGTGCGGCAGCTGCTCTCACGTTTCTCCACTTTATCAAGCACAGGAATATCTAAGAACTACCCCCAGCTACTGCCCAAGGCAAGGTATTAAATGTATAACATGTTGTCGGCCCGAGAGTGAAACGTTGCCAGTCTTGCCTGCAGAGACAGGCTGTGAAAAAGGTGGGAAAGGCAAAAGGAAGGTAGTCCTGCACTGGTCTTTGTTACCTTCCATTCTCAACCTTTTGGCATTTTTCAGCACGCACAAATGCGCTCACGCACACACACACACACACACACACACACACACACACACACACACTGTTTCCCGGCTGCAGTGTCACTGCTGCTGTACATGCAGTTGGACACTCAGATTGATGGCCTCTTTTCTAAATTCAGAGGAGGTGCCAGGAGGCATTAAGGGCGCGCTGTACGCTCTCTGTATCGCTGCCACATGCACACGAAGACTTTGCTTCATTACCTTAATGGTGATACAGCTCTGAGGATCGAGGTGAATAGGGAGAATGTTGGAGGGAGGGTGGGGTGGTGTTGGGGTGCGGACTAAGAGGAACTCTTTGCACATTGAAGAGAGGAGAGGCAAGGTCACTGCCTCCTGTGTTATTTCATGATCACTTGCTTTGCCTTGCAGAAAGTCACGGAGCCTGTAGCAGCACTTTAGGTTGCTGTGTAAAGTACCTGACAAGTAATGGAGCAAACAGAGGCACACACACACACACACACACACACACACACACACACACACACAGAAGGGGCACTGTCCTTGTGCAGACATAGTCAACCACTGGACATGTAACTTGCTTCTGTTCAAAGAAGCCACACACTTCTAAATATAGTTGTCTCGCAACCACAGTGCAAGTAATTGAAAATATTTTTTTTATTTTTACCAACCCCCCCCTTCATTTTTCTTTTCATTTTAAACACGTATGAAATACTCTCAGGTTAATTAGACCCATTATTGCAAACTGCTTCCATGAGTTAAAGTGTTAAATTGCCGGCAAGTGGGCTGTTTTCTTTTGGCCGTACACTGACTGTAATTTCTTGTGTGAGTATGCCAAAAAGTGGAGCTTGCAGGAAGAAATGCAAATCGAGCCCCTAAGTTCCAAAATGCAATAAAATTGGTGGGTGATAACAACTTCACAGATTTCATTGTATTTTAGGGATTTAAACTGATTAGAGCAATTACACTGGAGCCGGCTGTATGCGCCTGCAGCTTGGACATCACAGGGAGAAAAGCTACATCGATAGGCAGACAAAATTGAATTAGATTTACACAGGAAATCTTGTTTAAGTGCAGACATCCAGCAATAGATGAAATACTTCAGCCCTGTTATTTCTTTTTCTCAATAAAAATGGTCTTCTACAACTTCTGCCACTCGTGTCCATGAAATCCTTCATATAAATCAAGGTTTCAGCTGTTTATTGCTTGGTGCATATGCACATAATCTGATGTTTAAGGTGGTTATTGTGTAATTAATGTGGTTTATTGAAGAATATCTATAAATCTGTATAAACTAACCTTGGATGATGAATTCAGAACACCTCAGAATTGGTCTGGTTGAGCTAGACCAATTCATTTTAAATTGTTTGTCTTAATCCTTGTTTTCTGAAATCTGGCTTGATCTCACTTCTTTTAGTGTAAAATGATGAAACCTTGAGTGGATTCATGGCTACTGGGGCAATAAGACTGCTTCCTTACAAGTGGGTCCACTCTTTATCCTATACAAATGCAAGTTATATTTTGTAAGAAACCTATTCTATTTTATGCAAGGTGAAGAACTTCTTCAAGTTTTAGTTAAGATGTATTGTTTTTTCAGTTTGGGCCTTTTTTTGGGGGGGGGATCAGACAGTCAACTCAAACTCTTGGAGAACCACCCCCCAAAAAATGTTATTGTTTTTAGAAGGATAAAACTGTCACTGAAAAGTCCCACTGAAGGAAAAAAAACGCATGAGCGCATCACTCGTAAAAAAGTTTGCTGGTTTGACAAGGACGTTTGCAGCAGTTTTCCCTTTCCATGTTTGTGCTGCTGGGAGTTAATTACTGTCCTATCAGCTACATAACGAATCAATAGCTGTCTGGAAACACTTGCTCTCTCCGTCTGAGTGTGTGGGCGCACGCACATGTTTGTGTGTTCTGGAGTGTTGCAAGAGATGGTAGGAAAAAGGCTATCACTTCAAACCACGCAGTGTTAAACTGTCACACCACACAGCGCCGTCCAGGTGGGCCGGGTTGGCCGTCCAGCTGATGGCGAAGAAAGATGGACCAATGAATGACATGAGGGTGCACCGAGGGCTTATCTTTCGTGAGCGGAGCTCTGACATCTGTAAATTTAATTAAAGCCGCGCACGTGCGTGTGAGAGGGAGAGTTGCGAGACAGTCGAGCGCTTCTGTGAGAGCGTGTGTTCCAATTTCCCCGCAGCCTGCAGGCGCTGGGCGGCTCTGTCGATGCTCTGCCCTTCATCAGATGGCCCAAGGTTGGCTAATTAGGACTGTCACACATGCACATTTCCTCATTTTGCTCCTGCTTCCTCTCTGCCGCTGAAAGTTTTTGCACTCTCAGCTCTTCTCCCTCCGTTTCTACACTTGACAGCGCTCACATTTTAATTAGTGTTGATCACATCCCATATCCTCTCCTTTTTCGTTAAAAAAAACCTGTTGATTGAGCTGATGTTTGTTTGTGTTAGATTTCATCAATATTACCTATTACATATTACATAATACAGATGGATCACGTTGAAATTTCTGAAGCATCCGTCTTGCCAAGCTCACAGTTTTTTTTTTTTTCCATGAGACTTTATTTTGGTTCTGACAAAAGAAGGAAGGGGCTGCAGCTAGAGGCCCTCCACATGTGAACAAAAGTAAAAGACCAGATGCAGGAAGTCGCCTCTTTCCCTGCTGATGCCATGTAGCAACTTCTAATAACCAACATATTGTGAGGAAAGCCTCAGAATGATCTCCACACCGGCGCTGACTCTACATCGGCAGATACAATGTGACTCACAGGATGATCCAACATGGATCTTGAGAAATCCCTCCAGTGTGTCCAATACTGCATTAATGAATTTTAAATCAGTTGTATGTATTTTTTTTCTCACAGTGTATGGTGTGTAGTAACATAGTGCACCACATTAACAGATTGCATCCACCAGCAACCACAGACTCTCAAAACTAGAAACTTCTCTATTTCACTGCCATTGCCAAACGTTAAACGTAATAAAAAAAACAAAACAATTGTTCTTGTTTGAATAGAGAAAGGCAGGAATTGTGATGTTTGTAACATTTGAACATTGATTATATTAAACAGCTCAACACCTTTTTCTTTTCGTTTTTTAACTTTTTGCTGACCTTATTTTCTTTTGTCAAAGGCCACACTACTTTTACCCTGCAACTCTAGGCTTTGTATTCAACCCACAGCTCAACCCCAAATGTGATCAATTTATTGAAGAGAGCTTCTGAACCATGGTAGATGGCAAATACTGCACAGCATCAACTCTAGTGATGTGTGGCCATCTCACCGGCAGTTGGATAAAATATTCCACAGCATTTGATCTTCTATAAAAAGAAGAAAACACCCAAATGATAGCCGCATCTTGTTAACTGCATGGGATCTAAGATGCTCCCTGCATTTGCTGCAGGAAAAATGCTTCAGCAGAGCTATTATTCCGTCTCATTAATGAAGTTTTGCACAGAAGTCAGCGTGCAGAGGCTGGATGCCTCCAATTGGAAGCCCGGGTGGCAATGCCGGATGCCCAGTGGGAGCCTGTGTCATCGGCGGGAGTGGAAAAAACAGCAGGGCCAGTTGCATAATCCTTATTCAGCATCGCACACTTCTGGTGGCTGTATCCCCTGCGGGCAGAAGTGAGCCGTTCTGCTTGACTCTCTTGCTCTTTGATGGCCTGCATAAAAGTAACTTCACACCACCTAACAGAGAGCAGAAAGTGTGAAATTCAAGTTTGAAGCCGCGGGATTGGTGACGACATTCGTCTCAGTCTCCGGTGGTGGGAAGCAGTCACTTGAAAGAGGCGAGTGTTTCCCTGGATAACCGACTGACTGAGAGTTTTTATACGAGAAGTTTTCCGTCCCTTCCTCGGGTGTTTCTGCCACCGAACCTGACATGTCGGCGCAAGTGTATTCTGTAATTAGAGCCACCATCAGTCTACACTGCTGCTACTGCTGTTGCAATCAGGTGCCCTCATTGCCTTCTAATGTCATTTATATTCCAACACTGACGGTCATCATACCATGTGACATTTTAAAGGAGACTGCCAACTCCCGAATATGAAGTAGAAGCTGCAGCAATGATTAGTTTTACATGAGCGTTGGACCAAATGACTTCATGCATTATTAAATAGGTCACTCTAAGCTACAAACGCTGGTGGGGATCAGTCGTTTTTCACTCTGCACTTTACATCAGATTTGCAAAGTGGGTCTTGAGCTATTCGGCCTCTGTTTTTTGGACTCATTACGTCTTTCTCCAGGTATATCAGAAACAGCCAGTTTGAGCTGAAAAACCCAACGCATGCGGATAACAGTGATGGGCACGACAAACGACAAACGACAAAAAGCAATTATACTCACAGAAAAAAATCCCCCTATTTGTCTGCGATTTATGTGTTCTATTTCTGTGAGAAAAAAACTACAACATAATTTGGGATTACATAAATGAATGTAAGCAAACTAATAAACTTGATAAAACCGTTAATTCAACAAGTAAGATATTCATTTTATGCTCTGCATAGCATATTAGCATTTTTTGCTAAAAAAATCTCATGTGTCATTGACTCAAACTGAATGTCATTTATTTCATAAACTGCCTTCATTGGTTATAATTTATTAATTTAGAGTTGACTCACATTGGTTCCAAGGGATTTGGCTGAATAAGTATATGATTTTTTTTTGGAGTGTGTGGTTATGTGTGCATGCGGGTGAGTGGGCGAAGAGCTTGCAGTGCTTTTGCTCAGACCTTTTTGGTGGAGATGAGTTCAGAGCTGGGAGTAAAATGAGCACTGCGGTTGCATCAGTCAGGTGGCCAGGCGCGTGACACAGCTCTGAGGCTTAAGAAAAAAAAAAAAAAAAAAAAATTTGTGTTGCAGCTGTTTTTATCAACATGTTTGCCACAAGAAGCCTGCAACACTTCAGTAGATGTTTTAGAAATGACATTTTTGATGGTGTTTCTTATTGCGGTGCACTTCTTCTCTCAACACGTCCAACCTTTAAGCGGTGTACATATGCGTGTGAGAGAACAGGACAAGCAAGGTGCTTGCCTGTAGGTTCTGCTTTTTATCCTTGGCTGGCAACTGAGTAGTTTCAATAGAGACTACTAGTGAGAAGGTATTATTCAGACTTGCCTGATGAGCCTAACATAATTACTATAAATATAAAAAACGACGGTATCCTGCCGGGGTTCACTCTATGTCTATGCTGTCCAAATTTATGGCGAAACTTTGAACACTTTTCAATTCTTTTCCACAGTTATGGTTTGTTCAGTGTTTGACCTCTGCAGGGCATAGATTTGCCCTGATGTTCACTGTCCTGCCAAAGACTACAGCCCTACACCCACCTATGGTCCTGAAAAGAGGGGTTGAATGAATTTTTTATATATCCTGCTTTAAATTCAAACTGCACGTCTGCAGAAGTGGAGGGTCAACAGCAGCTTCCACATGCAATGGCCGACCCCCCCAAAAAATAACCAATATTTGATCTTATAATGCTGATTTAGGAGGAATCGTAACAATGAAACAGTGGACTAAAGAGCAAAACTCATTTTATCATGACAACAGCAAAATCCTGTGTGTGTGTGTGTGTGTGTGTGTGTGTGTGTGTGTGTGTGTGTGTGTGTGTGTGTGTGTGTGCGCACGTGAGTGTAAGAATGTGTGTGTCAGCCCGCGTCTGTACTGGGTTCTGACACTGATGCAAATAGCCACCCCAAGGGCAGCGTACAGTGGAAGGGCGGGGATATGCCACCACTGATAAAAGGCCTGAACACACACACACACACACACACACACACACACACACACACACACACTGGCCTGATGCCACACAGCAGCTGAATGTCCAAATTAATCGCAGCCCTTCCACGTGAGCACCGAGGCCCCTGCTCAGGCCTCGGCTGCTGCGCCTCCGCTCAGCCCTCCCGCTACCATTTCTCTCATCACTTCCAAGTGTGTTGACACAGTTTCAATCACTGCTCCTGCACGGCAACATCACCGGAACTAGTTCATAAGTGTTTAAATAGTGTGGATGGGAGCCTTTTGAAATTCATGAGCTGGAAAATTTGACATTTTATGAAGAGACTTGTGGGAGAAGAATAAATCAATTCCTCTTTGTGTTTTTGTTGCTCCAATTTGCCCTCGTCCCCTTTTGACTGCAAGAAATTTGTATTAGACATGAAAAAAAAAAACACTAATGGTGTTTCTTTATTTAACCTTAATACCTCAGCGCTTCTGAGTCTGCTAAAGAGCTGTGTGTCTTACAGGAGTTGGCTGCCAGGACTGCACTCTCAGTCTTGTCATTTCATGGCGAGGCGGGGAAGTAAAAATCTCAAACTGACATCTAGATTGTCTTCGCTCCTCTTTTAGCAGTGACAGACTCTCCACTTGTGACGACTATTATGGTTATGGCCTGGGCTCTGTGTGAAGAGATTAAATGGCATTTAGAGAGACTAAGTATGCAAAGGCCTTTTTTTCATTTCCTCAATCATAGTTAAATATGGTTTTGAATGACAAAACTCTATTTTACAGATTTAAAAAAAAAAAAAAAAAAGAAGTGTTTTTTTCAGCTTTCTCCTCATTGGATGCACTCTTCCATGATTGAACAACATCCAATAGTGATAGCAATCATCTTGGCAATGAAGGCTGACAATTTCCCTCTTGCTACCATAAATTAACGGCTAGCGCAGCATTTTATTTTCATTGTGGCTCTGTGTTGTGTAGTGTTTTCGTCATAATGACGACAACTGAGGGTGTTTCTTTTTGTATCTTTTCTTGGTCACGCCTGGTGGATATATACAGGAATCCACCGCTACAGCAGTTGCGCAGGGTTGACTTGACCTGACATTGCCTGGTCACAATCTTTATGTTCTGGCACAGAGTGTGGAGCCGCAGCCTGTCGCGCCATGGAAAGATCCATTAGCTAATCAACTCCCAAAATATCACAAGTCACATCCAGTGTGACTGGCAGCATCCTGCAAGTGGCTCCTGCTAGCTTGACTATACGATCTACATAGTTTGGAAAACAAGAAAGTTTATTCTGGCATCAAACCACGATTCAGAGTTACTTGCCCAGGGGGCAAATGCTAAAAGACTAAACGCCGCAATAAACAAGCGTTGGTGCGAGGCTGCGATGAGCTCAAGACCTCTGCCTCTCTCTGAGGGAGCTCAGACAAGTGAGAGATGGATAATCCGTCCGACCTTGTCCAGCTGAGCGTGGTGGTTTTGTAAATTTTGTCCGTTTGAACAGGGTACGGGAGGTCAAACTCAACTCACACATCAAGCCGGCCAGCCACCGCTGTGTGGAAAAAGCCCTCGGGCTGCACGCAGTGGCAGCAAAAAAATCCCTGCTGCTCACTTCGACACCAAGAGGCAACAGCACTTTGCTGGAATCAGAGCGGCTGTTCCAGCTCAATTTTTGCTTCTCGCACAACTTGCTGAGGAAAATAACTGACTGCTGAAAAGTAAAATACAAAGCCAATATGTTCTGGTCGTAAAAAAAGAGTTCATTATGTATATTTTTTTCATTCAAATAATCCTTTGCAATTTTGATCATTTTTAAACTCTAGCACACAATATGTCACATCTGCTTGTCTGATTTCTAGGTCTCCTTTCCGATTTGCCCTCCTTGTTTGCATGTGTGTGTGCGCGCACTTTTCCCTCTGCTAATTGCAGATGCATACAAATCGTAGCATTCCCAGGAGGTGAATCTTCTGTCAGCACTTCAGAGAAAATGCAAATCATGTCAAGTTGGCTCAAGTCTGCAGTGAAGACTTTACTGATTCTTCCATTATTTGCACACCGTGAACAGAGTGTTGTCTTTGTGTGGTGCTCAAAAGGGAGAGTGTCTTAGACCTGTGTGGTCGCTGGAGTCGAAATTGTTCTCTTTAAGCTGCTTAGGAACTCATACCCACCTGCAAAAATGTTTCTGCTTCGTCAAAAGCCTCATTTAGGAAATGAAGTCAATTTAATTACTGATGCCGCTTTGCATTTTCCTTTGTGTTATGACGCTGAGTCGAACATCCTTTTTTTCGTGGCAAGAGAGGAACCAGAATATGAATTCCTCTGTTGTCTTTGGGCAAAGATGAAGCTACAACTAATCAGTTTAGCTCAAAAAACAGAAAATGGCTGAAACAAGGAGCGTGGTGAACATCCAGATCAGCTACAGCTTGTTTGTTCCTGCAGAAATATATGCATATATTATTCCACAGCTCATTAAACAGGAGGGGAGGTTCTTAGATTTTCTGAATTATAATGAAAAGGAAGAAACAGACCTAAAAAAAAAAAAATGCCTCTGCTCGACTAATTTGTAGGCAGGAGGTAAATATTTCAGTCTGAGCTAAACTTAATCCTGCCACTTAAGACAAATATGGACTTGATTTTTTTGAAGACAGATGAACAAAAATGCTGTGTGCTCCCTACAATAACAACTCAGAAAACATGACACGCTCTCTCATGTTATCAATGTTGTCTCTTCACAGATACTGTGCTTCCTGATTCATTTCGTTTGAAGATACAGTCTTCACTTTCATTATTAATCAACTAGTAGGAAGAATGTTGGCATATTTATATAGCATTAGCATGCTGGTGCAGGTGCAGTTGCCAAAAGCACACATGGGGAATGTCAGTCTGCTTCTCTCAGGTTTTTACCCTGAAATCGTGAAAACAAAATCAAATGGGAAATCATGGACTGACATTTGTGTGGTTAGTAGTTTTCTCTCCCACCACTAGAATCGATACAATCTCACACATTGTGCCTTAAAAAAAAGAAGAAAAAAGAGTAATTGATCTGACAGCTGACTGGGCTGACGAGGTGCAGTGGTTAGCACTTGGCAGAAAGAAGGTTATGAGTTTGATTCCCCAGCCTTCCAATGTGGAGTCTGCATGTTCTCCCTGTGGCTGCCTGGCTTCTCTCCTCACACAATCCAAAGTCATGAACATTAGCATGACTGACAACCCTGAAGGAAATGAGCACGAGTGGTTGTTTGTCTTTCTATGTGGCTCTTATAGTCCTGGGTCAAAGCCTGCCTGGGAAAGGCTCCAGCAATCCAGCACATATTTCCATCTATTAGCATGTGTCAGAAAAAGAATACATATATGTGTGTATTTTGTGCACACCTGCTGTTGTTTCTCTCATTAATTCATTGAGTGCAAGAACCTTCTTGCTCCTCTGCTCAACAACCAATCACTGCACATACAACTAGTGGTTGCACTGGAATTCCAAAGGTGTGAATATTGGCTCCCCTGAGTCCCTGTGAGCTCCTCTGCACATACAACTAGTGGTTGCACTGGAATTTCAAAAGTGTGAATATTGGCTCCCCTGAGTCCCTGTGAGCTACGTGCACCCAAACATTCTTCGCCATTTCTCTCCATAACTAAATCACATCTTGTCCCAGATGCTCAGCACTCTGCCTCCAACGATCACAGGGTTTAGAAATCTTGTTGCGTTATTCTGACACAGACCTGATGTTAGGAGGCACTTTTTTTTATTTTATTTTTTTTTTTTATCATTTTAACAAAGGCACTTCTGACTACGTTACAAGAAATGATCTGTTCCATGAGGAGACACTGAGTGTTCCACTGAATCCCGCTGCTTTTCATTGGCCCGCTTGTTTGTGATTACACATGCAATTGTGTGTGTGTGTGTGCGTGCATGTGAGTCTGCCAATGCCTCTGCTTGTCTGCTACCCTGTGTGTAATAAATCAATAAAACTAAGTGCTTAATAATTCTGCAGTGAAATTTAATAGTCATTGCAGAGAGTTTGTGACAAGATTAAAAAAGCTCTTCAATTTATGTTTGTGATGTCATATTGTCATAGTTCTCGATACATTAAACTTGGCAAGACAAGAAAAAACAACAACATATGTGGTACTGCCAAAAATGGGTCAACCACAATTAGTGTTTAAACACTGGGAATATGTTAAATTGCTTTGTTTATTTTCATTAATTTGTTTGTTTATAATTGTATACAAATTATTTGAGTGTTTGGGTGGCATTTATGTGTAAAATACGAGAGGGGGAACTTCTGTGTTGGGGCGAGTTGCGCTGGGGACAGATAAAGGGGGCGGTGCCTTCCCCGTTTCCTCAGACGCATTCTGGAACAATCCAAAGCACCAACTATGTCTCTTGCTTCTCCATTTAACCTGCTTTATACAGGTACAGTATTTGTCATTGTGATCCTCCATCCTGGGGACCCGTAACACATACACACCTAGAAATTATGCATAATACACAGGATAATCATTTAGGAGCTGATATCATTTCACCACCACATATGGTAGTTTTGTGTTGCGTGTACACTGAAGTAAACTCTCATCAATTTGTGGATAATATCCGGTGACAAATGTCATGAGAGAGATTTTTGCATTGACCATTATTTACAGTATTTTTTTTTTTTATTGTTTATTTGTCATATCTATTCTTATAATTTCATTTCTATTATTATAACATTATCATTATGAGCCTTGCATTCACAATCCACAGATGATCCGCTCATAATCCCCTCCGTTGGTGGTCCTCAGTGTCTGATTACACTGAAAGCTGTGCAGGAAAAGCGCACTGTGTTTGTCTTGGAGGCACTTGATAATGTCCCTCCCAATGCGCTTCCTTTATCGCTTGACCTTTGATGTGATCGCATACTATTTGTTTTCATTGCCTTTTGCACCGAGGCCTTTGTTTGCTGTCGCCAGCGCGGCCAGTGAGCATTTTGAAACATCAATGCACTCAGCGCAATGATAACAGCTGTTGTTTTGGCACCTCTTCGCTGCCCACAGAACAAAATGAAACATGTGCATCATCAGTCCTGCTGCATTATGACAGTTACAGAATAATCATCACTGATTTCAATACCCTTTTGGGCAGCAGCGTTGATAAATCTGTTCCTGCCTCTGAATATCACAAGCGGCCTTTAATCACATTTGAGGAGTTTGGACTTTTCTGCCCTGCTCTTCAAACATGGAGCCCAGCTGTGGTGCCTCCTCACACACAGCGCTAAATAAGTTACGGTATTGAAAGACAAAGTGCTGTAATCTCCTGCGGGGCCATGAGAGCCCTTTAATTATTCATAGATTAATAGACTGTAAAGATGTGTGTGTCCCAAGATGGCCACTTTAAGTCCAATAATTCTAACTAGCCATTTTTCCTCAGCTTTGTTCTCGAAAAAAATAGTCTCTCAGAGAGCAGGTCTATTTTCAGCAGCAGCAGCAGCAGCAGCAGCAGCAGCAGCAGCAGCAGCAGCAGCAGCACAATATTCACCCTGGCCTGATATTTTTTCCTGAAAATTTCGCTTCATGCTCGTGCTGCTGTGCCATGTGATGACGAAGAAGTTAAACGGGGCAGAGACACATCATTAAAGGGGTTTAAATACAGACTCCCGAGCGCAGTGTTGGCTGATAGATCCTTTAATTTTTTAATCAGTGCATTTTTAAACAATGCCTTAACAGCAGCACGTTATAATTTGTGAGCGGGTGTGAGGTGAGGCTTAAAGAGCCTGCTGCTGGGATAATAATCTGTTTCACCCTTTCACCCTAATGTAGTGTTTCACTTAATTTCCTTTCTCACAAATATTTATTTCATCTATCTGACTGATGAATGGCATTGGGGAAAGGTTTGGTTGTTTGGAGAGAAAAAAAAAATCCCCAACTTAAGTTTTAATATGACGACTTTGTAAGTTGACTTTCATGTGAAAAACACACAATAAGCTACTGTCAGTAGATGTTTTTCAAACTGCAATTGAGGTGTTCAATGAAATTCTTTCTGCATCTTCCTTTTTAAATCTATACTCACCCAAAGCACCTCAACCAAGCTCTTCACCTTTACACCATAATGTTGAAGCTGAGCAACTTCACCTCTTGCTTAAGCGTATGGATCATGTGTGCGTGTATCTAGGCTACAAAGCGATAAAACAGTTTCACCTAAATGTCAACCTAAATGAAAAATGCTTTCCAGTAAGGGTTCATAAAATATCAAGAATTTATGTATGAGTTTAGTCATTGAATATAATGACCTTAAATGTATTTATGGGAGTGAATGCCTGACTGGATTAATGCGTTAATTACGGTGTTTGAATCATCAATAGTTATTTGTGATTAATGATGTTCACAAGGACTTCACAAGTAAATTTACATGTAAAGGTAAAAGACAAAACCAACCAGATCAGCTTCATTCTAAATCTTGCAATCACAAATAATTCAGCATTGCTTGATCATGAGTTAATCCCATTAGGATTATCATCATAATTCCTCTACTCTTACCACGAAGAGTGACCAAATGATCAAAAGGAAAGGAACTCCTGTTCCTGAAAACTATCATAACAATATGCTTAGATATACACCATATGGACTTTGGGGGATGTTTTGTTTGCACTTTCATTTTAAAATGTTGGAGCCAGTGCTTTGATGTAAAGGAAGAATCTGGCTTGTCTGAAATCAGCCACTCATTCCCTGCTTCCTACATAGGGAGTTGTAGTTAACAATGTAGTTCACTCAATTGCAAAATGATAATATTGAAAAAACAAAAATAACAAAAATTTTTCCTACACTTTTCTTCCTGCAGTTGATTACGTCATTGTGGTCACATTATTAAAGAGCCCTGTTGGCAGGTGGTAATAAATAAATAAATAAAAAGATTCACACGTGTATACATTCTTAAGACAAATTCATATTATATTAAGTGTCTTCCCACATTATAAGATAGAAACACTCGGCTCCTCTTGCCTTCCTGCCTTTGGGTCAGTTTGAACACAATGCATGATGAGATATATTGCTGGGTTAGTGATCCTCAGTTGTAGACTGCTTTTAGTAATACCGATGTTCACTCGGACTTCGTACACCACCTACAAAATGACTTAGCCCCTATGTTGTGCACAATATAGTAAGTAGTGACAAACCGTAGACTGTATTGATGATGCCAAGTGAACCTGGTCCATGGCGACATAAACCGATGCCGAGGTGACTGCAGTAAATGCAAAGCAGCACTCCTGACTGCTGCTAACACAAGCTGACAGTGCTTTATTGATTGTATTTGAGGCTGACGGCTGCTCCAGTAGGCTGCCAAACATCTCTGTGTCAGCCGAAGCTGCTGCAGTTTGAGCTGCTGTCTGTCGACCCAGGAGAGGTTGATTCTGTAGCAAGTTTTCAGGAGAAGGAGGCAATAGTGAACTGTGCACGTGTTTGATGAGAAGTTGATCATTCTATTTTAACAGGATATTAAGCACAACTAATGATGACACTACTACTACTACTGCTAGTATTGCTATTACTATAGTATTAATTTAGATTTTTTTTTGCATGT
The DNA here is from genome assembly GCF_046127955.1 of Nelusetta ayraudi. Taxonomy (NCBI): domain Eukaryota; kingdom Metazoa; phylum Chordata; class Actinopteri; order Tetraodontiformes; family Monacanthidae; genus Nelusetta; species Nelusetta ayraudi. Next base: position 15,442,648 of record NW_027466061.1, on the reverse strand, counting down.
GTGTGAAACAGCAATGCTTTTGTGATATAAAAAAAGCTGCTTTCTTTGTCTTTGGTGCTTTTTTGTTGAACTGTGCACAATTCTTTGAGGGGCTTTAGACGTTCCTTGGCCACTAGGATACCTGTAGCCCCCATGGAGAGAGCATGCATCAGTTGTTTTTGCCTCACCGTGGACCAAAATGAAATCCAATTATTTTCCATGAGCTCTGTCCTCTGGCACATCGTTAAGCTGCTGCAAAGGCATTCAAGTTGCTCTCCACTCTCCAGTATGTTTTTTCAGACATTTTCTCTTTACTTCTCATTCACTTCCTCTCTCTCGCTCTCTTTTGTTCTTAAACACGTGTCAGTGAGGACCATGTCCCACAGCCTTCCATCCAAGAGGCTGTTATGTTAAAAGAATGTTAAAATCAGTTTTTACGAATAAAGGCAATTGCATATTGACACAAACACATGGTTTTCCGTTATCATTCAATCATTTCTTGCAACAAACAGTATCCAGTTCTCAGGTTATCAGTTTATCCACTCTGTTCTAAAAGGCTCCCTGGATTTAATGTGCGTGCATGCTCTGACATGCACGCATCAGGCAGCAAAACAGTAAAACCCACTCCTAACACTGGAGTGGAACCGCAGTGAGACAATGAACTCCAGATTTCTTTGTGGTCATTTTAAACTCAGAACTGGTTGCATCGCAGAGAGGCAGCAGAAAGTCAGTATATAATGGAGTTGTATGTAAATAGACTGCCTGTCGTGGAGGAACGCTTATTATTGGTTGCTGACTGATGAGAAAACTGTGATACGATCAGCTGGCTGTCAGGTGACTGCGGCAATGGGGTTGTGAATTATGCCATGCTTTGCTTCTTTTTCCTCTCATTTGTTGGATTAAAAACAAAATAATATATAAAATGTGTTATTCAGTGTGGGCAAACAGATAGAACAGAAATACAGCTCTCCTTTTTGTCTCTTTTAAGACATGATGGTGAACAGCATCGCTATCATTAGGTGAGCATCTGGATTCGCTGTGCACTTAAAAAAAATAAAAACATCTCCGCAGATAGCGTGTGCCTTTTCAAATCCATCAGCTCGTTTTCACGGCTTTCATATAGCCAAAAGCACAAAAGGACAAGAGAGAACTGACCAAACTGCCTACACAGGACAGATTACATAAAATGATCTGCATAATGCCACACAGCAACATCACACTCAGAGCCTCATTTACTATTCTAACTTTTAAATGTCCCAATCCCTACTGATCTGTACAATGTGGTGGTGACCAAGAGCCACCCAGTCACTTCGACATTGCATTATGTTTTGCACTGTGCAGTGTTAGTTTATTTGTAGTTGCAGAATCTGTTTCATAATCTATTCATCTGCCTGAAGTGCCCTGAGCTCTCAAGTCAAATAAATAACGTCCATATATTTTAGTTTGTTGTTTGTTATTCTTCATGTTCCCCCCCCCCGGGTTTTACTCTTACTGCAAGTCCTTGTAAGATTAACAATTATTGACTGAGGCAAGTTATTAGCGAGGGAATGAAACTTACTTCCAAGATGTCTTTGCCGTTGTTGCCACTTCTCGTGGGCATTGAGTCCGATCCCTGAGCCGGGAAGCAAGGGATGGGGGATACCAGCTGCTCACTGGTGTCATCTGTTCGCTCTTCAGTCTTGGTTATTTTGTTTTAATTGGGAAACTAGAATGGCACAAGCAGCTGACTAGGTTAGTTTGTCGAGTGCCAGAGCTTCAAGCTGAATGTTTTTGACATTTGCTTGCTTTAGTGTGCCTCTAGCGCAGTGGTTCTCAAACTTTCTCTGTCATGCCCCCTTTGGAGGAAGAAAAAATTTCCATGCTCCCCCAACCCTGACAAAATAGGCTGTATTCACCTTTAAAATGTCTGTCTTTTATTTTTTGATAGGTTGAGTTTCAAGATCATCTGAAATGTCAGATACATGTCTTGCAACTGTGTCACTGGAGAGAGGGACCACCTTCAATTTTTCTGGTCTTTGTAGCTGAAGCTGAAGGGAGTGTGAGCTATCGTGTGTGGTTTTTTGCACTGTGGAATTCTGTATGTGACTTTGTATGATGCCAAAACTGCTTTTCTGTTCAATGATGAAGCTCGCTGACTCATCTCTGGAAAAATTTGAGTGGCTTACTAACGTGGAGGATGTCACCACCGGCCAGATCCTTAAAGAGAGGAGCGCAGAGGTAAATTGCGGCGACTTAGCGGCCGTAATTTTCGCCACCTTTGCGTCGTATCCTCAAAGATTTTTGCGCTAATGAATGCAGAACGCTCAGAAATGCAGCACCTGAGGAGTCTGAATCGCAAATTGTGCTCTATTAACCTGACCTCAATTTGCACGATAGATCGTCAGATATTATAATGTTGGTGCACACCTCAATCACCAGGAGCGGAGTTTCTGATGGATTCATTTCTGCTGTTGTCAAATAACATGGATATTGGCTTTCTCCCGAACTCACGCCAAGAAAAAGACATTCGCAGACATCTCTCCAAACATCCCCACAGCCCTGCGCACAGTACACACACCTTTCCGGGGTCTATGCCGTCCTCTTAAAGGGGAAGTATTACATGTTCATCCAATACTAACAGCAACATGAACATCAGTGAACAGTGGAACACATACAAAACTGAACACACGTCAGGAATGTTAAATATGAGTGTGGTTGATTGTATGGCAAGAATGAACACAAACCTTTGAATAATTTTAATTAGTCTAATTTCAAAAAGAGAAACTCTGGTGCTCCTGAGCACTCCCGGCATTATGACTGCTGTCATGAAGGAAGGCATTCAAGAGGCGCCACCCACTTTTTAGTGGTTCGCCATGCTCCTCTGAGCGATGATGATTTTTGGCTACAGCTCTATCCATCCAGATTGATTGGTGTCATTGAGGATGTCTGTGTGGTGTTCTCAATCTTCCCAGGGCAAACCAAGATTGGGTGTAGATAGCAGATGTGGAAGGACTCCAGACTGATGATATGCTGGTGGTATGGGATGCAGGTTTCTGCTCCGAAGAGGAAAGTGGAGTGACTAACTGCGTTGTAAACTGCAATCCTGGTGCTGCAGATGTGTATTTTAAAGTCCAGGAGATACCAATGTTTGTAATAGGGGTGTTGCCAAGTGGTTTTAAAACTATTCTTCATCTGGAAGATGGTGTTGGTTATGGTGGTGTTCTGTGGGAGAGGAGCTCAAAGGCCGCTGTTAGTCATCTTCCCCAATTCATGCTGGCCAATAACACTGTCCCACACCCGATGCACCGTTCCCACTGTGCTTGCCTAATGTGACCATCACAATCAGATGACAAGATTTACCTGCAGATCTTTGCATGCAGCACAATGTGTCATCTTCAGCCGTTGAAGTGATAGATGGTGAAATTCTATTCCTCTTCGCTCCCTGTTTCTGGTTATTTCTGTCGCTCCCTGTCTTACCTTGAGCTCCACTGAAATGCAAGTAAAGTTAAGTGTGCAGAAGCTGAGGGGTTGCAAAGTTCCAAAAAAGGGAACATTTCGGGAGCACATCCCAGAAAAGTCAACAACTGTGAGAGTCAGGTGTGGGAAGAAGCTCACAGCCAGCCGTCAGCGTTTTGGACTTCAAGGGAGACGCAGCAGGAGCGCAAAGAGGAATCATTTTAATTGGACAAAGTCTGAGTTTTTCACTTCTACCTTCCCACCACTGAGGAGGTGATTAGTCCTTGTGTCTTCTCCTTGTAGCGAGGCTGCGTATCCAAATGCTCATTGCTTCATAAAAAGAGTAAACCAGAAAATTGATTGAATCACATTGACTTTTAATGCATAATGTATTCATCCAGCTGCAACTGCTGCTCAAACTTCGAAGAGAGTCAAGATGTTTTCGCTTGAACAAGTTGTCAGCAACTTGAACAACGGAGTTTGCACTTTATAACAAATTAAATCAGCTGACGCATGCAGGATAAACTGTGAGAGTCAAGGGAAGAGGGGAAATGATCTGGGAGCGAGAGGGAGATTTGAAACCACCAGGTGCAAACAGAAATGACCAGAACTCTGGACGGGTCATGCTGAGCCACATGCAGGCAGCTTGACTGTCAGTGACAGTGAGGGTCTATTTGTTTGTCTTTTATTTATTTTTGAATAAATTCTTTTAAAAATGATTTGTTTTGGTATTGGCAGTGGTCTAGTGTAAGAGTGTCTGTCTTGAGAGTGTGGTCCTTGGTTTGACTCACTGCCAGGTCACACCAAAAAAGTAACCTCAAAATCTTCAGTGTTCATCTTGTGCTGGTCCCCAAGCCACAGTAAATACAGATGCAGTGTCAGGAAGGGCATCTGGCGATAGAAACCAAGGCCAAACTAAACGTGGAGCTGCTGCTGCTCTTGAATAACACAACTAAAAGGATTTGCTAATTGTTATGATTTCTTTTGCAAAGAACAAATATATATATAATAATATATATAATATAAAATAATGTAATTAAAAAGATCATTGTAGAAATTCATTATTACTGTGCATTGTACAATGAAATTAAAAATTAAACTCTCTTCTTGGTGCAAGAGATGCATAAAACAAGATACATTAAACACATGTAGCACATATATAAGCCAAGCATTCATATTATTGCACACTAACAAATTTGCTGAAAATAGGACAGAATACAAAATAATTGCATTCATTGGAATTGTATTCCCTGCAATATTATCATGTATTCAGACCTTCCATTGCTTTTTGGTTAAAACAAAAAATAGAGAAGGATTTTAAAAAACCCACCTGTTTCAAACCTGTTTGTTTTCATTGTCCTGCATCTCCTGCCTGAAGGCTTCAGGTCAAACAAGTGATGGCTGGGATGTGATTGGTCCCTTAGGATGTTTTATTTGCTTTTCTGGAAGTGTGAGGTGTAAAGTTTATCTGAGGAGGGCAGCTGGGGATTTTTGTGAGCTGTGGGGATTACCTGATGGAGTCACTGCATGCACATTCAGCATCTACTGAGCAGTGCTGAAAATACACTAACAGTTTGATCGAGGCTGATTCCAGTTCAGTTGCAGCTGTGGCTCCAGTGCAGGTTCTCCTCAATCTTAACACCGGCAGACCGGGGGCTGCAGGTCTGCTGCACCATATTGTCTAGGGATGCAACAATATTCTTTATTTTACTGAACCGTTCGGTACGGCCCGCCAACAGCAAATGTATTTCGATACATTTCGGCCAGTCACAAAAATGTATCAAAACGTGCATGTTGTGCAAGTAGATCCAGGAGGAGCAGAGACCAGTGATGCACAGCTTTTTGACGATCCACAGATCCCGCAGTTATCAATAATTTGACTTGTTCCATGTCCAAATGTCTTGACTCGGCTGTGAGTGGGTTAAAATTGTGTTCATTTTTATTGGGCAGTCGTAAACTTTATATTTATTAATTTGTGTGGTTTTATGTTTGTTTAATTTGATCTGCTAGTGCACTTAAAAAAGAGGTTGTTAATTATTTTTGCAATAAAATATTGCCTTTGCTAGTCAGTGTAGTTTTATACGGATATATAAGATTGATAGATATCGATATCGAAACTGAAGCATTTCCAGGGCCCAAAAATCCTGATGCATACCGACGCATGGAAAAACCGCTGCTTCCCTAGTCAGTGATGCTTATTTAGCTGTTTATATTTCTTAAGAGAGCTCTGTCCAGAGGTTTATTATTGACTTTTAGGTGATGGGCTAAAAGTCAGTAATCCATCTGTGGAGAACTAACGCAGCCTCTCCACGTCAATGGGGATCCAGGCAGACCAGATTGAGGTAGCTTTTATTGTATAAGAAGACAAACAAACAAATACATAACAACAAACAAACAAACAAACAAACAAACACACGGCTACAAAAATAACAAAACAAACTGGCAGGTGGCTTAGCTTCGTATCCAGCTAGCTTGTGTCCATCCTCCTCCGCACACCTGAATATGCTGGTTCTGTACAGCAGCCCACTGAGGACAATTGGGGCAAACCAATAAGGAGGGGAACATTAAAATACCAAAGTGCCATCACCCAAGAAATACATAATTAAAAAAACAAAACAAAATACAATCCCCTCGTAACTCCAACAATATCAGACACAAATAAACTCCTGACCGCAATGGACTGCGCCCCTCTTGCCCCGCGCTCGATAAGACTGCCCTTGCAGCGGCGCGTGTCCGCCCAGGAGCAGTGGAGCCGAACCGGGACCGACGGTGAGTGCGTGTGTGAGCGAATGTGACGGAGGAGACAGAACCGGACAATGGATGGCGACTGGGACGAGAAGTGGGGCACTGACTACCCACCGCGATGAGATGCTGTGGATATGAAAGTGAGAGTCGCGGCGCACCGCGCTCCCGATTCCGACACTCGGCTCACGCCACACGTTTCCCCCAAGCACGGCAGGACATCCATACAATGATGCAAATACAATAAAATACAAATTTCACAGCCCCCGTTGCCACCTTTATAGAAAAAAAAGGGCTTTTAATCGCTGTGTAAACTAGTGAATAGGACTGATGAGGGATTTACTTGCAGCATGGTTTTATTTAACAGTCACAGTAGCGTAGAAAGGCTTGTCCATGTGCATGTGAGTGGAGTGTTTGTACGCGCGTGTGACAGAGACGCGTTTTCTACGTAGCGTGACTGCTCCTTATTTCATTCACTTTGTCCACATTGCATGCAAATTGGTTTTCCACAATCAGCGCACTGTGAAATTTAAATAGCACACACGTGAGCAGAGTCATTTTATCTCTCGACCGCTTCAGGCGCTGCATCATACTGATTACATGAATCAAAGGCCCTGACATGGAGAAACACACCACATGACACACAGATATTAGGAAGGTCTGACATCCAAACAATATATCTAGTGGTGCTAAGTTGAAAGTTGGCTGTAGACTTGGTGATCTATTTTGTTGCTTTAGCTCAATTTAACTCAATGAACTCAATTCTGCTCAGTGTCATACGGAGGCAGAGTTTTCTTTCTTTTCTTTTCTTTTTTTTTTTTATCACACCCAAGCAGCAGAAAGAAACAAGCTTCCCTTAGCCGAATTAAAAAAAAAGAACTGGAGGTATAAATAACCTTCAGACCTTCACCAGCCATGATTTTCTTTGAAATTGTGCGCTCCATATGTGGAAGCTGTTCCATCCTTCTCTCCCGTCATCTGTTTGGTTTCTTGACTCTGTGACGAAGCCTGAGCGTCAGTGTCTCTATTTAGCTGTCCTTCTTCTTTGTTTTACTCAGTGGCAGAGCCTTCTCCTCGCTCTGGTAAAGGGCTGGAAAGATAAAAATGAAAAAATGAAGTGAGAAGACATCTGAGATTACTTTACTGGCCGGCTTAGCAAATCTGCAATTAGAGAAAAAGAACACTTTCATGTTTAATTAAGTGAAAATAAGAAACGTTTCATTTCCAGGCTGAGTTTTTCCCTTCAACAATTAAATCTAAAGACCATCAGTGACTAAGGGGTGAAGTGACACCTTTCAGTCTGCCAGCTTTCATCATTTCTCTCCACCCACATTTACTCCACCTCGTGCCTCTGCAAACTTTACTTGTCACTTATGAAAGATAAGTCTGCAGCAAGTCACAGGCAAATCCTCCCCGTAGGGTTCATGCATGAGCCCAGGGTTCGGCCCCAGAGCTCAAATGAAGGGTGCCAGATCTTTGCCAGATTGTTGGGCACCGGATAGTCTCTGAGTTGAAGGGACCGTGGTCCAAAGTCAATTCAAATCAAAGACACAAGTTTCTTCCTTATTGCGTCTCCTAGTTAGTCTCATGGTGACTGATGAGCTTTTTCCGCTCTTTGCGTCTCCCCAGATGTTTCATGGATGCCATTGCTTGTGGGCCTACAAGAATATGATTCTAATTTGCGAAGTTGATAGTCATTCCTGAAATCCTCTCTCTCTGCTGGTGACTTTCCGATGATGTGACTGATATATATGAACCAATGGAAAACTTAATGGAAAAACAACACATTTTCCTTCTCTGATAATGAACCTGTCACATCACTGTTTCACACAAAAGAAAATCTGAGCCATGTCCTCTGGATACTTGAATGATGCCACATGAGCTTTATGATACTTTATGAGACATGCAGTATATTTATTTCTGCATTTTTTTTTTCACTTTAAATAGTTCGGCATTCTAGACTTCTTGGTGGAATTATCTCCCTCAGTGAAACTCAGATACAGTTAAATTAGATTAGAATCGGACCACTCACTGCTATGTACTAAGAAAATGACTACCAAACCAATCCATCATTAAAATTACTTTTAAAGCGTCAAAAGTGTCTTACAGTGTCTCAGCAGACAGTTTCCATGTTGAGATTCCCTTATTAGTAGTTAACGTGTGCAAATTACAGTTTTTTTCTCAGCTTCGTTGGTACTAATGCTCAACAATGGAACAACCTGACTGATGCAAGTGTGGGACGGTTGTTGGCCAGTCAGCACCTGGAGTCCTCCAGATAAACAGAGGGAGTTGCTCAGCGCAGTCGGAGATGGATTTTGTCTGCATTGCGACATACAGGAGGGGGAAAAAAAAGTTTTGCATCTTTGTCTTGGTTTGAAATGGGCCTTCAGACTCAAGCCCTGTGTTATGGCTCATCCACTTCTATATCCACAATGCAAAATATAACTCAGAGCCGTGACGATCCATATGTTGCAGATTACACAGATGGGGATTAAAAAACCTTATTTAGTCCGGCATCTCACACTATCTGAAGTAAATAAAGACGGCCGTGCCTGAGGCGTGAATAAGTAATGAGGCCTGTTTAGCCTCGTTTCAAGACATAGTTGGAGGGAGAACATTAGGAGCAGCAGGGGCTGCAGAGGAAAACATGCTTAAGGTTATCTGCATTTGATTGAAATGGTTTTTCTGCTATAAAATTTCCATAAAACGCATTCTCTGGCCTGTAAAAGACAATTGTCAAAACCAATGGCTCTTCAATATAGAAGATGGCATTTGCATTTCATTTATTCCTCCATGAATGTTTTCCGGCAAGAGGTGAATAAATCAGAAACCCATTGGAGCGGCAGTGACTGATGACTTCTGCAAATAGTTTAGCCTCTGCCGTTGTCTCCTGCGACGCAAGTTTCTGCCTCAAATGATCGACGCAGATGTTGCAGTTCAAAAATCTAAATTGTTTGTGTGTGTATATGAGAAACAATATTTGAATATTTGAATATGTTACAGCCGCAACACCACGGGGTCAATGTAACTCTGATTTCCCATTAAGAGCTGATCCACAAAATGCCTGAAAAAGATGTCAACCACATGAAATGTGCAATGTCAAAGTATGTTTAATAAAAAAAAAATATGATAAAAGGAGTGAAATTAAATATGGTGCTCTTCTACAATAAAACAGCTCTCAGGCTGGTGCTTCTCCTGCAATGACGTTGAGTATATTTCAGATATGATCCAGATAATCTCTATTCTTCATGAGTCTGTTGGGGCAACCTAAGGTGGTTGAAAAAGAATTCATAGCCTGACGATAGTTACTGTCTCCTGTCTATACAAAACTTTTGTATACAGTTATATTAGCCATGCATGTATACAATGATGTACAAGATAAAGGAGTGTAGGAGTAGTGTTGGTGCAGTTTTACATAAACTGGTTAGAGGATGACAAATAAATATCATATTCTGCATTCAAGGACATTTATTCCAAACATTATGAAGCTTTTGGATGTGATAATTAATGTAAATGTTACACCAAAAGGAAGAGATTTTCCAGAGGTTGTAGAACACCAATGTTGTGATCTTTCTCACACACACACTCACACACACACACACACACACACCCACACACATTATATCCCCAACTCCATCAGCATCAAGTGACTTCTGAACCCCGTTCATCCTCAATAACTTCCTCGATGTTTTACTAAACGTGCCTCTTGGACCTCAATCTAGGCCGGCATGCAATCATTCTGCCTGCACAGTAATCGTACCCACACAAACACACCATGTTTGGACATGTTTGTTGTCTTCAGAGTGTTCAGAGCACCCATTGTATTTTAGGGGTTGATCTCCTACTGTGCTCCTGTGTTGCTTCCAAGTGGATATTGAGGTGTGTGCACGGGTAGACGTGAAGCAATGTAGACGTGAAACAATGAAACATTAGTATTCCTCTGGGATCCCCGACTGTTTCATAACCCTAGAAACACATCACAGTCATGGAAATACTAGATAAATAAAATAAGTAGATTTTGATTTCTGTTTGAGACAATTTCCTCCACATCCCCAATTTTCTGCACTGCTGATAAGAAAAAGGATCATGACCCTCTTTAAATAATATTTTTTTTTAACAACAACACCAGGAAAACACAATAATAAGAATACAAACATATTGCAAGTATATATATGTTTCTCAAAAGTCATTCAAAAGTGTTTTGCATCATGCTGAAAAATGAACCACAACACTCAAGGCAAAACTGATCCCTGACTCCATGGGCGGCACAGTGGAAAGGTAGCCACTAGAGGCTGCACAAGCAAGGACACAGACGCGTGGATCAATAATGAGAGAGAGGCAAAGACAGAGGGATCAATGGAGGAAAAAGGCAGAAAAGAGATGGTGAGGCAGCCTGCAGCTCGGTGGCAGTGACAGACTGAAGGGGAGAGATAGTGGGAGGGAGTCAGCAAGCGAGCGAGCGAGTGAGTGAGTGAGCGAGCGCTGTAGTCGCTGACAACCGGAGAGAGAGAGAGAGAGAGAGAGAGAGCGAGAGAGCGACGGAGGGAGAGCGAGAGCGAGAGAGAGCAACGCTCACCCAGACTGCCCGTCCTCATATTTCCCTCTGCAGCTGTGCGAGGCAGAGTGAGCCGCGGAGAGGAGAGACCGCATCTGAGAGTCGTGGAGAGCAGCGGGGACCGCGTACCACTTGGCAGAGTGATCGATGCGCTCGCAGTGAGGGAGGCTGAACGGCCCCTAGGAAGCCACCATCCGAAGGGACCAGGAGAGAGAGGAGCGGAAGAAGAGGAGGAGAAGAAGAAGAAGAAGAAGGAGTGCAGGGACAAGACCACCCCACCACCTCCTTCAACACCGAGGCCAATTAAAAAAACAAAAAAAACAAAACAAAACGAAGCTGCACAGCTGCTCACTCCGACCAGGTGAGTTACAACTTGCATGCTTGGACCAATGGAGATGGATGCTGCAACATGGATTGACAGGTGTGCATGTTTGTGTGTGTGTGTGTGTGTGTGTGTGTGTGTGTGTGTGTGTGTGTGCGTGCATGTTCGTGCACACTACTTCTCAAGTGCTGTTGGCTGAGTGTTGCCGCTGCCTTCTGGTCTTCTTAGTTTGTGCATCAGAGAAAGGTAATTAGTGGAAGGGCTTGGCAACAGTCAGAACCACCTTGCTGTTATCGTGGCGTGCAGAGACTCGACCTGACAATAGCTGCCTAACGATCTCGTGGCTCGTGTGGCCGCTACTCTGCTTAAACTGCGTTTGTGTGTGTGTGTGTGTGTGTGTGTGTGTGTGCGCGCGCGCGTGTTGGCTAAGAGCTTTGTGCTGTAACTGAGGAAACCTATCTGAGAGATTTAGTTGCATGGAGTGGAATCTGGGTGTCAGTAGGGTTTGGGTTTCTTTCTCAACTGTGACAGGATTTATTTATTTATTTACACCAGTAATTTGCACACAACTTTTTTTTCTTTCATTTTAGTGACAACTTAGTCACAATTCAACTTTAGTTAGCAACCTCCAGCAGAAGTACGCCGGTTCTAAAGTTTTAAACAAGTGTGCTCAGCTATAATTGTCCTTTGTGTAGTTATTAAAAAGGTTCCACATATCATGGATGGGGACATGCACTGCTATCATGAATCGTGACTTTTCGCTCTCGTCCTCGCTGCGCAGTTACCAAAATTAACCACACTTCCCACGCTGATAAGCGAGAATGCCTTGCTTCACTGGCTCATTATGAACTGTGCTGACATTTAGAGAGGCGGTCTCTGTGTGCCCTCTCACTCTGTACCTGGGTTGGAAATACCATGCCGTGCTCAATATGTCCCGTCATCAATCTGTGACCATCTCCCTTCACCCCCTTTTTTCTCCCGGCTCCTCCGTCCTGCCTCTCTTGCTTCATGTCATCCCGCGAAGGTTATTGCCATATATTGGGCTGGTTTAATTTGTCAAAGTCAGCCAGCCATACTGTTCTTGCTCATGGCAGGCTGCTGGATGGGGGTGGCAGCTCTCTGGGATCTTAGTTTAATGCTTTTGCAGGCTGACCAGAGTCGGAATGAGCGGCAGATGCAGTGACACCGGAGTGGAGAGGGAACAGAAAAAATACAGTTTCTGAGCCGTGCAGTTAATGACTGAGATGGTTTTTTTGTGGCTGTGCAAGTCTGTGTGTGTGTGCTTGTGCGTGTGTGTAGGCTGTGCGTGGGGAAGCAAGAGGTTATCGGTTCCCGGATTCATCATATCTTGCTCAGATCTTGGCTCTCCCCTCTCTCCCATGTGGCGCCCATGCCATTAAGCCGAGACACAGAATCTGATATTTTGCTGCCTTTCCCCTTTTTCTCTCCTGCCATATCCACCAGGGGCTCTTTCTGCCTTTTGTCTCTTTCTTCTCCTCTCGCTGTCTCTTCAGCTGCTCATCACCCACTCCCTTTGCATACATATAAGTGAGTGTTTCTCTTACACACATACACAAAGAAGACGTGTGTTCAGGTGCAACTGCGTCTGCAGGTCAGGATCGTTCAAAGGCCAGTGCGAGACAGGTTACTGTCAATATTACAAACTGCAAGAGCTTTGGAAGCACTTCTCCGGGTCCCCCAATGTCCCATCAAACAAAAGGACTGGAGATGACGACAAAGACCACATGCAAAATTATTCACAACTGCTCCCGTTACTCCGCGTATTGTTGGTTTTCATTTGCTGTTGTTCACTCATCAAATGCCGCGATTTGAAAAGCGAGTGCCTTCTCAAAGCCGCTCAAGGAGCAGGTGGCATTTGTGGATTCTTCACACATTTTCCCAGTTTACCGTATCATCTTCACTCCCTCTTTCCAGATCACTGATTGCGTTGCCAGCAAGCAGCCGTACAAGATTGCAATCTCCTGCGTGGTAATTAATAATTCACGTGGAGCTAAATTCTGGGAGAACTTTTTTTTTTTTAGTTTTTCCAATCCCCGCACAAGTGTTAATTGCTTTGGCTTGAGCAACTGTAATTATTTATTGTTAGGATGACAGTTATATGAGAGCACATCCAGATCTCATTAGGCTGTCGTTCATTTGTGGCTTCTCCACAGGGATGCATGAAGAGAACAAGCAGAACTGAGTTCTTTGGCTTTTTCCTCCTGTAGCTGTGAATAAAAAAGAAAGTAATCATGCAAGTAAGTTTGTTTCTTAATTGTGCTGTTTGTTCTAAACACAGCAGTGGCTGCATTTATTATAAAACAATTAATTGAATTGCTTTTTTTCTTTAAGAATTCAGGTAAGCTCAAAAGAGACAAACCCAAACTAAGAAGTGTTTATTCAGCATTGGACAATGGCGATCATCACTTTTGGCATCATTAACTTCATAAACTGGTGCAATTACACAGGCCCAACCATGCGCAAGTGTTCAAGTGCTCAAACCATTTGTAAATAAGCCAGTTGAGGTTTTACTCGACCTTTCCTTCTCTAACCTTCCTCTGTTTCTCAGGGGCCAGTATGTAGAAGTGTCTGGTTAATCAGCTGGGTGATTGGATACTGATTAGAATGTCGCTGATTGGGTGCCTGTGTCTGGAATGCTTCTGTAGATGATTTTGAATAAGATGCAGTAGGGTAGATTTTTCTTTTTTGTGTTTAAAGCCCTTGCAATGAAAGTTAAAATAAGAAATCAAAAGAAGACATTGAATCACATTTGATAGATATAAAACTTGCTTAGCTGAGCCTTTAGAATCTTTTGCACGATCGTTGCTCCTCACAGACAAAGTGAAAGCTGACCTGTGGGAAGAAAAAAAAAAAACACCTTTGAGGCAGCAAGTTTCCTGTCAGTCAGTCAATCCAAGCACCCTCTGACTCATTTATTTATTTATTTCCCTGCCTTAGATCACAATGTGGCAGTAGTCTCCTATTTATGGACAGTTATGCACCTGCTAGCAGTTCTAAACAAAAGTGCTAATGAAGCCAGAAATGACTTGCTGCATATGTTCGCTGGAAACAAGGGCAGGTGATGATGCGTCCAAAAGTGGATAGGACGGCGTCTCTATCAGATCTGGTGTTCATGACCCCTAAAGAGAGTCTCTGGCAATTGTGTCCAAATTGCTGTATATCATAATAACTCTCTCTCTCTCTTTTTGTCCAATAAAAGACTGTGTTTTATTTTAATTTTCAAAATTACTTCAAGTTTATGGATGTGGTAAAAGAAAATGTTTAAGATTGAAACTGACTCAACGAACAGACTTTGATGCATTGATCAAAAGTTACTGATAGAAGGGGAAGAAACCTTTGCATAAACAAGAGTTGGTTCCAAAAGTTTCAGAACTATCAAAGACATTGAAAGAATTGCAGAATGTCCAAAACTGGTTAAATAGGCAGCCTTTCCAAAAATGTAATTAAAAGTGACAGCTCATTAAAAAAATCTTTTGAAGGATGATATAACTTCCTGTTGGCAGGACAAACCAGCTTTGTGTTGTTTTCTGTTGTGAGTGATCCCAGATGCTGCGGCAGTTGCTGATCATCTGCCACCACAGTCTGGCGATTGTTGCTGGCCATGATCAATTTGCCAGGACTGTCAAGACACTGACTGGCCAAGTCTTGCTGCAGTAGACTGGAGTGTATTGCACATGCTGAGTATAGATATGGCAGGGTGTAGTTAGGATTATATTGATACTGATACTTCACCGATACCACTTATCGATACATATTCTTAGCGATACTTGTAATCATACCACTCATGTAAAATGATGTGTAAAAACTAAATGCAAAAAGACGTTCAGCTTTTATCTTTTCACCTTTCACATTTATAAATTGGCAGTTGCTGAAAAAAAATATACCAGCTTAACTTTTACTGCAAAGAATGTTTCATTCAGCTATTTATTTTTATCACACCTGTTTCCATTCTTTGAGGTTGCAAAAGAGTCAGACAGATGAAAATACTGAGGAGATTCTTCACATTTAATCTTGAACTAAACATAAATGTAATTAACGGCAGAGTATTTTCAATATTTGGTACTATTGATTGCTGACTGTATTTCTGTCAGCAGTGTTAAAATCCTTTGTGGCTGCATTGTAGCACCTTTAAAATGAATAAAAGTCAAACATGAGTGGCACATGATATTCGACTATAAAAGCAAACTCTTTAAAAATACTACATTATACACATCTTCACTGATATTTTTCTGTGCATGCCACCAGTGGCATACGGCTGTTTGAGAGACAGGAGTGAAATACTCAGCAGAATGATGATTAATTCCAGTTTTAATGCCAGCTCTTCGTTCCGCTGCGCATTCGTGTTGCAGCTGATTGGAAAAGGTATTAACGAGGAAGATAGCACGTCCTTGATTGTCGGGCTTTGAGGCTGGAGGCTGAGCCGACGCTGCGACAGTCTGCCGTCGGTTAACGACTCAAGGCTTTTTCCTATAAGTGTTATTCTGACTTGACGAGGCGGACACACACGGAGTTTCAGAAGGTTAAATCCTCTTCGCAATTGAAATTGTAATTGGGTTGATACTTGGTCCTCATTGCTACTTGTGAGTTTTACCTACACTGGCTCTTGAGTGTTTCAGAGAGACCTGGATAATCTTTGCCGTGGTCGTCACAAACAAGACATTGCTGTATGTGTGTCTTTAACTTGTCGGTGACCTTGCCGTGAAAGAGACCAAAACATCGACAAGCGATTCATCATCTCAACGATAAAAAGGAGAATTATCTCTAAGAAAATTTACAGTCATCAGGTCCTTCTTTCCTCTGTATTCCATCCTGCGTGCTGAAATCCAAATTACCTGGAATGTTTATTTGTTTTCTTTTTGAGCTGACCTAAGCCTTTGGTTTTTAAATCGTGTGTGGCTCTATGGAGAACAAATTCCCTTGGTCCGTTATTTAAATGCACAAAAGTACAGGAATAAAAACAAGCCGATTGGCCCCTGTGCTTCAAACAGAGTTTAGAGTTCCACCAGCTGTTCTTCTCAAGTAAATACTGTTTTCCCAGAAACCATGACATGTGCTGTTGTAGTAAGAAATTCCTTTCACTGCCTAGTGTAGCATATTTTTTTTGTTTTTTTTATTCTTATCTTTAGGGACAAACACTATGGGTCTTATTATCTCAGAGTTTCAGAAGTGTGGAAAACCTCTGTAGTAGCAGAGGTACATCATTCCAAACTTGATTTCTCCCGCTCTAAGCACATTTACTTTTATTTTCACCATCCCCTTAACATACCTTAAGCCGGACTATCCTCTCACTGCACTCCTATCTCCCACCCCCCTGCGATCTGGCAGCATTTTTCTGTTTTTATTCCTCATCGCTTTCTTTTCGACTCTCGCCTCCTCCTCCCTCTTAAGTGTCTGCTCTGGGAAATAGTCTGTAAAGGTCCTCCATTTCTTTCAACCTCTTCCTCAGAAGTGTTTTTTTTCCCTGGTATTTACTGCACAGCGAAGGTCCCTGGGTCCCGTTTGTACCTGTGTGGTTGTGATGGTTGTGCAGGAGCGTGATCATGTATGCGCACACGCCTTCCCCCCTGCACATCCTGAGAGGCAGAGGGAAGCGTTCCAGATGATCGGCTGGCTACTCGCTGCCTTTTCACCCCAAAATGTGAAGTGGAGAGCTCAAAGTTTAGCTTGCTGCCCCTTTCCCCCCGCCTCCAGGCAACGTGTGAAGGATGTTCAGATATATCAACGTGTTGGCCCGAGAGACGTATTTGGCTGTTGGTTAAAACTGCTCGGGCTCTGTTTATACAGCAACTCTGCAGCAGTTAGAGGTTGCCCTTATTTGATACCTCTGTGAAAAGGGAGAATCTGCAGCCGTGGATTTCAGGCTTGCTCCACTGCATCATTTACATGTTTGTCTCAATGTTCCGTCTCAATATAAGCAATGTAAGTGTCACCCAGTGCCCACCCGCTCCCCCCTGCCCCCAACAGTTCCTTCAATGTGTAAACTTAAAATGTAAGTTTGCATGTTCTTGTATTTTGTATGCTCTATTTGCCGGGTTTTTTTCTACAACAAAGGAAAAAGGGGGAGAAGTCCCAAGTTTGCTTGAAGTGTTTGTTGAGCACTTTGAGGAAAAAAAAAAACTTCCCAAAAATATTTTCACTAAATATAGCCAGCTGATGAAGTAGTAACTCCAAGAAAAAAATGAAAAACAAGAGAATTATAATTCATTCATTTTCCATACCCGCTTAGTCCCGAGCTCAGGGTCACAGGGGTCTGCTGGAGCCTATCCCAGCTGTCATACAGCGAAGGCAGGGGACACCCTGGACAAGTCGCCAGTTCATCGCAGGGCCACATAGAAACAAACAACCATTCACACTCCCATGCACACCTACAGACAATTTAGAGTCTTCAATTGACCTCACATGCATGTTTTTGGAGTGTGGGAGGAAGCCGGAGAACCCGGAGAGAACCCACGCAGACATAGGGAGAACATGCAAACTCCACACAGAAAGGTCCCAGGCCCAGAATCGAACCCACGACCTTCTTGCTGTGAGGCGGCAGCGCTAACCACTGCGCCACTGTGTCGCCAAGAATTATAATTTATTTGAGCAAATCCAAACAAATTCTTCTAATCAACTTTATTCCTCCCATTTCTTAATTATGTAAATGCAAAAAGGCAAACTGAAGTTTTAAAAAAGTGTTGTTGGGCTCTGATTGTTAGACAACAAGAATATATTTGGAGTTTAATTATGACAGCTCACGCCCCATGCCATCTGCTTTCTCTGTAATCAAAGGATCAAGCTGGGAATCTGAACACAAACCAAAACTAAAAAATAATGTAGACGATCAAATAAACATTTTAATCTTGAGAATCTAGAAAATCTATTAATATAGCCATGCGTGCATCAATAGTTACCCTTCAAAACTGTTAATAGGCTTATTCTTGTTTCATTTCTGCTCCTCACCCTCCAGGGTTTGACAACCAGCCAACCTAACAACAAAAGAAAAACCTACGGTGACAACAGATACCGGTCAGACCATCCCGCTCTCACCACACCGGTTAATTTCACGTTATTAAGAGCTAACACAGTTATTTGTCTCCATGTCCCTTCCATCTGTCTGCCATTTACCAGAATAGTTTCATTAACTTAATTTGTTCTTAGCTCATCCAGAATCACCATTTGCATTCCTATCACACACCAAGCAATTATAACTGCTCCAGTTGTTCCATTTGCATAGTTCCATAGAACAACTATTCTGATAGATTAGATTTTCCAATTAGCATGCGGAGCGAAGCTGTTTTTGGTTGGTTTGCACAAGGTATACCTAATAATTGTCTTGACTGAGCAAAAGTGATTTTGTTTAATTCCCCCAACCCACTGATACTGATATATTTTAATCGACGGTGTTATAAAGAGACAATTTGGACTAATTGTGTGCGAAATTCACCTTGTCCAAATGGTGAAATGTAGCTGAAAGGTATGGACGTCCTTCAGCCACACATTTGCTGGAGTTATTATAATAGCGTGTGGCCCTGTCAAAGTCAAGCTGAGGTGGGCGGCTAACATGAGATGTGACCTTTCAACCATCAACATAAAGCAAGTACATTGACTCAGAAGCCCAGCTTGTAAAGGTCATGCAGGGGAAAAGAACAGTGAACAATCCAGGGCTGTTGGAGGTTCTCAGCAAAGCAGGGTCATTCTTCTCTCTTCTCCCGACTCGTTTATTGTAGAAGTAAAAAAAACGCCGACATTTGCCTGTCTCTGGTTTTGTTCTGGTGTTTGAGAGCCGCAGTGGCCATGGAGGATACAGCTGACGTTCTTTAGTTGTCTGTGTCAAAGTTTTTTATTCAACAACTGAAAACCGAAAGAAATTGGTAATTTCAGTTGTTACACTGAAACACTTATTGATTTCATATTTATTGAAGAGATTGCCCTTTGAGATGCACCATCTCGTTTTCAAGGGGGTCCCAAAATGAACAAACAAACAACAAAAACATAAACACTTAAGCATAGCTATATAGATGCTTAAATACATAGCTAAATGCATAGATACACACATACTGACATATGCATACATACACACATAGCTTGCTCACCCACTCCCGCCCACCCTTAAGACCACTACACCATCAGCTGATACACAACAGAGTAAATAAGAGGAGGAAAAAATAAAATAAAATAAAATGAGAAGAAGGGGCGTAGTGAAAACACATTCAATATATCAGAATAATACATGTACAATCACTTTAAAAACATAAACAGATTCAATGCAGATGTGTATAAAGAGAAGTCCTGAAGTGACTGACGGATGAAATTGATCTAAGGGATAGGGGAAGATTATTCCAGTCTGAGGGAGCTTTGTAGCAAAAGGATCTCCTTCCGACCGTTTTAGTAATTTTTGGTATTTCAAAGTAAGGATATTGCAGATGTCTAATTCAATATGAGGAGGTAGACTGAACTAAGTACTGTTTCAAATAAGAAGGGCAAGTAAAGTGAATGCATTTATAAATGAAAATATACCAATGAAGTTGCCTTCTTGATTTGGGCTGCAACCAGTTGAGGGAATTATACACGAGACATGAGACTGTATGGACACCTCAGTATAAACCTGCACAAAGAATTATATAAAACAGTGACAGACCTGAGGTGACTATCTGTGGTGTTATGATACACGACATCAGCATAGTCAATTATTGGAAGCAATACTTGAGAGATCATTTTTTTCCTTACATCAAAAGAGAAACACTCTATTGAGCGATATAGAGAGCTTTTGACTTTTTAACAGTATAATCTATATGTGGTTTGAATGTAAGTTCTGGATCAAGCCAAACTCCAAGATACTTAAATGAGCTTGCTCTTTCAACACAAGAGCCATTAAAAAAACATGAACATACATTCAAAAGGCTTGCTTGTCTGTGCCGCGGACCAAACACCATACTGCAGGTCTTCCTATTATTTAACATCAGTTTGTTATTGAGGAACCAGTGCTGTACATTATTGAAGTCAGACTGTAAAGATGATTGAATTTGTGTTATGTCTGAAACAGAGAAATAAATAACAGTATTGTCAGCATAAAGCTGAATTTGGCTGTGTAAACAAAAATCAGGTAAGTCATTAATATTAACTAATAATTAAGATTGAGAAGAGGAGAGGCCCCAAAGTGGATCCTTGTGGGATACCTTTCTCAGTAACCAGAAAGTCAGATTGAGTGCCTTGCAGGGCAACACATTGCCGCCTGTTGTGCAACAATGTGTCTATCTAAGTACAGAATCATTGTTTTCCCTTTTGGAATCCAGATTCAAGAAAATGCGGTTCATATTCGGACTTTCCATTGATCTCTCCACATCGATTGGTATCTCTTTGGTGAGCGATGAAGAGACATTTTCAACCTACTTTCATGGGACAAAGCTGACAGCTGAAATCCAATAAGGCTCCCTGAGGGCGATTGAACAGCGTGATGCATCATTTGGATGCAGTATTCTTATCTCTGAACAACGCTTGGACATGTTTCGTGACATGGAGGCGACAGCATTGAAACGAACTTCAGAAGATAATTCCTGTGCAGCATGTTTTTTTCCTCAACATTTTCTCTTCAGACATTGCAACTGATGAGTCTAAGAAAAAAACAGCCACTGCTGAGGCTGTCATCATTTTTTATTTATTTATTTATTTATTTATTTATTTGGTCTAGGTGCCAAAGCGGATGTCGTATGTCATAATGGAAAATTGTTACAACTGAATGGATACAGTCTGCATGGGTCATGAGCATTTGGTGCAATGAACTAGTTTTGCTTATTGGAGCAATAATAACCATTTACATTGCAACCAATACAACATTTTTTCATTTGAAAAAGGATTTCTTCTTTTGTAATGGCTGTCCCTTTTAGGTAATTGAATAAAAACAAATATGAGCTTTAGATGTTCTCATTATGGTCCAGGTTTGTTAGCTAGCCTACGCTAACCTAAGGTGTCTTTTTTTTCAGTTTGTAGCATTTTTTGACGGTGCTGTTTGTCACTGAAACTATTTTGGCAGAGACTATGGGTCAGTGACCAGAAAACACAGACAATGTGTTATTTACTTGCAAATTGATGCTTCTTTAACAACCAAAATGTTGTGCCCCAAATTATTTGGTTATTATTCAAAACTTCAAATGCTGTAAACTAAGAGATGTTTTGACAGTTACTGGGTCACACCACTCTAAGTACCGCTGTGCCGCTGATTAAATTCACCCAATAATTAAGCAGACATCATTGATTCCCCGCAGAGAAATGGAGAAATGGAGAGCAAGCATGGAACAGACTCGCTGGCTGTCCCTGCGCTTCCTGTGGCCCCTGCAGCGGTGGGCCAGTCAGATATGCGTGATTTGGGAAATGAGCAGAAGTCAATTCCACTTAAAGCCGTGGCAGCGGTGGTGGCTGTTGGACACATTGATGTTCCATGCATTGTTGACTCCCTTCATTTTCTTCTTTTTTGATTTCCTCTGCGGTATTGACTGCACAATCGAAGGGGATCAGAGCGCGTGCCCCAGATTATGGTCCTGTGCCAGTCTAGTGCAACGGGCACTAGTTTAAAACTGAATTGTCATGCTGGCACTGCTTGAGGAAGTGGACGTGTTTGTTAGCTGCTCAAATGTGGTTGAACTATAGAGAAGTCAGAAAATATGACATCAGTAAGAATTACCGACTGTTCTCTGTGAAGCTAAATATCAACACAGTGTATTTGAGTTTCCACAGTTCTCCAAATTGACTGAGAGCCTGGTTTACAGTAATGAATAAAAAAATCTTCTGATCTTTTTATTCAATTTTCCTCCTAAATGTTTTTTTTTTAGCAAGACGCCCGTGTGGCACAGTGGCGGTAGTCGTCACCTGTGTTTATCGTGACAGACGTCTGTTTGGATGCCATCTCATCTCATTTAGACTGGTCCAAATGCCACACCCAGGCGTCTTGCTGTTGTACACCTTTTGCTGAAAGGAGTACAACAGTTAAAGGCTTATTCGCAAAGTATATAAAATACTTCAAAATGTACCATCATTGTTTTGTGACTCCAGTCATATATTTTGTCATTGTAGTTTTCTGTAGGTTAGAATATTGTCTCGCTTCATGAACGCAATATTGTGGATCTCGCGAACTATGTGTCTCGTCACACCCCTAGTCACCATTAAAGCTAAATTTCTGGTCACATCTTATGGTTGTATGGAATGTAGCTATTAAGTCTTAACTTTAGCGTCCATGGTATTACACAGTTTTGGGAATTACTTTTTATGTAACATTTATTCACACATATTAGCCATGAAGCTTAAAAAAACGGTTGTATGTTTGAGCTGATATATCCGTATTATTGGTAGAGTCATGCATTTCTCACAGCAATCACCTCTATGACCCAAACCAGGAGGAAAAGTATTCAGACTTTTTTTTAAATTATCAGCAGCAGCTAATTAAATTTCAGCGCGAAAGACAAGTGTGTTTAGCCAAGTGTTCTTTAGTCTTAATTGAACGTCCTCCCGGATGTTATTTACTTTAGGGAAGGGTTTAATTTGCCCTGAAACAATCTTTTGTTTGTTCCTCTGAAGAATGGAAGCTTTGCGAGTGCATCTCCATGTTGCCTCATTATCTTCACTCAGAGGTTTACAACAGGGGTGCTCGAGCAACATGAGGGAAAACGCCACTTTGAAAGAATGTGTTTGTCATCTTGTTAGGTGTCTTGAAATCCTGTCAGGCACCTCTGCCTCAGTGGTTGCGTTGTTTTCACAGGGTTTTTATTGTTTTTTATCAGTCATTCTGGATTTCTTTACAACATTGTAATCTTAATATGCATTTTAAAACGTTATTATTGAATTTGTTAACACTTTGATCATACACTACCTTTTTCGTAAAGGTTGTGTTGTTGGATGGGTCATTTGCATACTAAATTTTTTTTTCTGAGTACAAGACCTTGAGGATAACTTGTTTGTGAGTCAGTATTTTTATTCTGCGGCTTTGGTGTTAACCCTGAGCTCTCCAACCTGAACATGGAAAGCAGGCGCAGCCAATGGGACCCATAGGAGTGAAGTTCTCCAGGCTACGGTCGTGGTGTTCTCCGCCAACAATGGCGGAGAAATAGTGGCCTTCACAACACAGACTTGGAAGAAACGTTTTTTTCCCCAAACAATATTGTGGCAAAATTGTTCCAAGTTCATATGTAACAGCCGTTACAGCTACTGCACCAATATGTTCCACTGACTGACAGCACTACTCCTACATGGTCTGCATTGCTTTCCACAACCTGTCATGTTTTTAAATATTTTATCAGGAAAAAAGAATCTGTCTGGTCAGTCACTGCTTCATTGTTATGTTTCTTAATTTTAAAATAAAGTAAAAGTAAAGTGTATTTCTGCTTTATGAGCCAGCGTACCTGCACCAACCTCCAAGAGTGTGACCGCACACGTCACTTGTTTCCGCACACGTCACTTGTTTCACAGCTGTGTTCAAGACTCTGACAAAAGTGAAGCCAAATAATTGAAAGATGGGGAAAAAAAAAAAAAATCCTATATCAGTTTTTCTGCCCCAGATCAAATCAGAACTCAGTCAAAGTGTTGTCAGTCACACTGCAGGCTTTATCTCTAACCCTAGATGGGGCAACACACAATGTTCATTCTCTTCCTCCATGGTTTAGTGGAATTACCAGACCTTTGAAAATACCATTTGACCTTGATGTCTAAAGATTTGCGAGCAATGTGAGCAAACAAAGTACAGGTCTTGTCTGTCTGAAGTAATGGTGACACTGATATTAGATCAGTGGTTCTCAAACTTTCTCTGTCACGCCCCACCTTGGAGGAAGAAAATCCCCCCCCCCCCCCCTTTTTTAACTTTTCTTTGGCAAACCACTTGTGTAACATCCACCATCCTGGCTTTCCTGTGAAACAACACAGCTTTATGTTGTGCTCCCATCTCCTCACAAAGTGAAGAGAATAGCCGCGCCGTCAGGGCTCTTGTTTTGATGAAATTGACCACATCAACAACATCAGTCATGCGACAACATCACATTTTCTACCTGCCACACGGGATGATGTTGAGCGCTGCGTGTGGTAAGTCATAATATCGCGCCAGTCGCGGAGTAGACCACGTACTGATGCAAAGGTGTTTGATTACTTTTTATCAGTGCTCGAAAACTGTTCATTGTCCTCTGGCTTTTTCGTTCGCGGCTCGCGCATTAGAAAGAAAATACGCCGAAACGATCGCTGCGCGGCGCGAGCCGGCCACGGAGGTGCACCCCGCTTCAAGTCTGGCATGAGCGACACCATCGTTCCGCAGATCCTTGCTCAAATATGATCCATATGAAAATATGATGCAGTGACTGGGGTAAGTTCTGTGTCCAAAACGAGAGCTGTTCTTCACGACAAGGCCAAGAATCATCACAGAACTATTGCTATAGTGCTCGCCATCTTACCTCCGCCAATTTCGAGTTTGAAGGTTGACTCTTTTGAGCTTGTTTAGCTTTTCAAATTGGTATGACGGATGCACACAAAAGAAGTGAACAAACACTCGTCATTGTGCAGCGAGTGCAAAATGTAATCCCATCTCAGTG
This sequence comes from Nelusetta ayraudi, assembly GCF_046127955.1. Classification (NCBI taxonomy): domain Eukaryota; kingdom Metazoa; phylum Chordata; class Actinopteri; order Tetraodontiformes; family Monacanthidae; genus Nelusetta; species Nelusetta ayraudi. Next base: position 15,418,050 of record NW_027466061.1, on the reverse strand, counting down.
AGACAAGGTGTTTAATTACCCCGTTTGTTTCTCATTAGCAACACCAGCAGTGGTGGGGATGGGCAGAGCTGCGGTTGATAGCGGAGTGCATTTTGTTTGCACCGTGTGCAGCTGCTGAGATAGGCCCACTGCCTGGGAACACTGGCACTTAGCATTGGTGTGGCTGCAGAGTCCCTTTGAGTGACCCGGGCGGGGAATAGATATCTGGCATGAAGAGAGCGGACATTCATGAACAAAAGACTGCAGCAGACATTAACTTTACACACCATTCTCTCTTTTCACATGTCTAGACATCGGATATTTGACTGAATCCAATTTCAATTTGCAGCCCCAATCAATTTTTATTTCATTTTTTTTGGACTGCCTGCTACTTTTAGAAAGCAACTCATGTGAGCTCCAGCATTGATAACCTGAGTTACATTTGAAACAAACCATATGCCTTGTCGTGATTTGGCTCCTGCCTGGCAGAGGAAATAATCCAGAGCCAAAACAGCAGAATGTAGACGACAAGTCACAGCGTACGTGAGTAACATCCAGGTGCGCCATTGTGAGTGAAAGATTTTGCATCTCAAGGCGAAGGAGAAAGAAAGCAGGCCTTATTAAATCCCTGGTGTAAGCCACCTGCACTGTGTCTGCATTTTCAATGGCACACAACTCGCAATGCCACGGAATTTCTGACCTGTGTGCCGAGAATGCAGACCAACTGGCGGGAATCCAGTCCGTGTCTGTTTTATTTTACCCATGTTAGCTTGGTTTGATTAAGTAGTTCTAACAATATCCAATTTTTGTCTGAATCTCTCTTTTTTTTTCCGTCAGAGAGCTCATCACACCCTTAACAATAGGTGATTACCGGCTGTCCCGGTGCAAACATGGGACCAGCAACGGTAACATTTTACATGATCAACCCTGTTTCATGAATGATGATTGGCCCAACTTCAACAAAATAAAACACATTTTTTTCAAACAGTGGCCCACTGGGAAATGTCCTGGTCCTTCCGAGTAGCCAGTAGCTCATGTATTGGGAAAAATTACTGAGAATTTGGCATCACGCGGAGCAACACTTTGGTGTTGACTATCTCAACCACTCCTGTTGGCTGCCGTGGGTGTACGTATGTGAGAGGAAACCATAGAAGCACGAAGCTGAGAGGCAAATTGGATAAATGTTAAATCTGGAGAAACGTTTAAATGCGATGCGCAAACCTTCTCGAAGCAGCCATGCTTGAAATTGGGTGAGATCACACATTTAGCGGAACATGGATAGCGGCGGCTACGTGTGGAGCCACTGTTGTCGTGCCCTCTTTGCATTTGAGTCCTATTTCTGAGGTGATTTTTGGAGGGTACATGATATGCGCCTGACTACTCTACTGACGTGTGTTTTTAAAGGAGTAAATGTGGCACCACTCTGCTGCTTATTGTGATTGAAATCCTCAGTAGGTTTGATTTTCCTCTCACAGGAAGATTGTGATTTGCACTGACAAAGCATTGTGATAAAGAAAAAAACTTAAAAACAGAAAAACTTAAACCTCAAGTGCATGCCAGAAGACTTTGCAGGTCCTCCTTCGGAGATGATGGTGTCAGATGTTACGGTTTGTTTTCCTGGACAAGAGGTTGCCTTTCTCTCTGCTGTTTTTGTGCTTTGTTTTTTTGTTTTAACCAGCATGAAAGACTTATTTCTTCCCTGTTGGGAGCTCTGAATCATATGTCTGCTTCCAACCTTTATGTTTTTAGTCCCAGTGGCCACAACAATTCTTTCGTCTCGCCCATGCCATCGCTTTTGAAATGCCAAGGTAATAATCTGAAGACATGTTTGGAATCACAGCCTAACAAAATAATTTCCATCGATTAATTTGTACCTTGCATTTTGGTTGGAGCAGTTGCTGCAAATGAGCTTCAAGCAGGACGAACGAACACAACAAGAATGTCAGAGTTAACAAAGCAGGGGTTGCGTTGTGGTGATGACCCTGTCGGCTTCACAAATCATTTCATTTCTTAATCCCACCTAGGTAAATAGAATATACTGCGAGCGGCAAAGTTCCAGAGCAGGGAAAACACCTCCAAGACGTTGACACCACCAAGAAAACAGGCAAATTAACCCAAGACAATGAGTCGCTGCTCAGGCCCGTTAAGCTGTTTGGATAATTGCTGTTGTGTTGTTCCTTAATCACACTTGCTGCTTGCCCACATACCTGAAACGACCTGCTTGTGGCAACAACAGTGGACACTAATTCCCCTGCCCCGTCTATCCCCACCGGCCGCTTGGCCGTCGGCTCCAAACGGTTAGTCACAGTGGCAGCAGCTGTCCTCGTTCTTTCTTCCACGGAATCTTTAAACTCCGTGCCCTGCTGCTGCTCTCTGGCACCTTCTTTCAGACCCTGGGCAGCACCTACTTCTTTGCCAAGACGGGCAGGCAGAATCATCCAGTGCTGGACCGGAAGAAAAGAAAAGAAAAGGAAAAAAAAAATCTGGTTGCCTCAGCAGACAGCCGAGGTCGTTTGGTTCCTCTTTGGCTGTGAGCAATGGCTTCATTTCCACCCAATGAGTTCATACGTTTATGGCTTTGTCGGACCGGTGCGGCTTTGGTGGTAGGCACGCCGACGACCTGTGAGAGTTGCAAAGGTTCACACGGTTCGCTCGTCTCCACCCCGAATGTCTTCTCACTGCGCCGCTTGATTCTCTTATCCGCTGGTTCTTGGTCTGTGTCTGTCAGACACCCACACCGCCTCACTCCTGCCAACGGCTCATGTCGAATTGTCCAGTGCCAGACATAATTCAGAATTACAGACAAAAAACTCCTTGTTCACTGTCCTGTGGAAATCAATTACGGCCTGTGTGTGTGTGTGTGTATGTGTGTGTGTGTGTGAGAGAGAGAGAGAGAGAGAGAGAGAGGGAGAGAGAGAGAGAGCTTTGACTGTGTTAACTAACAAATCATCAGTGTCCTAATTGTTGTGTTGCTCCCAGGCTTGTTTCCAGTCTATAGACAGATCTGACAGTAATCAATAAAGTTCTGTCTGTGTGTGAGCCAGTATGTACTCACTGTGTTGCTTGTGTTGCTTGTGTGTGTGGTCTAGGAATCGATAAGCTCCACCCAGGGCGTCGGCGTTCCATTTGACAGACTCCAGGAGTTGAGTGTGGTGCAGTGATGCCACTGAACCAACTGGATCATTTTTGTGCTGATTGCGAATCAAGAAATGTACCGTGTGAGCCGAATCCGCGCCCTGACATTTCAAAGCAGCCTTCTGAAGAGGCTTGAGGAGCTTTTATATATTCCTGCATTTCAAAGCAGTAAAGGTTGCCGTCCTTCCTACTTTTATACACGTGACATGCACACGTTGAGCCATCTGATTATTTCTGCCGCTTTGTGCACAGTGCGTTCCCAGAGCAAGGATTTCTGCACCTCTGATGCCTGTAAGAGCTTTAAAAAGTTAAAAACTTGACTAAGTAGCTGTCCATTAAGTGTTTTTAATGGTCTTTCTTCTGACAAAACCTATTACTTTATACTTTATTTAAACTTTTTTTGTTTCTGCACATTCCTGTAAATGTGTCCACGAGTTGAGAACTCAATAATGACACAAAAATTGGCTTCTGTGGCTTTTCAGCTGGGGCCCTGTTAAAATCCATTTTATGTTTTCCAAATTATCCGTCTTATCCAATTTTTGTGTTTTCCTTTCTTCTAATTTCACCAAGATTTGGATGTCACACAATCTTTTCTTTGTTTTTGCCATGGGTCTCAAGCTGCAAGTGGCCTTTGCAGGCAGGTATTCCCAATCAACATTGCTACATCATTTCCAATACAGTGCAATCACTCGACACATGAAAGTCACTTGAAAGCTTCTCTACTCTGTCAGTCTCAAGAGTAGTTTGATTTGTTTACTTATTTATTTATTTTGCTGGCAGCCACAAAGAGCATCTAAATCTAAATCCTGGACTGACAAAAAAAAAAGAAAAATCACATGAACTACTCAGGTGCACCTACAGAAATGTATAGTTGTCTCTGTGTATGTAAATGCTGTATCTACAGCCTGATCTCAGGTGGGATAGAGCTCGTGAGCAGGATACCCAAGGCCATGTTAATGCATCCACTGTTGCATGTGCTGCATCAGATATGGGCAGAAAAGAGCCTTGATCTCCATACATGTGCACCCAAGGCTATGATTGTCGTCACAGGCTCAGCGTGCAACTGAGGCTTGATGAATTTTTCATCCTGCACCTTTCCCTCTGAGCAAGGTATGTACTGAGATCATGGCTGGCGGTATCGTTGTATCTTGTACTGAGATATAGACAAATTGGATTAACAAGCAAGAAGCTTGAAGTGATTGTTGTGGGATTATCAAAACTGACAATTTTTTTTTTTTTTTTTTTTACTTTTAAATACTAAACCAGGCTCATTTCTGGCATCCAAACTTTGTTCTAGTTTGATGGCAGTCTTGTGAAATGACAAGGTCATGCACTAATGTATCATTGTCAAAAAAAAAACAAAACCACACACAACACTGTATATTGTGTGGCATGATTGAACAAGATTGATGGATGTTGACAACTTCTCCTGTGATGAAATAAATATTAAAGGACTTTAAGGTCACCTCTGCTTCCTGTTAGCAATGAGGTTGTCTGGGCTGATGCCAGAGTCGCTCCTCTAGTCAGGATTTTACTTGGGGGAAAAAAAGGAAATCTTTCAGTGTTGACGCTTTAACATTGACACTGTTGTCTTCCTCCACCGAGCCCTCAGCTGCTGAACCTTCGCCTTCGAATCTCCAAAAATAATATCTTTCCATCTACGTGTAGCTTCTCTTTTCTTTGAAAGCCTGTGCATCACTGTGGATGGAGCAGTGAAGGCTGGGATACAACACTTTTTAAGGTTGACTTTCAGTGGCAATCCTTCACTCAGTGCATTTATCTCAATCCAAAAAGCTGTGGGGGAAAAAAGTCATGTCTTTTTAGATTCAACACTCCTTTTTTTTTCTTTTCGGTTACACTTGCCATTGTTTTGAACCAGCTAATGCACACACACACACACACACACACACACACACACACACACACACACACACACACACACACACACAAAGCTAAACTTCAAAATTAGCCCTGAAATCCTTCACATTTCCATGATAATGGACTTGCCCAAAAGACTGCTGGTTGCATACAGAATAGGAGGGGTGGTGGGTTGTGGAGGGGTTGTTTGTTAGACATGCTTGCTTGTTAACTTGCTGCATTGTTGGCTGTCAAAGGTAGAATCGTAGCATTTTGAAGGACAGTTTTGCACCGTATTAATGCAAGTCATCAGCATGTCACTGCCTTGCCACTGTAATATGCATTGTGCTCTATAGTGGGAAGATAATGCATAAAGAATCTTCTCTTAAACATTTTATTTATATAAATCAGTTTTGGAAAACAATGTTTAGTTTCTTTCCTCTATATCCCAAAAATCCCTCTTTTTTTGAAGTGACACTCCAGTAGAAGAGAGACAGAAATCAGATTCAGAAATAAGCTAATCAGTGTGTTCTGGCCTGGCAGCCGTTCCCCAGGCAGCCACACGCAGGTAGGTGGCTGTCTGACAGCCACTGGGATTCTCTTCGACGTGGTGTGCAGCTCACATCAACTCTGCAGTATTCTGCTGGGAGCGGGATTAAACTGGTTTAGCATTGGCCAGAGCAGCGCTTCTTTGTTGAGGAAAAAAACAAACAAAAAAATAAAAACTGACTCTGTTACTGACACGTCTCTAATTAGCTCCAAATTTATGACACACACTACATGACACGGGAGTTGGAGGTGGCTGCTTGCTCCCTGGTTGTCAGTGGTGGAGAAATGTTGCAGCCAACCGTCACAGGACATCTCTATTATTCCTGTCAAACACTTCACGCTGCTGAAAAAAAAAAGCTTACAAATTAAATATGCAATATAAGTATGCATATTGTCACCATTATTTTAATTAATGAATATGTTTAAAAAAAAAAACAACAACTTAACAATTTCCATAAAATGGGGCCTTAAATTGTGACTGTGAATAGTTTATATTTTAATTAAACAGCTACAGTTAAGGAGCCATGCATTGTCCAAAATGCTGAAGCCCATTATGCGTGTGCATTCATTTCATAATTACCCCCATCCTCGCTAATCCACTAACTCATTTCAGCAAGTCAAGTTTCAGCTGAGTAAACCCGTGAATGTTTTTCTGAATTTGTTATGCCTCAGTCATTCCGAACCAGTAATGAGAAAGTTTCAGGCCTTTGGCGGAATTTCCAACTCATGGCAATAGCCACGATCAGGATGAAATTTTACAATTTTAAAAATAAACACTTTTCATTTTTGAATCCTTAATCTTTACACAAGATGTGGAGACACTGGGATTAATGTCGAGTCAGGTGTAGGATTTTGCAATGGTAACTTGCTGATGCTACCAAGCTGCACTCCACAAAGTGTCGGAGACGTGAGCGTGTTTGCATTGAGGTGGTGCCTCCAAATGTCAGGGCCTGTGCGAAGAGGACAGTGTGACGGCAGGAAAGAAGGACTTGCTGACCCTGGCGGTTGGTCCCCTTTTGATGGTGTTGCCATGGGAACAGGTGTCAGCGCTAGATGTTTAAAACAGCGTGTTACAGGTGCTCAAAGTCGCTAGAGTGAAGCAGTGATTGAGTGCTTCAAAGTCACATAAACAAAGGAAAAAACACACCACCTGCTGCCTCATAAGTTTATTTCCTTGTGCTTGTGCCTCTAACTGTGCAGAGGTGAGTTGTGAGTCATTTTTTGTGTGTGATTTTAGATTTTGTCCCATTTACCCCTCTTGTCTCTGCGTCTGTGTGTGAGCCAAGCCTCCAGACAAGCTGTCACATTCCAAGTTTGTCTGGATAATTGTCCGCTCTTGGCAAGTTTGTTTCAATTTGTAACAACCCTGTGTCGTCGTGTGACAGCATCACGCCTGTACTCTCACGTTTTGGCAACCACGTCCTGCGAGCCCGAGCAACAGCTTCCGTAACTGCGGCTCCTCTGTGGCAGCAAGTTGAACTTCCAGCGGTGACGTTGACGAAGCACAACGCTCCACTCACTGGTCGGCACATCCCGACTATGCGGGTTCAGAGCGACGTGGACGTACCTGTCTTCTCCTTCATTTTCAAGGCACTGAGTTAGACAGTAAAAGCAGTTTATTCTGAACCCATAGCTAAGATTTTTTTTAAATGCCAGCAACATTTGAAAGTCATCGATTCATCATTAGCAGCTGAATCGCAGTCAGTCGATTTGCAAAATACTAGAGAGAAGGCGTCAACTATCGTGCAAGGTTTAAGTAATTGGAAAGAAACTTGATGGCATAATAATGGAATGTAATAACTGTATACTGATGGAGATCTAACTGGGGAGTCCACTGAGGATGTGAAAAGTAAAAAAACAACAACAAAAAACAAAAGCAAAAGCGATTAATGCCACAAAAGCATTTACTGAAAAAAGACACATGTAACATCATAAAAACATCTTCACTGTTCTTTTTTAATTAAATATTTTAGACTCGGAATGGCTTTTTGGAAAACTGCATGAGGCATTGGGCTGGACTGACAAAAACAAATACTGCCTTGTGTCTTTACGGCAAAACATTTTAAAGCACTACACAAAAATGAATTAACAATTATAGTCATTCAGTGAATCAAATGTCACGTAGGAAGTGGCAAAAATAGATAAAATTACTCTCAAAAAAGGAAAAAGGCAAAAGCAGAGACATCAAGACACTCAACAAGAGACTATTATATATTTTTTGAAAATATTATGCTCGTAAATATGTCCGTGGTGATTTATATTGAATTCATTTATTCTGAAGTTCTCTGGTCCAGGATGTATCATACAAATAATCTACCTTGAACATATTTAAGGTTGGAAAATTTCCTGTGTCTCTTCATCAAGATGGCATTTGACAGCAGTCGGTTCATGTTGGAGACACGTGTGTGGTGGAGGATCCCTGATCCCACTGAAAGCTCCTCTTTGAGCTCAACATCAAGCGGCAAGGATAATTTGAGAAACAAAGAGGAATTTAAATAGCACATCCCATGGCAGCCATGGCGGCCAAGTCATGTAAACCACTCAGACTGTGCCAAGTGATCTCTGCTAGTCCAACTGGCCCTTTCCTGAAGCTCTGTGACACTCTTCCAGGACCCTCACTCACTCCCACTCTCTCATTCCTGTTCTTTCTGTCTCAGTCTGTGTCTCTCTGTCTGTGCTGGGGATCCATCTCCAACATGTACTGATGCTGTTAGGGTAGTTTGAACTGGGGGAGACAAAAAAGACAGTCTATTTGTCCCTGTGGTTTCAAAGCAGAGGACAAGGGGAGGGTCAAGTTGTGGAGTGGTTTGCTCTGTTTTGGACAGGACACGAAGCTCCCAGCATGACATGAAATGATTTCTAATAATTTGATCTGCAGACATGGTTGCACAAATGAATAAATAATGATACTATTGATAATGATAACAATAAAAAAGGAATTTTAGCATAATGTGCTTAGAATACTCCAGGCACTGGCTTTGTTTAGTTAATTACAGCATGACTTATTAAATTTGTTTTCATCAAAATTAAACGCAGAAACATTTCTTAATGTTTAAATGCTTTATTTAAATTCTTTTCACCCTGAAGTCTGTTAGCTAATGTTGGAGAGAAATAAAAGAGTGTTTTACCAGCAGCAATAGAAACACTTTCAAGCCACCCTGCAAGTCGTGTTGTAAAAGTTTTTATTTGTGGTTATTCAGACATTTCGGGTTTATATTGGTGATCAGCATTTCGAAACTGGTTTAGGTGAGGCAAATTTAACGTTTATTTTTTAAAACAACCTGGCCATTCTGTGTTTTATTGGGAAATAAAATTTTGAAGCAACTTTTACAGTCAATGCAATCACAATTCCTTTTAACCAACCACGTTTACAGCAAGCAGTGCAGTGGAGACGGATTCATCTGGGACAGGTTGTAGGTGAGGAAGTGGGGAGGCGTGACCTGTTTCATAGCAGCATATATTTGGTGTATGCATAACTCAAGCAGATGCAAAGTGCAGCTTTGAATGGGAGAAACAGCCGATGAGTGCAGTTTGTATCATAACAGATGAGCTCAGACAACAGCAGGAAATTATAAGGAGGGCCATCTGAGAAGAATAGGAGTGGCTGGGATGAGACTTAGAATTTTTGGTACCCTGAATCAGTAGCTAGATAAGAAGGAAATCATGAACTGTGGTGAAACAAAAGAATCAGCTTGAACTAATTTTAAGGAACTAATATTTTTAATTAGCTCCAGTCAATTTAATGCCAGTTCAAAGCCTCAGCTAAGACAACGTTTAGTGCATGTTGTTTTCTCTCCTGGCTTATGGGCAGCTTTTAATGCGTATGTGTTTTATGACAAACAATTTAGTGCAGAAAAACAAATTGTAAACCAGGCCCGGGTGCAGACGTAGAGGTGAGCTATGCCACTATCTGGATGCACCGCTTTCTCTTTATGACTTTTTCAGGAGGCGGTGACAACAGCCGGTGAAAAATGGCGCCTTCCGAATGCATATCCTGTCATTCAACAGGTAAATCATTCCACCTGAGCGGCCCCATTTGGTCTGGTTGCCTGAGGGCAGATCGCTGGGGACACACGCACACACACAACTGTGTGCATGTCAGTTAAAGTGTGTGTGTTGCTGTAAGCGAGCAGCCATGAGTATTGAGAAATGGTGATTGTGCAATTACCCTGATATAATATGTGTATGTGGACTTTTAAGAAAGCAGGACTATATGATGCGTGTGTGTGTGTGTGTGTGTGTGTGTGTGTGTGTGTGTGTCTGGCGAGATTGAACAAGAAACTCTTTTTAATGGCCTTCAAGTCTGTTTAACAGCCGCTGCCACCTGGCTATTCTCCCAGCTGCTGCTCTGCCCCGATATGAAAAATGAGGCGGATGGTCTCAATGCATCCAAGTTTAATGAGTTCCGCTTCCCAACAATCCCCTAAAAATACAAAGAAAACTAACGTCACAGACAGAAATTTATGTCGGGACAGTAACTGGAGGCAGTAATGCACATGCACGTCCTCTTCTGGCCTTTATGGACTGACTTCTTCAAATTCATGAAAATAAGTATATTTTTTTTCTGTATTTATTTTTTGGCCCCTAAGAGGGGAGTTTACATCACAGTGCTGCATTGTGCAAACGCAGAAGAGACAGTGCAGGGACAGGGGCCGAAAATGAGCTCATTCATCGGGCCAGACTCCTCATTTTGGGCTGCTACAGTTCGTCTCTTGGCGCTCGCCAGCCCCCGTCGGCACTGCCAAGCAGCTGAATGTTTTGCGGAGTCATGGGCAGCGCGGCACGGCTTTGTTGGAGTGGGAAGCCAAATTGATTGGTCTTTTTAAATGTAGCCAATAGCTGCCACTGCAATGAAGTTAGGCCTTGATCACGCTGTTGTGATCCAACAGAGCAGACACACAACAGAGAGATTTATAGGCAGCACACACCAACTAACCAAACCTCTCTTTCTCTTCATTTGCCTGAGGCCGTCTCCACCTTTGCCAGTTTTCCCCCACCGTCGCGTTGTTTTCTGCAAGCTTTGCCCAGCCTGTCTGCTTTTAACTTAATTAATTCAATGCATTCAATGAATTAATAAATTAAAGAATATATAACAGGTGCAGGCTTGCAGTCAGTTTTCTCGGCCGACCACCTAAAGCTTCTGTTCCTGGTGTGAACAGCACGCACACACACACACACACACACACACACACACACACACACACACACACACACACTTGGACGTGGTCTCTCAGGAGCACCTTCATTCCCTGACAGGTTGAAAAGTCTGGCCCATGTGTGATGGTCCAGATGGGGCAGCTCCATTACTGTTGTTGGCTGGAGTGTGCACACCCACACTCAGACTCACATGCAAGCACACACTTGAAGTCAATGATTTGCAAAGTGGAAACATTTGCAGCAAGCATGTTTTGTCCGTGTGTTTCATGAGAGTAGGTCTAAAATGAAAAGTATCCATGGCAGTATGTAGAACATAAGGATTGATAAGTGAGTTGCTCCCTGTCAAACCTCCTGAAGTTACTGCGGTGGGCATGTAAAGAGCTTTGACGACTGTGAGAATAAATTCAAGACGCGTCGGATAAAAGAATATCTCATGCACGGGAGACTTCCTTTTTATTGAACGCATTTTATGAAGTTAATCAGCCGATGACATTCTGCCGCAATAATTCAACTCCCTGTCTATTATGCTGTTTATCAAATCTGCAATGAAATATTGCACCTCGGCACTCGGGTCTATTTTTCAATGGCCAGCGTGGCACAAGCTAATTTAAATAACTGCATTGAATCAGATTGTGCATAATTGCATTTTCCCAGGGCTGAATTATGGCCTTGCTAATTAATGTGCACTCTCTCTTTTGGTTGCGGAGCTGAAATGAATGACCCTACAGTTCTCTTCTATTCTTTGCTCCTTTAAATAATTGTTGGTGTGCTGTAGTAAGAGTAGAGGGAAGAAATAAATCATTTTCTATCATTCTGATTTGCTTGTCCGTACATCTTACTGTTGTCTTATTGTTTCTCTTTAGGACTGCAAATTCTAGTAATGAAGCCTTTATTGTATAACCCAGCAACCCCTTGGGCTCCCGTTGCATCGTTTCCTGGTTAATGTTGAGTTTGTTTCGTTAACAGTCCTGAGTCTTAACGCCAGCAGTAAACGGAGCTGATTACAGCACGAACAGTCAGTGTTTCTGGGTCACATAAATTATTCTAATTGGGGGTCCTGCATTATGAGCAGAATCTTTCCTCAAAGTGAGCGACTGCACCGTTGAGATTTTCAGAGAAACATTTTGGAGTTTGAGGAGCGGGGAGAGTGAGAGTATGAAAGGGAAGACGACACCCACTTGATTTATATTTCAGGATCAGGTGTGGGTGTCATAAAACCTACAAGTGTTGATAATGGATGTGGTGCACTCCTTTAAGCATTCAAAGAAGCAAGTATTTGAATAAAGTCATGCTTCTGTCTGGGACGGAGCATCATCAGATGAAAAGGTGATGATACACACATCAGTGAACAGGCTGCCGACGCCGACGCCTCACGGCTCCATTAAAATTTCTAAGCAGCACCATCGGCGGGAATCACTTTGAGCCGACTCGAAATGATTCCACCTAATTCGGACGCGTCTTGCCATGTCGGCCTGGGGTTGGAATGTCTGACAGCTAAGAGGGTGTGATTGAAATGACCGCGAGCTCATCTGTGGTTATCAGCTTGCATTAAATACGCCCTAAACTGTGGACTTTTTTTAGATGACATAGTTTGCATGCTTCCCTCCACGTTACATCTGCGCTTCTTCTGCACTTAAGGTTGTGGATGGTGCTGGAGTCTGTCCCAGTTGTCTTGGGGTGAAGGATCATCTGGTCGGTCGCCATGCTTAATGCAGAACTACCACTCTCACTTACATTCACACCTACGTGAATTTGGACACGCCAATCACTCTAATGTGCACGTCTCTGGACTGGAGAACTCATGCAGGCAGAACATGCACACGCCACACGGGGTCAGAATCAATTCTGTGACCTGTGTGCTGTCAAAGGACACTGCTGACCACTGCACTACCAGGCCCACACAGTCTGCAACAACCAATACAACCTTCCTATAGAATATATATCTTCAGTTTAATCATCAGTGAGCAGAATCATATCCTGAGTAGTTCCTGCTTTTTATGATCAGAAATTGATCACTATTCTGGCACAATTTATTGACTCATGATCAGTGTATTTGAATAAAGTGTATAAAATTAATGATGATGAATCCCATGGCTGGCTAGCATGTGTTATTTCATTTGTATATATTTATTGTGTATAATTATGGATCAGTGGTGAAAAGCATCAGTCTGACCCTTTGGGGTTTATTTAGCAGTGATTGATGTGACATTAATCTGCTAAAACTGTAAACTCCTTGCAGAGTTTAAGCCAAAGTTTTATTTTTTTTTATTTTTTTTTACAACAAACAGGTGAGGTGACAAGTTTACTGAAAGCTTTTATTGTTTTTATCTCGAGCCGAGCATTCTCCGGCAGCCTGTAACAGCGCTGTCATGGCACCGAGCCGCAGGAACACAGTTATCTGTCGGAACAAACAAACAGCAGCCATATTCCCTCGTTTCAATGCATTCCTGGTTTCAAGCGATAAACCTTTGATCCCGGAGATATTTCATGTCTTTATCAACTCCTTTTCAGCAGCGCTGTGGCGCGTTGCTGCTTACCAAGGATTTGAGAGTGTAGCTTGTTCTGGTGTGGGAGGGGCTTAAATCCTTCTCATCCTCCCCCATCCCACATACATCCCACATCCGACTTCCCCCTGATTAATTGCAAGGTCGCCATAAAGAAAAGGCAGCAGCTTTTCGCATGTTCCACCATATTACTGGCCAAGGCTGTATTCATATCCCGGCCGTTCATTTATCACCACTCAACCCCAGTCTGCTTGGAACCTGCGCCTGCTGCGGCGAGGGTGATTCCAATTAATATAATGGACTTGTGGGTTGATGTTTTTCTCAGCACCCTCAGTGTTGCAGTCATTTATATGCTGATTTGTGTGTGTGTGTTTTTTTTGTTTTTTGTTTTTTGTTCGTGTCGCAGTGAGCTGTATACGACCTATAAATCTGAACCGGGCCGCTGCGAGGCATAATTCACCAAGGACGCCTTTTGTTCCAAATCAAAACATCAACGGGGGCTTTTGACATTGACGATTCAGTCACTCCGAACTGCTGAGGCCTTGTGGTTAATGACATGGCTGGACCTCAGAGCGCTTGTCTCAGCAGTATCGCTGGGACAAATCCCAAAATTACCATGAATCATGGTCGATCATCAGCGGTAGGAGAAGAAATGAGGCCATTGGCAGTAAAGAAGGATACCTTTGGCCATTGGAGAGGTGAGGTGTTCGGGAAAATTTTCATTTTACTGAAATTATCTGCCCTAAATTTACATTAAATAGCAATTTCTGAGCCAAAGGACAATTGTATGTTCTGGTTATCTTTCAGCTCTGATTTTATTCTTTGATACCATCCTATTTACTAGCATGTAAATGCCAGCCAAGAAGTTTTTTTTTTTTTTATATGTTGTGAATTGGGTTTACATAACACAGCAGACACATCACAAGACATCCTCATTTACAGGCTTGCTAATATACAGGGAATACTGAGTGTTAACACAGTGTGAACCATCCTACACTTGACCGACACACTCTTGTTGTTATCTGAATAAACAACTGACTACTAATCCCCCTCCTCCATGCAGTGATATTTTTTGACATCAAGATATGAACAAACATTAGTTAAATAATCGAAAAAAACAACAAGAAGTAAAATCACACTGCATCTTTTTGCATTTTCTTTTTTTTGTTGTTGCATGGATTAAGAGATAAAAAAGAGTTTTATCAGGCCATTCTTATAAAATTGTAAAATTCTAATAAAATTGCCACAAAAGTAATGGGTCAAAATTAAGAGTAATAAACAATTTAATTATTATTATATTATATATATTATATTATATTATATATTATTATCTAATTTACATTGCTGACGGTTCCTTCTATGCTAAAAAACAAGTTTTACCTTGTAGACAACTCAGACAACTCCTGCTTGAACTGTTTTTTGCAGCAGCAAATACATATTACATGTTTGGAATCCAGGCTCTGACCTCATCATTCCCCACAGCAGGTTAGCGTTGGCATTATGGGGAGTGAAGAGGAAACACATAACAAACCCCTGGAGGTGTAACTGAAATAACAGGTGCAGTGCTGATGCAGGACAATGTACAATGACAGGCAGTGGGAGGGTTGAGGGATTAGGTGAAAGTAGACTGCAGAAATTAAGAGGGTGCATTTGATAGGTAGTTGTGGAGAGCGGAACATGGCATGTGTACATCAGCCCAGCTAGAGTTGGTTTGCTCGAATAGGCTCTTTTAATTTAATTTTTTAATTTAATTATTTTTTTTTATTTCCCAGGGTCACCTCTTTTACCTAAGCTATTAGATTCCTTTACAGGCAAGACGTAAATGGCACGAGTAGGAGAAGCAACGGCTGCAAGCTGTGCCTCCTGGATAAGAAGTAGAAACATTTACTATCTGTAAACAATAGCTGCTCCGAGAGAGATCAGTGTGGATGCTGCTCCAGTGCCAAGTTTATCAGAACTGGTTGGCATATTCCCATACACACACACAGCTCAGAAAGCAAGTCTTTGTGGAGAAACTTTTTTTTCACTTTACTCCCAACTGGCTTTGGCAAGAATTGTATTTCTATTCATGCCACAGGAACTAATGTTGCAAGGAAACAAATCTGATCAGTCTGTTTAAATGTGATTAGGATCTTGGCCCTATACTTCAAGTTTGGCCTCTCTCCCCCTGATGCCTTTGATGGACTCTTTACCAGATGAACACATCAATAGAATTCTGAGGATTCATGAAATGTTCCATCCTCCGTGCCGGATTAGATGGTCCGTAGCTACAGTCTTCTGATTGGGTTAAAGAACAGAATACTGTATGACTTTACAACAAGGTCTTTACATGCACTGTAAAGCTGCAGTTTGAAGTGCGTGGAGAGAATAAAGAGCCACCAGCTCACATGAAGACAGATGGAGCGACACAGGGTCTCGACAAGGTCATTGTCACTGAGCCGTGACAGAGATCCAGCACTGTAAATAATAAGAGCCCTGACCGTTCAGAGGAGTGCGATGAGTCATTTATTAGCTTCTTGACCCAGTGCCTACTTTTTTTCTTTCCATCAGGTACTTGTCACAGGAAAGGGGACAACGTTTAAACACAATTTGTAATGATCACGCTGCGTTTTCGTTTATGAATGTTTTCCCGACTGGCAAGCCCATTTCAGTTGCCTTCATTTCTTATTGGCTGACTCTACTTTCTATTCTTACTGGACGTCTTCTTGAAACACTTTGTTTTTTTCAATATGCTATTCCTTTAATGACCTGATTCTCAGGAAAAAAAGGGGGGTGACAACAAATAGCAGTAAATGGGCACTGCTTGATGCAAATGAACACACATGTAGATAGACAGATGTAGATAGATAGACAGATGGACAGAGAGAGAGAATCTTGGAATGATAATATCAGCAAGAGTTGCGTTGGCAGTCACTGAGCTGACTTGTTTTGTGTGTTTGCCTTGCATATCCTGGTTATTGGATTCTGTGTGGGAAGGATGCTTTCTTTGAACTAGTCACTTTTCACAACTTCATACCTGTGCCTTTCATTGGCAAAAGCTCAGAGTCTACCCTGAAGAAACATTTAACCTCTGAAGGCAGGCACTGCCTGCGGTTCATCACAGGTGTAAACAAGAAGATAAAAGAACGATAAAAAAATAAATATCTGAGAAACTTATTTATACATAGAGAGGCTTTGATTAAAGGCTTCTGAGGCAGCCAATCCAATAGAAGCACTGAAGTGATTTCTGCTTTTCTTGTTGAAAGGTCCTGCAGTGCATCAACGGTAACATTTGCCTTTTGAACCTTTGCTAAAAGAAAGGCCTTGCTGCTTTAATCTATAGTTCTCCTTTCCAAGCAGTGAGAAGCAAATCTCCTTCCTATGTTGTTCACTTGCCTCAATGGCGAATGAAAGAAAGAGAGAGATGAAAGGCGGACAGAGAGACTGAAATGTTATTACGACCCAGCTGGGGCCGACACTCAATTTTACGGCAACAGAAATATTATGATGCGTGTCTGAGGCAGCAGAGCACACGAGTGGGCCCCAGGCCTCACATTATGTTGAAGGGCAAGACACATCACTTCTGTATTGCTTGTCAATAAGGGCAATGGCCACCGGGAGACTTGAGAGCGGGGGAAGCTTAATAATGATACACTTTAATACATTTTACAGCCTTATAATGAATCCATGTAACCCCTGGCAACCGCCCATGCTACCCACCCCACCCCTAAAAAATAAAGAAAACCAAAAAACTAATAAACTCCACTCAATGTTGCTTTAATATTTGCCTCTGATGAAATGATGAAGGTCTGACAATTCATAAACACAACTATTTACTATACTTTTTTCCCATTTTCAGTTTGCAGTTAATCTATTGTGTCTATCATGCTGGCCATTTTTGAATGCACCTGAAAATAACAATTTTTCACGTGCATTTCATTTGATTATTTTTTTTCCCTCCAGGTGGAATACAAAGGTAGCTGTTTTTTTTTATTTTTTATTTTTTTTTATTTGCTCAGCATGCCTTTCTAAAGTAATAACAACCCTGCATAGAATGTTGGACGTGACGCTGACACAGAAAGTATGCAGTGCATCTGTTGTAAAATTCCCCTTTTGAAAGAAGTAATTATATTCTGTTTTGTTTGTGGTCATTTGCAAAAAAACAAGTAGAAGAAGCAGATCCAGAGACCATTTTGAAGACCCCATTCTGAAAACAAAGAAGACTCGTGTGAGAATTTGGCGGAATCTCCACATAGAGTGTGGATTCAAAGCACATCCAATTTTTTTTTGGTGCTGCCCGGCCCCTTCTTGTACAGGCATGCCACACCAACACTCTGTTCTCTAACAAGCAAGCCTACAAGTTAGATAACTAGTCTATGTATGTTTGTAATGATTGAGGAGAAAAAGGAACCGAAGCAGTTGTTGGCACTGGAGACAAGAAAGGGAAAAAACATCGAAGCAAAGTGATATAGTCCTGGATCACTGCAGACCAGCTGGTGGCGCTGTGACAGGGGTGCCCGTTGATTTTAAGGACTTTAAAAATCAAATTTTAAAGGTGATTCAAATGTAACTTTGCAAGTAAACATTTTTGATACTAAAAACAAAAAATAGATGGCCAAGGATGCCCTCTTGTTTTCTCTGCGATGGGTTGCCCATGCCTGCTTCTGTTTGTGTGTTGTTGCGCATTGACTCCTTTGAAGTATTTTTTGCGTGCCTCCTACGGTTAGAGCCAAATCAATGCCTCCGGCGCTCTTGATTTCACCCACTTGAGGCCGGCAGGTCAGGGTGTTCTAAGTGAGCTCAGTGAGCTTCCTCCGATCGATGGTGATGTGGACCACCATGGAAGGAGAAGGAAGTGGGAAGTGGGTAAACATGGGCACTGGGCACCAGTGCAAATATCTGGGTCTGCTTAGACCAATTTATTGCCAGTCCTACCGATTGCAAAATGTCTCGCTGCTGCTCCTTCAATATAACTGATTACTTCATTCATCCCTCTATTTCCCCCTTGTGATACTTTCTCCTACCTTTCCCTTGTCCGTGTCTCCCTAGTTTGACTTTAGCCTTTATAACTCAAACATTGGCCCTGTACACAATGGATATGTGCCACTGTGACAATTTATAGGTCCTTTCTTTATGTCTATCCATTTTCCACTCTTCCTCACTTACCATTCCCGAACGGGCTGTCTCGCTTTCTCACACACGCACACACACATTTGCCGGTAAAATTAATTCCTCCACCATTTCAGCTCCCTGTTGGTGGTCTCTTTTATCTCTGGGGCTCTGCTAAGGTGACTGGATGGCTCCCCATCATTAAAAGCTCATCATCTTCGATGACACCATCTACTGTTATTGACTTTCGCTTTTTTTTTCATTGTCCCACTATGAATACAACCATAAAATCCAATTGGCAGATGTCTGCTCAACCGCAGTTTCATTAAATATGAATTTAACACCTTAATAGACGTCATGAATGCAAAGTACAGCAGACGTGTATAAGAGCAGAAGTTCAGCAGAAGAATGTGGTCATCCCCCTCATCTGCATATTCCTTCAGGGGGGTTGGAAATAAACAAAACAAAACAAGTTGGGTCAACATTAGCATGGAGCTCTGGTACTTCAAGACAGAGTGATGGAGGAAACAAACTCCGGGTCAAAGGCAAACGAGGAAAAGAAAACAATGGAAATGTCAAAGTAGATAATTTCACTGGAACGTGTTGGCCCATTTGCTCCTGATCAGATGCATCCCTAAAGGTCACGTCAATAGCTCCTGTTTCTCTGGCTGGCCGTTAATCATTTTATGGTACCCCTGTCATTATACATGGCTAATGAGATCTACATAGATCATTTATTCTCCGTGCAGTTGGACAACTTTGCTGTTAAAAACACCTCTAATTGATCTTCTGTTGCCCTTAGTGGATATACATGTGTCCGGAATCCATGTTACTTTTGCGTGCAGATTGGTTAATTTGCAGGAATCATATTATTCAACATAGACGCTCATGAGCTTGTAAGACGGCTTGCATTTGGTTTCCTCTAATGCTGTAGTCATACACACACTGATTTTCACAGCAGAACATAGACAAGATGCGATTCATTCTTTGGCCGTCAGTCGGCAGAAGCTAAAAATGCAATATCCAGTCTTTGGCTTATTGTCACTTGAAGAAAGTGTGATTGATCGGAAAAGCTAGAACCTGAAACGGTTCCTTTTTACATCTGTTCATCCCTTCAGGCAATGTTTAGAATAACTGTAAACATGGACACTATAAATAACTGAAATAGCTTTAGAATTTTGTATGTATTTAAATCAAGTCATATTTCGTGATGTGGAATTTCTTAGTGCACTTTAAGTGGAGCGCGTGTGATTGGGCCTCATGCTGAGCTAGGTCAGAATCTGCTCATCAATTTGATAAAGTTCACAAGTTAATGCATTTTGCTTGTATGCAGTGTGCTTGCCAATTTTGTTTTTGACATTTTGGGTATTTTTTAGGGAAATTGTGCCACCTTTTAATATTAAAAAGTGTGTTAATCTCATTCAGTCAGTAACACATTCGGAACACTTTCATCTGCACGAACATCCCACTGTTCCAAATATTTTAGTACTCCTAATTTGCAGCGGTATATTCTGGTCACATTTTTCAAGCTATTCCTTGTTTCCAGTCTGCAGGAAGCCTATTTATTCTCATGGGATTCATGATATCCGACGCGGCTGCAAAGCTCCTTCCCCCTGATATTTTGCTGCATACCTTATTCTGTGTAAGTTCTAATAAAAGCAAACTTTTGCTGTCAATTTCCATGTGATAGCATGACAGTGTAC
The DNA here is from genome assembly GCF_046127955.1 of Nelusetta ayraudi. Lineage (NCBI taxonomy): Eukaryota > Metazoa > Chordata > Actinopteri > Tetraodontiformes > Monacanthidae > Nelusetta > Nelusetta ayraudi. The sequence continues at coordinate 15,398,078 of NW_027466061.1, read as the reverse complement.
TGGCACTGCATTTCGGCTACTCAGGAGCTAACAGGCTAGTTTGAGTTTGTGTGATCAAAAAGATTGTCTTGATCTTATCTGAATGCATAGTGAGGTAATGTTATTCTGTTAAAAAATGGTTATGCAGTACACACACCCAGATTGTTATCAGCATGAAATGAAACATGATAGCCAGATTTATCCCATTAATGAGATTTTGCCTGATGTGGCAGCCACATTCATCAGTCCCCAGCTTGTCTCATCACATTGTCAGAGCTCTGTTAGGCCCCCTCACTCCTTCCCTGCCCACCAGTCCTGGGGTTCAGCTGCCAGGTGGCGTCAGTTACTTGGAAAGGTCGAGAGAGTGCAGTGGGAGAGACGGAACAGAAGTGTTTCATCCTGTGTTTCAACACTCCTGCTACGAGCATTTTCAGCCACACCAGCCATAGCTATGAAAATAATGGCTTGAGGAACATTATTACGAAAGAAAAAATGGACAAGAGTTGCATCTAGGTCACACGACAACACAAACACAGCTGCAGTTTTGCAGAAGAACAAGAGCAATGGTGGGAATTGTAGGGATGTATTCACCAACTTTTTCATTGAATTAATGATGTAAAAAGGAATACTAATGGGGTGTGCTGTGTACTTTGAAGAGTACAGTCTGTGTGGTACTGTAGTGCAGCAGGTACCTGTTTAAATTTCCATGGAAGTCATGATACAATTTTATTAATTGTAACGAAAACCAGAAACAATTGTTGGTGTGCAGGTAGAAGGATCAGGATTGCCTGGTAACAAGTCTGTATGTAAACTACTGCTATTTGTGTTGTTGTGTGTGCATGCAGGTGTGTGTCTGTACCGATACTTTACATAGTGTTGTGACAAGTAAACGCAGGCATAGTTGGAATTGCAGTGTTTTTTTGCTTTTTCTTTACACTCTGTCCATGTGCCTTGCATTCATAGATAATGCATCAACACATCTCATATAATTCAACCAGAGGACAAAAGGAACCGCAGCATACAGCACACCTATTTCATACAATCCACAGTCTTATTTTCATACGATACCCTTTGTTATCATGGCTCTGTGTTTTCTTTGAGACAAAGCGATCAAAGCTCATTATGTGACTCATTGGAGATTCACTTTGAAAAAAGGATAAAGGGAATAATTTTTCACCATGACTTTACATAGACACTTCTCTATTTGTCCTTAAACTACTTATTAATAGCAGGAAGGTCTCTTTTTTCAGCACCAATATAACATCTAACTATGTTTATTCTAGAAGCGGTAATACCTCGTGTGTGTGTGTGTGTGTGTGTGTGTGTGTGTGTGTGTGTGTGTGTGAGTTCCCAAAATCTGTAATGTTCCTAGTATCATGTCCAAAACATGACGTTGGTTGAATATTAAAGACCGTGTGAATATACCCCTCATTATATCATATTGATTTAGACTGATATGCTGATTCCTGATATGGTTGAATACATTCTTCATACATTTACATATTTTACCTTGTGTGTTATTACAGGGATACCACCAATATATAAAATGAATCCACCCCACCCCTCATCCACCCAAAAAAAGAAAATGGAAAAAGTAACGTATGTAATGACAAAATGCTGTATTGCAGAGTGCATCAGTGTCCTAAGGCACAAAGAGCCTTGGAAGTACAACATGGTCTTTTAGACCAGAATCCAGAAACAGTAATGGACATTGACATCTATTTATAGTAGGAACAGGCAAAGGCATTGAATAGAGGGCTGAACAAAGAGGGAGTGAGAGCAGAGCCACTGGCAGTGTTTTTAGAAAGCTTTCATAGAGTGGCGGACTAATCCTCTAATGCAGAATGACATCTTGGTGGCAATGCGTTTTGAGTTTGGAATGTATTTCTCTCAGTTTAGCAAATCTAATTTATAAACCTGACCAAAATTATTTATTTATTTAATTATATGTAGATTTCGACCAAAAAGCTGCGATAATTTGCAAAAGTAAATCCTTGTTAATTTGCATCAACTATGCAACTATTTGCACATAGCTGTGGGATTTATTTGATGAGTCAGTAGTAAAGTATTACTACAGCCGGTTTAGTGGAGAATTTAGCATACACTACAAATACATACAGCTTCAGAATTTTCAGTTATACTCTAGATTGTTCTTCCTGCATACAGCCAAGGGTGTCCACACTTTTCTTGTGAAAGTGTTTGCAGCCCGTCCAGTCGATGCTCTAATCCCTATTCTGTCCACACCATCTTAATCAGTTGGGAGGAGTGAGAAAAATATGTTTTTGAAATTCATCTTCCTCAGTTGTCTGTGCAATGCCATAAAGTAAAATAATGATTCATGCCTCTTTCCTTAGACATATCCAAGAACTATGCCCTATTTTAGGAAACCCCTGCAGGCTCTTATTCATATTCTCTATATGATTGCACCATCAATACTGAGGGTAAATGAAGGTCGTGGTGACAGCTCAATGGGTTGCCAGGTTTGGCTGCTTTGCTCAGATTGCCTCACAAAGCGCGGCAATGGTTTCTTTCAGCATTGCTCTGATTGCTTTGTATGGTGACAGACGCCAGTTCAAAAGACAGAAAAATACGATAAAAGCCACATTAGACTGAACATGACCTCTGCTTGCTTGTCCCTGATAGGTTGTTGCTACCACCAGACCTTAGCTCCTTTATTTTTTTGATCATTGATGTCATACATCAAATTACGTTGGTGCTACTCATGAAGTTATTTCTTTTGAACGGTAAGTTATGACCAAGGGATTCAAATCTGACTAGAAGCATTACATCAGTGTGGATGTAGCATACAACAGCACTCTGCATCACAGGTGTCCTAATCACTTACCAGTACAGCATTGCACCTTTGCTGCATTGACATCGTACAGGGCTGTGCAACAAGGGTCTCTCATAGTTAAGATGACACGATGCAGTGAGTTGTGTAGCTAGATTGTGGCAAAGTTGAACTGGGATCAACCTTGATTTAATGGATGTCTAATAACTCAGTCAGTATGCTTCATTTCAGGCATTCCCTGTGTCGTTTGTGGCAAACTAAATGATTAAACAGGTAAACAAATCATTATCTCTTATTACTATCAACTGGGCCTTTGACTATGTCGCAGAACTTTTGGATGAAAGCAATATCCCACTCAAGGTTGCGCATGCTCATGCTTACAACCACAACTATTATAATATTCAGTGTTATTCAGCGATATAACAGCACTTCCCCTTGTGTGCTATTGCTTAATTGTCATTGACATATTATGCTGCTGTGTAGTGTGAAGGCCAACAAAGACCAGAGAACTCAAGCAGTTCTCTGACTCCCTCTGGTCAATGGATGCTCAGGTGGAGCTGTCCAGAGTGCTGAACTGCAACACAGCACAGCAGCTGAATTATTTGGATTTCTACTCTGCAATCTGACTCATTCATTTTACCAACCTCCAATGGTTCTTTCGATCAATCTGAAATTTCAAGGATTCCATAACGACTCAGTGTCTATTCAGTTGTGGAGGAACAACCAAGCACAGCTGCGAGATGCCCCCTAAAAGCCAATGACAACATAAAGTGACAACAGAGAGAAAATAGAGGAATTGACTGCTAGTTTAGCTGCCGCTAAAGACTTCACACTTTGTACCTTCGCATTACAATAGGAATAAAACTAAAAACAAAGTGGTGGTGTGTCAGATACAGATATTAACACACACACACACACACACACACACACACACACACAAACACAAACACATTTACATATATGTGTATATATGTATATATATTTTTTATATGTATATATATTGTCTTTGTTTCTCTTTTCGCTCAGTCAACTTTTTTAACTCTTGAGTTTTTTTTTGTTTTTTTAATAAAAAAACAAAACAAGTCATTTTGTTCTTTAACCTTTTACATAAACACACACTGTTATCGTTGAAAGGCTTTTTCAGCAGGTGTGTCAACCTTTCACTTTTCCCTACCGCACAGACGAGATGGAGGTGAAATGAAGAGAAAGGGAGAGAGAAAAAAAAAAAAATTGAATAAACATGTCCAATGTTGGCTGAACAGACTCTTTTGTACAGGTCTTTAAAAGGGCACAGAGCACTGCCACCCAGTGTTGGAGATTTTCTCAACTGCCTCTTTCTTTGTATCCTCGTCTGAAGCGAAATGACCGTGTGTCACAATAATTGCAGCTCTGCATTGCAAAACAATTGCACCCTTGTCCACTGCAGTCGGCGTGGAGGTGTCAGCTCTGTGAGCCAGCACTAAAATCAATGGTGCACTGCTTGGTGGCTGGCTGACTCCACTCCAAACACAACTGGGCGGGTGCCATAAAGGATGTTTATTAGGCTGACAAGTTGACACTGCAGCTCCTTGTCATGCTCTGATAATAGGGGCCAGTCGTGGCCCAGCAGAGTTCTTCAACCGGGTTAGCAGACAGACAACCTCTTTAAGGGGCTGCAGATAATAAAGAGGAAGAAATAAAAAGAAAAGGGAGGAAACGAGAATGTGGGACATTAATGTAGACAATGTTTTCTTTTTGGAGAGTGTATGAGGAGGGCAGTCGGGGTTGAAAAAGGAAGTTGGAGCCTGGACATGAAGAGAAAATAGTATGAGGAGGGAACTTCTCTTTTCCAGTCTGCATCAATGAGGTCCACTTGATCTCCTGTTAGAAGTTGAATGCTCAAACATAACTTTAATGGTCTTCTCATTCATTCTGGTGTTTTTTCTAAATAAATTTACTGTCTTACTTCCTCAGTGTTTTGGAGCCTCACAAATTATTTTTCAAACGACTCAACAACATGGAAAATTCTTGTTCTTTCCCCCCATGTTTTGTTGTTATACAAAAAAAAAAAAACTTCTTTCACTTCACACCCTCTCTCCTTCTCTGCTCTCCTTTTGTAAACGCAGCACCATAAATCAGCTTATCAAAGACAGCAAAGTTGGTCCCAGAACAATATTGCTGCAAACTGACCTAAATGAGCCCCATTGATTCTGCTTCACAAACCACTCGTTCTCCCAGAAATACTCACCTTCTCAGACAGTAAGGTCAATGCTCTTAACATACAGGTTTGCTTTTGATGTTTTAATTCAACCCATTACTATAAATAATTAAAGTAGATTTTTCGACTAATAAGTCTGACATATTTTTCTATCTAGAGTCATTCTCTCCTCCTGTCCATCATGATTTCTTTTTCATTCAGAGAACCCACTCCCAAAGATCAGCCGTGGGACAGATGCGAGGGGATTATTTTTTGCGCAGTCATTAAAAAAATAGTGCTTCACACCTCCGTTTCCTCCAGAGTTTTGTCCTTCTGAGTCAGCACTGCAGAGGGAAGTTCCCAGAACTGGGGACTAGAGGACGCAGAGAGCGACAAAAGGAGCTATTTTAATTAAAACTGGCAGATTTACTCGCCCAGCTGGGCCTGAAGCAGCGGCGGCCCAGAACGATTGGGGCCAAAGTGGTGATCGTAAAATGACTCATGCCAGCCTGGAAAGAAGCCCCTGGAGGAATGGGCAGGGGAATCAAGGTGGGCAGTCGAAGGCTGTTCAGTAATGAGGATAAATAGTGAGGAAATTTGTCATGTGACAGCGGGTTCGAGGCGGAACGGGAAATATGCACAGTGCAATATTTTAGAAGACAGGAAGTCCTGTCACTGCTCTGTGCCATGGGGCTGGAGGAGGAAGAACAGGGTTTTGAGATGGATGGATGAAATTTAGAGTGAAATATTTGCCTCGGAAATTCTAAGATGGGACATCAGTCTTCCATTTTAGATTAAAAATTGGAATTAATAAAAATGAAAAAAAGATAATTTATATATTGTAAAAAGAAATCCAATTAATATTTCCTGACAGTTTGTCTTAAACAGGGTTATCAATGTGAAGCAATGTCAAGGTTATCGTCTGTGGCATTGTTAGATGTAATGAACTAAAGACAAGGTGTACTAAAATTAAAATTCACCATTGTGTCCATTTTTCATTCCAAGTCTCTTCTGCAGTAAACAGTACTGAATCGAATCTAATTGATTTGCAGCCAAGAGTTGGATTGTGAGCCTGTCAGTACTGAGAGCTTCAGATTTCCCTCCTTCTGTTTGCGGACTGCAAGTGAAGAACGATGAGAACGTGTGACTGCGGAACTGCATGCCGGTGGGGGTTTGCACACACTTTTTTTTTTTTTTTCTTGGCCATCAGACGCGTTACGTGTGAAGTGTGGCACATGCTGCATCTGCTGTCTACAGTCTGCGCCAGATTGCAGTCCGGTGCAAAAAGAACAGCCGTCGCAGGATTCCGGGTGCAGGCCACCGTGATTCTCTATGATCAGGGATCTGGGCAGCATTGAGAATCAACCTTCATCCACCATCCATCCTGTCGTCTGTTTGTCTCTGATTTCTGCCTTTGTCTCGACTCCCACGCTCTGGTGCTCCTGTCAACTCCCTCTCTTGTTGTGTCACTCGCTGAACTGTCGCTTGTCCCCAGGAACCAGTGAGTGATTAATATGGTGCTGTAGAAATTCTTAAATAAACGTGGCCTTCCCAACCCCCCGCCCTGCAATTGCACACACAGTGCGGGCTTGAGCACACACACTCACACATATTATCTCTTCATCTACCTTTGGTCAGCGTTTTTTTCATTTACCGTCCTTCAACCCTCACACTTTGGCTCAGGACATCAAACCTGATCTTAAAGGGGTCCTTTTATGAAAAACTGACTTTTCAAGCTCTTTTTGTGTAACTGGTATGCCAACTAACACACCAAGTAAGAAAAATGGCAACTTGTGCATTTCTAGATGGACTGATGTTTTCCGAAGTTACAGCGCTGAAACAAGCAGTTTGGATTTTGCTCTATTTTCTCCATCACGAGTCAAGCTTAATGATGCCTCTGCACACTTTTGTTTTTTTAAATGTGGCATCACTGCATCAAAGCTAGCCGCTATCCTCCCTGCAAGCTAGTGCTAACAGTGCGCAGCTAGCCAATTCAAGGGGGATTTTTTTTTTTTGACCAAACAAATCTTTTATGTTGTTTATGTCTGTTTGAGGCAGACCGCCAAAATGAATTTATTAAATCTGGAAATTAGCCGTAGTAAGGCCCCCACAATATAAACTCAACCTCATTTCCTATCTTGCTCATGCCTTGTTCAAACAAGTCATTGTTTCCATTTTGATGGAGTGTCTTCAGTATTATTCAGTACTTCATCTCTCCAGAGCTGTTCAAGACACTTTCAGAAGTTGTGACTGTTCATTATGATCATTTGGTACCCTCATAATGTCTCCCCTTGCTTTCATGTTTTTATTTCGGTGTTTTCATCGTCATCATCATCATCTTTCGTGTCGAGACGCCTCACTGTAATTTCCCACGGCGTGCTGCCACTTTTATCATGTTTTAATCAGGATGTCGCTGAGAAGCAGAATTTGCTCTCATTTAGCTCAGTCCAGTTCAATTCAGTATTGCGCCACCACATATCAGCGGTCGCCCAAAACGTGGCTATGCTCGGGGCTCGGTGATTTCATACTTCTTACATGTACACTAACACTGTTTGCAGCATGCTTTGCTACCAGTGCAGAGCTACCGTGCACACTGCTGCAGCACCACAGAATCGTACCAACCTGTAGTGGTTGTCAACCATCTGAGTGCGCGCTAGTTCCAGGCGCACGCAAGGCCACAGCCCTTCAGATCCATGTGTGATAAACACTTGAACTCAGCCAAACACATGACTGTGAGCCTGAGAGCTCCAACAATTCAGCAGCCTAATTAGGTTGATGAGAGGAGTTCATATAGGATGAGTGCCTTACACAACAGGAAAGGTCACGTCCTGCCGTGTTCTCACACACACAGCAGTATCCGCTGCCTCCATCAAGAGCACAATTTAATTGTGGAACTTGCGTCTCGTGTAAAGTTGCGAGTCATTTAAGTGTCCTTTAGGACAATTATAAATGCTAATTAGCATTGTGAGAGAGCAGCTCTGTGAGATGCTTTGATGGCTACGGAGGAATATTCTTATATGAATCATCTCGTCCTTCAGTTTCTACATTATTTCCATTACAGGCTGTTTTGACAGTCGCTAAGGAGGATTATTGTAATTAAATAAAATACACGCTCACTTTCTTATCAATGCACGGGCGTGCTCTTTCTGTTGAGCATGTTGTTAATGATGAAAAATTTAGAAAGCAAAAACAAAAAACAAAAATTTAAAATGCACAAACAACCATTAAAACCTCTGTTCACTGTGCCAAAAGTTTGGCCTTCATGTAGTTTTCTCTCCAGATAAAAATCTATCTCTCACTGTTTTAACTGACCACACCAATATATTCAATTGGAGGCTGAGTGTGCAGGGTTGCGTTATTCAAACTGCCCTTGTAGGAATGTAAGCTGGGAGCAATGATGATGAAATTCCTGTTGTAGAGGCCATTTGCTGAGACTGGGGGGGCAGGTAGGAAGTGGCACAGGCTGTGAGATGGTGCTAGGCAGTGCCACGCATTTAATCCCAGTGGTGCAACCAAAAGATTTCCTGACCTAGAACAGGCACCTTAGAGCAGTGTCATCACTGAGAGTGTGCAAGGCAGAGACTGACCTTCTTCAACACATCATCTGTCATAACCTAACTGACCGACACTTGTTTCCGCAAGGACAGAATCATGTAATGCCACGCCCTAAACAATTATAAATATGGTGAAGCGCCCAACAAAAAAACAACATAACCTTGATAGAGAAACCTACACCATCACCATTTACTGTACTCGTGAAAATCAATTTGCTGGCACAAATGTCCCGGCTGCAGTCAAATAATGTCGAACGATATCAAAAAATTTGAGTCACATAATCAGCATCCCTCTAGAGGTTTTTCATGCTCTGGCCCACATACTATAGCATTGAGGCGGAACAAAGAAGTTAACTTAAGCTGTTGGAAAACTAAAGTTCACTCTGTGGAAGAGAACTGGCCACTGATGAGATGACATGCAGCCTCTTCATGAGAGATTTTCAGAGCAGAGCGCCTCCTTTGTGTAGAATAGCTCAACTGTTCACAGTTTCATGGATGGATGGGAAGGAGGGGTTGTAATGGTCACAATCATAAGAATTCCTCATCCTCTCTCATTATATTTCAGCCTTGCAAGTGTAATTAATGTGCAAAAAACAAACATGAAGGTCAGTATTGCGGCGTAGCTTTGCCTCCCATGTTGTTGCAGAAAATATTGAAGGGAGCTTGCTGATTAATTATAGCACCGCTTCTAACCTTTGGTCATACTGATCTGGGGCGACCACGTAGGAGGGAAGACTTTAGATTTTATCCAATGGAACAAACAGTTTGCCGATAGCGTTGGGCTATGTGGACGTGCAAGTAAGCACAGTTACCTAGAGCCAGATCGATGTTTCTTGATTAGGCAGCAGGGATGAAAGGAAAATGCTGTATATTTCTTTTTTCTGTTCATTAGCTAAAGAGGCCAGTTTTCATTTAACACACGCACACTCTGCTCGACCAGGGAAGACGCGCAGGAGGTCCGCCGGCTAACAGCCGTCATTCATCCTGTGATTGTTAGCGCTCGCATCAGATAGTGTAGGGCCCTGGTAGAAATCAATAGGTATTTGCAGCAATCAATAGCTGGGTTCCTATGAGAACTAATTAAAAAGGCAAACATGCAGAGCTGCATCAGTGCAAACCTCAGAGTGTCACGCAGGCCCAATAGAGCTCAATGGGAGGATGCACAATGTAGACACATAAAAATTAAAAGTCATTAAAATGTATGAGACCAAAAAAAACAATTTACATTTCTGCTTTGCTTTGTTTTGTTTTTTTGCTATTCTTTTTAGTTTTGTGCAACTTATTATGTAACAACAACAAACACAAAATTATGCAAAAGTTGAATCATTGCCATATGCAATACACACACATTTAAAAATTGAACTCACCCTGAGAGATGCTGTGGTGACTGGGTCGGTCGTCAGATGAGAGAGAGAGAGAATGAGAAATGCAAAGCGTCAGCCCGAGACAAAGATGGATAAAAAGACCAACTCTCAGAGAAAGGACCTCACGTTGCTTCATGTATATTCAGCTGCTTAAAGATTTCTGGGGTGTTTTTGGCTTGTAGAGAGACAAAATGCCGTTTGGACTTTTGTTTTTTTTCCACCCCAGACTAACATCCCTGTCATGCCTTTTTGTGTGCCGTGTACCTACATCCTCTCCCTGATAGCTGAGAGTTTGAAGACACTTATTTTTAGTTTTGGTAACGCACATAGACGGACGGTGATGAATGGGGTTGGTCTTTTGTTCTGACAGCCACAGCAGCGGCAGACTGCCAGCGGTGCCTACAACAATGGTGTTACTAAATCATGTTTTGTCTGCTGCTGCAAGTGAGTTTAAATTCGCTAAATTTGCCTACAAAAAGCCACTGGGAGAGAGGAGGAGGAGGAAGAGGGGGTGGCTGGACTGCTCATGTTAAGCCGTCAAGTTTCTTTGCTCTGTACATTTTGCAGCGGCAATTTAATTTTGAATTGAAATTTAAATTCATTTGTAAGGAAATTGTCTTCCTTGTGAGTCAGGTCGACAACCCCAAGTTCAAACCAGATAATATTACCTAATATTATTGCATGAATGTATCACGACACTGATGGATCTTTTGGGGATTTCATTAACAGCCAAAAAACCTCCAGTGAATCTGTTTTTAAAATGGGAATCTTAACTTGTTGTCACATAATGAGTAGTCCCCCTGGAGCTGTAGTGTTCTTGTGATCTCGCAGCTCCGGCAGCTCCACAAACATAAGCTGGAGGAAAAAATCTTTCTGTATTGTGCCCTCGATCTTTTCCCTCTTGTTAGTGGTACAACTAAAGCTGCTGTGAACTCTTGGCACTATCTAAGATAAAATACAAAAATATAATATTCAGTAGGTACAATAGCATAGTACACTAATTTTGTATTACTATTATCATTATTCTGGTTATTATTAATATTGCTGTTATAAAAGTGTTGTTATAATTATAATAACTATTACTACTATTATTATTATTATTATTTTTGTTGTTGTATTATGGTCCTATTATTACATTTAATATTACAATCAGTTTACATATGAATATCTCTTTTGTTTAGAATTGTCTTTTGTTGTTGGTTTTGTTGTTTTCTGTTTTGTTGTTTTCTGCTTTCTTTTATCTAATCGTATATACTTAATTTAGTTCACCAGCTTGTATATTTATTTAAGTTAGGGGGTAGGTACATATAAGTTTTTTACTTCTTCCTACCCCTTTTCGAGCATGACCAATATTATTTTGATGTGTATTTCACTGATGTTTGATTGCTTACTCTATTATTATTTTTTTATATATGTTTTTCTTTAAGTTTTCTTTCATATGTTTTGGGTTTTCTATCCCTTTTTTTTTGTTTATTACTTTTCCATGTTTGAAATAAATAAACAAATCAAATCAAATCAAACTCATCGTAACTTTCCCACACGAGCCTCAAGAGATAAGTTTTAATTTGTATTGACATACAATAGTTTTTTGTCTTTCCTTTTCTCAGTCTCCAGATAGTTTGGCTTCAGCATGCCAAAGCAATTTGTCATTCTTTTTAAAGTCATATCTCTTGGATTGTTTCTCTTCTGAGTGGTTTGAAGATCAGGAAATTTGATCCAAGTTTCCTTCCAGTTTTGCCTCTTCAACAGAAACTTCAGCTTTAAATCTAGTCTGGGGGCTGCAGTCTGTTAGTGTTTTCAATGATAGCCAGGTTAAAGAGCTCTCGCACACTGTTTTGAGAGCAAATCTTGTTCTTCATTAACCTAACTTCCCTCGAAAGCTTTTTGCTCCACTGACATCCAACTACTGGCAAAATGACCTTTCCCTCTTGCTCAAAACCAATTTCCATCCATCTTCTTCCACTTTCTTCCCCACTTCGCGCCCTCCTTTTGTTCTTTAAGGAGCCGGCCTCCAATGTTCTTACAGTGTCTAATTGTCGCCGTTTTCATGTGGTTGGCAAAGAAATAATAGCCACTCAGCACTTCTGTCCGTAAGATAGATGCCGCTGATGGTCGTCCGGGAGTTGGTTGCAGCCGGGGAGCGCCGTGCACAATGGCTCCTGGAACTGCAACTGAAGTAATGAAAGAGATGGTTCGCTGTGGTGGAGAAACACACACACACACACACACACACACACACACTCACACACACACACACACACACACACACACACACACACTGGATTTCATTTCCTTATTAGGGAAAAAAGAAAAAGAAAAAAAAGTCACAGGGTCATGCGACACAAGCTGATGTGCTACACAGACGCGCAGAGCACCCAAGCAAACAGACTGACAGACAAACACGGCAGCAACACAAACACACACAAGCAGGGGGCAGAGAGGAGTGGCAACTTGTTAGTGGCAGCCATCCGCTGTGACCGCCCCAATAATGCAATCTGCTCTTGCAGTTGGACAGGCCACCATACGGAAGCAGTTGAGAGGTGGCATGGGTCAGAGAGAGAGAGAGAGAGAGAGAGAGAGAGAGAGAGAGAGAGAGAGAGAGAGAAATTGAAACAGCAGGAATTCAGAGGATTTTCTGACTCTCCAGGATTATATGTGACCAGCTAGAGACAAAGCTATTATTGTCTTGGCCTTTGGATTTTAACACAGGGTTCAGTATAAATCCTAAAACACAACAATAAAGGCAATGTTAGGCAATACTGGTAATTTATATATATATATATATATATATATATATATATATATATATATATATATATATGTATATACATATATATATATATATACATATATGTATATATACATATATACATATATATACATGTATATATATATATATATATATATATATATATATATATATATATATATATATATATATATATATATATACATGTATATATATGTATATATGTATATATATATATATGTATATATATATATATATATGTATATACATATATATATATGTGTGTGTGTGTGTTCTGGAAGCATGTACTGGGACATTAACACTACATTATACATTATACAAGACTTATTGCATTTTCATTGTAAATGCAAAATATTGAAACAAATTTACTGCAGCAAATATTCTCAATTCTTTAAATCATATATCTGAAAAGAAGAATATTTTTTTGTAAAAACTACGTCCTATAGGAGCAACCAATTAAAGGTGATTAGCTCTATTTTCACTTTGTATTATTAATCCCCCCCCCCCTTTTTTTTTAGAAGCATTACCATTTAATGGAACATAAAGAATATAATTAAAAAATAGAGTTACTAAATAGAATAGAAAAAGAAAAAAGGCTTATTTCAAGTTCAGCAATCTTCGCCAATTTCCGGAGTTTAAAATGAAACATTTTTCCAACCATCACCTCTAATGATTTTATCTAGTCAGCCACAAAACAACAAACCATCCTTGCGTTGGACAACACAAAATAATCACCTCAACCTGTTGAATGAAAAAAATGTACGTAAAAATAAATTTACATTTGTAAAGTGAATCTGACTTTAATGGTGCAACACATAAAATTTGATCAGCTCTAATTTGTTGTTGTCCACACCTGCAGTAAATGATAAATGGTCTAAACTGCATAACAAATAGAAAACATCAATGACATCATGGGAAGTAATAAGTATAACACACAGTAATGTGTATTCCTTTGGACAGGAACCTTGCAGGAAGTTCACTGAAGAGTTTAATTGCTATCCATGTGACTGGCTTTTGTTAGTCCCACCACAACAGAAATTCAAAATCTCGGGTCCATGAAAAAGCAATTACTTGCTTTACTGCTGAACTGTAAAAGGGCTCTCATTATCTAGTTAAAACCATCCAAAGGTTTAATGCACAGGAACTTTAATTAGCTTTATTTACCGTTGCACTGACTGCAGTCAGCGTGCTCCTTCCTGGATAAGACACAGGCTAAAGACAGCATCAGTTTTACTTATTCTTATTTCTTTTAATAGCCAGCATTTGTGAAAAGAAGGTCTGTGTTACCATTCCTGACTCAGTTTGCCTTTGACTAATTTACTTTAAATGTTTTATGTTTAAATGTTTTGGTTGCAAACTGCAATTGATCCAATTAAAAGGCATATTGTGTTTGTTGAACACAATAAACTTCAGTGAAACTTGCAATGACTTAATGAAGCACCACTCTCAAAATTATTTTTTGTAAAATTCAAACTGCTGGCAGGACTTTTGGATTTGGCCAGGGGGGATGCATTCAAACGCTTGCAGGTCAAGCAGCTTAGATTCTTAATCAAAATTTTTGCTCGTGATCAGCTATACTCCACCTCCAGCTACATGGAGCCCCTGGTGTCAGTGACTTTCCATTACGTGGGATCCCGTGTGTTAACGATATTCCCTGCTGATATGACGGCTGGCTGCCTTGCATATTGAATTGAATACTTTCTGCAGACCGGCAGGAAAGGTGTGGCTGTGAGCACAAAATGTAGAAAAATTGTAGAAAGAGAAAAAATGCATAGGTTTGGATGATGGATTATAATCCCAGGTGATGTGTTTCCACAGTCTCTGGAGCCATGAGTATAAAACTCTCACAAGCACATTTATTTTTAGTGTTCTAGCCTGAATAATGATGCCACTATTTTTCTGTAGTCAGCATCATGGAAGACACATCGATCCCATTATTAGAATGCAATGAATGGGCCAGGGCGGTAAAATTGACTGCAGCAAGGATTTTCCTGGAAAGAGTTGTCTTGTAACGTCACTCTAGAATCAATAGCCTCAAAACAAATGTTTCAGGATATGCCAGCTCACCACGCCCTGTCGCTCTCTGAATTGTCTCCTAGAGCGTTCCTTTCTTTCAAAAAGGTAGATGTCACAGGATACCATCACTTATGCTGTACTTCCGTTGTGATCATTGTATCATGAGGCACCATTATCAAACAGATAATGAAGGAGAGAAAAAACGAAACATGAAGGGGCCTCATTTACTAAGGCTATCAACTATCAATTACATGTGTGTGTGTGTGTGTGTGTGTGTGTGTATATATATACATATTTTAAATTCAAGTCCTTGAGTTCAGTATTTCTTCTGAATCTATGAATAGTCAATGTTATTACATAACATAATGAGTTTATGCTTTGGCAATTGTCACGTTAACATTAGTTAATATGTTTGAAATGGTTGAGAGAAAACAATCTCACACACATATTCCTCTCCGTGGAAATGAATTTGTGGTTTACTGGGAAAAAAAATATCATTTAGTATTTAAGCAGATGATTGGTAAACATATGAGAAGGTGCCTGGGAAGCACTGGAACGTGCAAAGTTGATTCTCCAGTTTTGCTTGAATAACTGAGCTAATAGAAAAATGTTTATCAAGCAGCCTCCTGCTTTCCAAAGGCGTCTTTTACTCGTCGGCGCGCAGAAGCTATCTCTGGAGATTACTGAAACGTTTGTGAATGAAAAAAAGACGAGTGCACGCTTCAATGCACAAAAAGTTGCACATTGTTCTGTGTTACAATCAGTTCAGCGAGGATTCTTTTGTAGTCGTTTGTCATGATTCAGGATTAATTCCAAACTTTGAACTGCCAGCAGAACTACACAACAAGAAATTTTAACCAACCAGCATTTTTTTCAAGTGACAACTCCTATGTTGATCTATTGATCTCTGGGTCTCTCTGAGCCTAAAATAATTTTTTCTGATATATTTTTTTTCCTCTCTGAACTCTCTCAACACTCTGAACTTCACTGAACTGCATAGAAGTAGTTCATGGTTACTGTACTTTTGGATACGTCTTAAGAATCCATCTGGTGAAAAGCCCATTGAAAACATTTATGGCCAGATCCACAAAGCAATTGTCTGGCTTTTACGCCTGAAAATATGTGCAAATACCAAAAACAGTGCGTCCTATCCACAGAGGGGACGTAAATGTGAAATGCAGAGGAAAACAATGCCGAGGCGCAGGTAGCAGCAGGGCTGCGCCAGACTCATTTGAATATATTTAAATTAGTAATTTCGCACAAAATGACCCTTCTATGCAAATATGCCTCATTTGAAACAGTGTTGGATCCACAAAGAGTTTGCGCTCATGTCCGCACGTAATTTGGCAGGCGTAAACAACTCCAGTCAGAAACAGGTGCAGTTTCAGTCTGTCAAAGTGTTTCTGGCGTCAAAGCGACTCTCTCCGTCCTGCAGAGCTGATGATGAGGTGTGTGTATATAGAAAAAATAGAATGTAATGGTCGGTTGTTCTGTATTCTCGCAGTTATGTTCTGCTCTCTGTTTTATTTGTGGCTATAGTGGAGAACGTTGCCCCGTGAAGGCAACACACAACACGAACTTGGCTGAGGTCAGGTGTGGGTCGTAATGTCTGGAGCACACAGGAACGCACAGGAGCACCAGACTTTTGCTCCACTGTTTATTAATGTTCGTGTTGCTATTAGTATGGGGTGAACATTCTATACTTCCCCTTTAAGTGGACAACAGAGACCTCGGAAAGGTGTGTGTCCTGTGCGCAGGGCTGTGGGAATGTTTGGAGAGACGTGTGCGACTTTCTCTTTCTTGGCGCGAGTTCGGGAGAAAGCCAATGTGCCTGTTATTTGACAACAACAAAAATAAAGTATTCCGTCAGAAATTCAGCTTCTGGTGATTGAGGTGTGCACCAACGTTATAACATCTGATGATTTATCGCGCGGTCAGGTTACGAGAGCGCAATTTGCGATTTTGATTCCTCAGGTGCAGCATTTCTGGGCGTTTTTGCACCTGCTTGTCAATACAAAAAAAAACCTTTGTGGATACAATGCAAAGATGGAGGAGATTACGGCCGCAAAGAGCGCCGCAATTTACCGCTGCGCTCTTGGTGGATCTGGCGCTTAGTAACTTGAGAAACTTGATCACAATTCATTGTCACATTCAAACGGACCAATCAGATTGGAGAGTGTGTAACAATAACAGTGTCTTACCCAGCAACTAGCTGCTGTGCATTGCAGTGTTGAGTGGAGCTCTTGCTAAAGCCAGTTAGGAGTAAAGCAAACGGATGTTCTCCACCGAGAAAAGTCTTCACTGCTGCACACTAATCTCTTAAACTGCAACCATTGTTTACCACTCATGGAAGCTTCCTCATTGTGGTCTTCTTCTGTGGTTTTTCTGAATAGCTTGGAGCAGATGCTTCTTGTTCTAGCACATCTCATCTCTTCATGCACTCTCAGCTCACGCTCTTGAAATTAAAGAAATAAATGGATAACAATCTGTCATTATTGATTTCAGCCACAGTTAACATATTTAGCATACAATTGTTTTAAATGTGTGGAGACAATAAATATTTTCCTCTTCAAACAGCGCACAAGTATTTGCACACTTTCCCCCTGCCGTTGGCAATGGACATATACTCATTTGTCTGAGTTTTGCATTGTGTTGCGTTTGTTGAACTTGTACACCAAAGTTAAAAAACAGAAAACTAAAAAGGAACGCGTTACAGTAAGGATAGTTACATTATCATATATTCATGTGTGCATTACCTTGTGAATTGTCGTGAATTCACATATAATTATGGAAGTTCATGCCTGATGCCATAATGAATGCATTAACTCTGCTATTGCACATGTGAATTCATGATAGCTCACTGGGTTTTCATGCATGAATTCATGATCTTACAAGCCCTTAAATAAATAAATAAAATTAAGAATAATCCAATCACTGTCCCTGTTTCTATACAACCATCCCAATCTTCTCACTGAAAACTGTTGAATGGACAGTGCAATGATTTCTCTCTGTGGCTCTCATAGGTTGGGTAGGAAAATACACAGCAATGGGGAAATGTTTGACGCTATTTAGAGCTGAACGTTTCTTTATTATCTGTGTACCTTCAATGGCTCGACGGAGGCTGATTTTGTATGCGCTATATTGTTGTGTCATTTATCCCTCTTAATTTAAGTGCCATTGGGTATAGTTTAACTTTAGGACTTAAAGGACCAATCTGTAAGATTTAGGGGCACCTAGAGGTTAAAATAGGAAGAAAAAAAAAAACATTCGTCCAAATGGTTCCTTGCAACTTTCTGTTATGAGCTGTGAGTAGATCCACATTCAAGGCTCCTGTAGACTTGTCGAACTGCTCTTTATATTTCTATTTTATTTTTATTTATTGTAAATACCTATTATCAATAAAAACACAATCATTGTTCATCTGAAGTGGCTTTAGCCGAATAAGTACATACACAATGTTTTTTTTTCTGAACCGACAAGAGTTACACTCTTGAAATTCACCCAAATGTTATTACCGCCTCACAAAGCAACCTTGTGCACTTCTGAACTGACAAAGTGCTTCAACTTTCAGACAATTGCACAAAGCAACTGTTCCATTTTATTTATTTATTTATTTATTTATTTATTTATTTATTTTAAATCAGATGGCTGTCTTCCTTCAAGACATGCACGGGCCTGTTGTATACCTTTCCTGCCCACTATCATGTTCCCACTGGGGTGGGACTCAATAGGAATTGATTGAGTGCTGCTCTGCAGCTCTCTTTCTCTTGCTCTCATGCTTTTTTTTCCACAAATCCTCCAGGACGTCCAGCGTCGACCTGCAGCTCTAACCTTCCCGCATTGACCTAACCAGGTTTCTGCTGACCAAAGTGTGCTTGTATGCACACAAATAATATGGATAGATGAGTGCAGAGAGCGAAGGGGCGAGACTATGCATGTGTGGGGGTAATGAAATCAATCAGTAGCCGGTTATTCTTGTCAGTGTGCCAGTAAACAAACCACAATTATTGCAAAAACAAGACAAAATCATTAAACATGAGATGAATGTGTGCATCTGTTAAAAGAATTTAGGCACTATACCACAAAAAGGTCATTTTCCAGTGAGGTTGACATTTCAATAATGTAATAAAGTGATAAAGAAATAATTTGGCTTAAACTGCCATGTCTACACTGTTAATGGACAAAACATATTTTTAGACCAGTGACATGAAAATTAGAACAATTAGGCTGGTTCATTGTCATCATAGAAACCCTATATGAATATTAATGCAACTGGCTTTTGATCGACCGATGCTGAAATTAAAAACGTGTCCTGTAAAGTGCATAATTAAAAGATTGCTTTCCAGATTTTGTAAAATTTCACATTCTGAATTCTGGGAAACTCAGTCATCTCCTTTACAAGCTCCCCACTGCTCATTGGATCAGCCAACACGTTCTGGCGTTCTCTCTGTCATTCTCTCTGTTTCTCACCCGCTCTTTTTCTCTCTCTGTGAGATTGATTCATGTACAAAATTCAAATATTGCTTTTTTCCTTCTCTTTCTTTTTCATTCCAAGAAACAGACGTGCCCTTTTCTGATGCGTGTTGTGATTTTATGTGTGTTAACTGTTGTTTATTCAAACCAGTGCTTGGCTATTGTGTTGTAATGATTTGGACTGATGTGTTCTTTTCTAACAAAACACTGTTAGTCTGTAAAAGACGGTGGTTATCTTGATACTGAAGCCTTTTCATGGTTGTCTGATCTTGTGACTTTTTTCCCCCCTTTTTGTTGTTTGTTCAGAGGAACAAATTCTGAGACAAAATTAAGACTATAGGGGAAAAACGTCATCTGATTGTTTTACATTGTTGGCTTCTCGTGGATAAACATGGTGCTTTTCTCTGCACTCCCTCAGTGGCATCACAATCATAAAGTTATGAAATGATGGTCTAAATACACAGTCATTAAAACAGAGGAATGTATAAAAAAGATGATGTGACACACCATGGGTTAATTTTCTCAAAAATAATGGACATCGAAACAGAAAATAAATAAATTACATGAAACATTTTGTAACATTTTGAAACAATGTGTAAATCAAAGCAACCCAGTTGTGGTTTCATTTCCTGCTCTAAAATGATAACATTTGCCTCATTTTCAGTTTCCTCTCCATTCTTTATTTTTTAAATTAGGTCATTTTAGCATCAGTTCCTGAACAGCTCCACTATAATTTTACTGACATGTCTCCAAATGAAACCTGACATTTTAGACACATCTATGCAAATTTAGCCATTGACTAATTATCATGGTAGAAAAAAAGCAAAATACTCTTTTAAGCCTCCCAGTCTATGTGTGTTGCTGTGAGTTATGAATGTTATTTGCTGAAATTGGATTCTTCTTTATCATGGGGATAATTATGCATGGAATAATTTAAAGCATTTTGGCATTGAGGCAGATGGAGGACAAAATAATTATGTTTGTATGGAATAGCAGAATTAGAATTTTGTTTACTCTATTATTCGTCAGTAGTGAGGTCTATGTTTAAGTGGTGACTTGTTTTAATTTCAAAATTTTGTTTGAGCGTGCTTTAGGACATGTTGGATAAGCAAAACAGTTTGAAAACACAAGTTTTTTCAAAAACAGGAACAAATTTAAGAATTATTAATTTTGTATACGTTCATATTTACATAGTGCGTCTCTTTATAGTTATAATCAATTACCAATTGTGGTTTTATTGTTACTAACCATTTTGTGTTTGTGTACATTTGGAGACTTCAAATAAAACTGTATCAGACAATAGTGCAGTACCTCTGAAACCCATCTGATGACACAGTAAACGACTTTTATTTTCTCGGGGAAAAAGGATGGTAATTTTTCATTGCTTGTAAAGAGGGCAGAGGCGCATTTTGGTGTGGCGGTGATGAATGGTCAGTGGGAGGAAATCCATCTGCT